>NW_012104354.1:1849411-1877050 GCF_000951045.1 Mandrillus leucophaeus | reverse complement strand
TAGGCATCCTTCAATCCAATCAGACTGACAACTAATATTAACCATCACACCCACCGTCCCACTGATTGCTTAAAAATATGTTGGAGATTGTCCTGTATTAGCACATATAGAGATGCCTCATTCTTGTGAAAGTTGCCATAGTATTCCTGAATGTGCTGTAATATGCTGAACCTGTCATCTACTGATAGGTATTTAGGTTGCTTTGAGTCTTTTGCTTTCACCAAAAATGCTTGAACCTGATTTTTAACATACTGATACATTATATCTAAAGAATAAAATTCCCAGAAGTAAAATTTCTTTCAAAGATAAATTTATTTTTAAGGAGATTATGAAATTTGAACTTTTTATGGGAAGTAAACACACTTAAGGGGGGCAAAAATATATGTGCAGGTTCAGTGTATCATTGCAAAGCGGACACCTGCGTAACCAGTGCTTAGGTTAAGACGGAGATTTTTGTCTGCACAGAAGGCCTTTTCCTGTGTCCTGTTTCCCTTCACTACTTCCTTTAATACTACAATATAGTTTTTCTTGCTTTTGAACTTTATACAATTGATTTACACAGTGTATAATTTTGTATCTGGCTTCGTTTGCTGTTCTTTGTATTTGTGAAGATTATCCATGTTATTTCATCTAATTGTTAATAGGTCATTTTATTGGTGTATATTATTTCGTTCAATGCATATAGCACAACTCATTTATCCAATCTTCTGTGGGTGGATATTTGTTTTCTAATTTGGCTATTTTGAACCATTCTCCTATAAATACAACACCACTGGCATATGCCTTTATAAGTGGATTGTCAAGTCATAGATTCTGTGTATGTTTAACTTTAATATATAACACCAAACTGTTTTCCAAACTTCTCTCTGTCTAGATGATGGGGTCATTAATAACGCAAACCTCAGCATCACACGATACACCCATGTAACAAACCTGCACATGTATCGCCTAAATAAAGTTGAAATTATTTAAAAAGTAAATAAAATAGTGATATTACCATTTGCATGAATGTAGAATAATGGAAATTCTTATAAATGCTGGCATGAACATGAATTTGAGAATCGTTATTTGCAACATGAGATGACACAATCCAACATATCCACTCTCACTCTTATTATTGCCTTCCTACATCCCACTGCTATGTCCACCCTCTCCCAAACTCTGGGATAATTTCTTGTACTTTTGTACTCAGGTAGTCCTCATTCAGGAAGAATTTCCTGACATCCATGATTGTGCATAGTAAGTACATAGTAACCTGTGAAATCACTGTCCTTGTAAGTTGATCATCCTCTCTCTCCCATAAAATTTCAGTTTACTTGAGAGTAAAAAAATGTGGTGAGTTCATCTATAAATTCCAGAGCCTACCTCAGTACTTAGCAGATGGCAATTTTTCAATGAGTACGTCTCTATTAATAAAAGAGCAGAATGAATTATTAGTTTAACTTGATGTCAAAATAACCAATTTTCTGATAAGAGACCACATCAAATTTAGCGCTGAAATTAGGAAATGCTGTCATTATGAAACATTCATTGGCAATGATGCCTCTGCAGCAGGAACTCCACAAAGGCGAGGGTCCTAAAATTTAGTATCATGAGATCAACTTTACTAATTAGAATTATTGTGAATTACATAGGCATTATTTGAAAACTTTTAGATAGCCAGTTTTCTCACATCTGCTTATTTCAGGGCAGATATCATATAATCACCAGTATTACTAATATGTATCACTATATAGAAGAAGAATTTACTTATTCTATTGCTACTGAATTCAAAACGTTATCATAGCCAAGTAATAGGGCATTTTCTTAAGTACCACATAAAATGTTCTATTTTATTGTTGTGTTCATTCTTACTTTTCTATATGTTAACTAAAGTTTTATATCAGCATTCCTTTACCTAGTATTTTAATTCAATATTAGAAAATGTGTTGGTAATGATAACAAAATATCAGATAAAGGTTGACTGCTATCAATTTTCTTTGTGCAACTTTTTTAGGAAATTAAATGTATTACATCAGAAATTCATGCTTATGGTAAGTCTCTGAAATAACTAAGTCTGGAGAGAAAGAAATAAAAATTGTTTCCCTAGAATGGAGAGACCCTAAATCCATTTTAAAATATGATTTGAAAATATATTAGCATGTGTTTCAGGTTTTTTAATGAAATTATGTCCATCCTTAATTGTGCTTCTATAAAATAAAATATGTTCACTCACAATCATGAATTACAATATATTCTCCACTATATTATCTGCATGCTCATTAAGACAATTGCTTTGCTCCACTTTTGAATTTCTCACTCGGTAAGACAGATGAAACCAGCGAGGAAGGACTTTAAGAACATAAAACTGTACACTACATCCTGAGATAATATTTCAGCTCATCAACTCTAGCTTTTTCCTCGTGCTGCTGGTATTGGTTCAACCACATTCAATTACTTCCTTCTATTCTAACTTGTGGTACCAGGCATGGTGCTGGCATATGTGTGGTTTTCAACTCTTTCCTTCTTGGACAATACAAAAGATATCACAACCCTCTCCCATGCCTTTAATGATTTGTCCTCCTCCTCTAACCAATAATTCACTTCAAGTTGAAATTCAACTTGTTTATAGATTCTTTTTTTTCCACTTGTCTTAGATATAGCCTACATTAATGCATCAGATAAATATTTTTTCTGATAGCCTGTGCTTTGTGGTTTTTATATGAGCTCAAGTTATAATAATCATATATAATTCAAGTGCCAATTGAATAACTTTTCAGAAAAAAATGAATACTTCTTCAGGAAAAATAATAATGGAACACACTTTGAAAATGGCCAGGCTCTTAAAAAACCACTATCAAAAAAGATCTGTTTTCAGCTCTAGAGATCAAACGGCTTTGAAACAGCAATTTATCTGATTCTCTGTAGGTATAACGAGGTTTGCTGGGTAAACTGAGATTTGAATCACCACCTTTTCTCGATCATTTCTTAGTCTTTGTTTCCTTTCTGGTAAGGAAAACTTTCCTGATAAGGGAAAACTTCTAGTAAAGGAAAACTACCAATCTGCCAGTAAGACATTTCTTCATTATTAAAACTAGCAAATGGAGACGAGATGGATTTACAAAAAAACCTCCTGTGCCTTTCCTGGGTCAGAAGGAAAAACGATTTCCTGAGTAGAGGCTATAAACATAAAATGAAAAATGTTAACAGGTCCCAGCACATTCCTGGTTTAACAACGTGCTTTTCAGTACAAAAGAATTTATTAAAATAAATATTCTCAGGTAATGTTGGTCAGGATATGTGCTAACATCAACTATATATTTGCTTGAATATAGAAATACACTGAGTAAACCACAAGTCTCAACATTTTAGGAGTTTCTTCCTAGGTGTATTTGCAATTCAAATTACTCCGAGTAGAAGAAAATGTCATCAAGTACTAGGTAAATGTAATCAGTTACTAGTTTAGTACAACTAGAGTAAAGTTGGAAAGCTTTTTGTAATGATAGATTTTGAAATTTTACTAGAAGACTCCAAAGAAGTTAAATTCCAAATTGTTAATAAAGAAAAATGTGTTTACTTTTGCCACACTATTCAATCTTGGTCTTTACAGTGAGTGTAGGTGCAAAGACGTCCCTTGGTGATAGCTAATTAGATACCGGTGGCCTTGGATGTTTAGTTGAATCTAATTTCTACTGCGTATAAGTCATTTGTATTTGAAATAAACAAAAAAAAAATTTGGGCGGGGGATATAAAAGACACCTCAAAGAATTGTCTTGAAGAAAGAAGAAAACATTATTAATCAGAGGAAGCAATTGAATACTTAGAATAAAATACACTTGACCAGATAGTTTGGGACATTTTACTTTATAATTACTACTTCAATGTATGTTGAAATATAATTTGATAAGTTTAGGTAGTTGGAATAAATAGTCAAAGTCCTCATTTTCAGTCTTGCATATGACTTCTCCACCAGTTAAATTATGGATTATAAAAATAGCAAGCAACCTTATCTGTGGGTGTTGTTT
This sequence comes from Mandrillus leucophaeus, assembly GCF_000951045.1. NCBI lineage: Eukaryota > Metazoa > Chordata > Mammalia > Primates > Cercopithecidae > Mandrillus > Mandrillus leucophaeus. The sequence goes on along the minus strand of NW_012104354.1, from coordinate 1,873,046 downwards.
GACCAGCCACATTGCAAGACACTGGGGTCATAGCAGAAATCTAAACGGTTATTATCTTCGCTCCTAGCAAACTTATAAATCTAATGGGGTAAACACATTTGGTAGTATGACATTTTTCCCTCAGAAATTTAATATTTGGTCTGCTTTGATTTGATAAAAATATATTGTAAGCAAATACTGAGCATTCATTATGTGCCCTATTCTATCATAGGCAAAAGAAAATAATTGATATCTTTAAAATTTTATCAATTTGTAATTTCTCACTCCCTAAAATGGTGTAAGGCAGCAAGATTTTTTATTTAATTCATCATTAGTTATTTTAATAATAAGGATATTGATTATTGAGTTTTCCCCACAAATATAAAAGTAATAAACAAATTACACTGTTAAAACTGGTAGCTTTAAAGGTAAAAATGTTTCTGTATCACCTATTTTAATAAGTAGTTTTTCATATCATTCATATTTTTTACAAAGCTACATAATTAATAGATATATATGTGGGCACATTTTCACTGAAACATTATCAATATATTAGACCTGATTGTTGAAAACAGCTATAATAATTGTATTCTTTTATCTTACAGATATTTGTATACATCTGCTACACACATTTTTAAATGGAACGTCAAAGAAACTTCCAGTAAAGAAGTTAGTAATCAAAGCAATACAGAAATCAAATCTTCATAAGCACTGAGAAATCAAAAAAATTCCAAAGAAGCATAGTGCCTATAAAGTTCTTCAAACATAGATTATTTTACTATTGAAATTTCTGTACAGAACACTGTTCTGAAGATTAATCGTTTATTGTTTTCAATTACTTCCTTGCCTTTGTCCTACATTCTAGTGTTTGATAGCATTACTGTATGATGACTACAATTAATGAGAATTTATTGCATATTTCAAAATAGCTAGAAGAGAAGATTTGAAATACTACCAAAACAAAGAAATAATAGAGGTGATGGATATCACTATTACTCTGATTTGATCATTACATATTGTATGCATGTATAAATATCACAAATACTCCATATGTACAACAATTATGTATCAATAAAAACATTTCACATTAACTCAAAAAGTTCTTCAAGCTTCCCTTCTACTTTTATTTTCAACATTTAGACTGGAGCACTAAAACTACTTCATAGCAACAGTGCTTAAATTACTGTTCATCAGAACCCCCTGGAATTTTTAAAATACAAATAAAACTCAGGACCCCAAAGACATCCTGAGAGATTTTAAATAAACCAGTCTTCAGGTTATCGTAAGAAGATGTATCAGAAGCTCCTCAAATGATTCTGTCAGCCTTAGAACTAAAGGGCCACACATCCTGCTGCCTTGTTATTTTCATATTAAGCACAATGCATTGATATTTGTTATTTGTAAATTGACATAATTTGACATGGTTTAAAATCGAAACATTTCCACTATTAATGACCTTAACTTCATGTTAGTGTCATTAGTAATAATTTATATCATTCTACATTAAGTAAATATAACTAGGAAAAATGTAACATCTATCTTGGATATCATCAGTGTGTTAGCTGTATTACTCTGTTCTCAGGTTGCTATAAGAAATACCCAAGACTGGGTAATTTGTAAAGGAAAGAGGTTTTATTGACTCACAGTTCAGCATGGATGAGGAGGCTTCAGGAAACTCACAATCATGGCAGAAGGCAAAGGAGAAGTAAGACACCTTCTTCACAAGGCAGCAGGAAGGAGAATGAGAGTAGGAGGAACTACCAAACACTTATAAAACCATCAGATCTCATGAGAATTCCCTATAATGAGAAAAGCATGGAAATGTCCCCTATGATTCAGTTACCTCCACCTGGTCTCACACTTGAAACGTGGGGATTATGCGGATTACAATTCAAGATTAGAGTTTGGGTGGGGACACAGCCAAACCATATCATTAATATATTTTCACTTACACTTAAAATACAGTTGTCTACAAGAATATATTCTAATTTTTGTTTTTATTTCTTTTTGCAATTAAAGTGCTTTCATATACATATATAATTGAAAACACCTGCTCATTTATTCTCAAGTTTCTGCATTAGGATGCTGATGTATGTGTTTATCTAAAGTTATCGCTACTCTAAAACAATATACATCAACTATGTAAATTTAAAAATTAGTTTATAAACAACTAATTTTATTTCGGATGGGGGCTAGGTTACTATAATTGAAAATCACAACAAAAAATCAAAGTAAGAGATAATTTTAATTTCACTTAACAGTTTGGTCATAAGAAGTCCAGGCTGGTTCGCTGACTCCCTGAGATTAAAAACCCAGGCTCTTTTTCCCTTGTTCCCATTCTGTCTCTTATACACATCTAGATGTGTATAAGAGACAGGTTAAAACTGGTAGCTTTAAAGGTAAAAATGTTTCTGTAGCACCTATTTTAATAAGTAGTTTTTCATATCATTCATATTTTTTACAAAGCTACATAATTAATAGATATATATGTGGGCACATTTTCACTGAAACATTATCAATATATTAGACCTGATTGTTGAAAACAGCTATAATAATTATATTCTTTTATCTTACAGATATTTGTATACATCTGCTACACACATTTTTAAATGGAACATCAAAGAAACTTCCAGTAAAGAAGTTAGTAATCAAAGCAATACAGAAAACAAATCTTCATAAGCACTGAGAAATCAAAAAAATTCCAAAGAGGCATAGTGCCTATAAAGTTCTTCAAACATAGACTATTTTACTATTGAAATTTCTGTACAGAACACTGTTCTGAAGATTAATCGTTTATTGTTTTCAATTACTTCCTTGCCTTTGTCCTACATTCTAGTGTTTGATAGCATTACTGTATGATGACTACAATTAATGAGAATTTATTGCATATTTCAAAATAGCTAGAAGAGAAGATTTGAAGTATTACCAAAATAAAGAAATAATAGAGGTGATGGATATCACTATTACTCTGATTTGATCATTCCATATTGTATGCATGTATAAATATCACAAATACTCCATATGTACAACAATTATGTATCAATAAAAACATTTCTTCACATTAACTCAAAAAGTTCTTCAAGCTTCCCTTCTGCTTTTATTTTTAACATTTAGACTGGAGCACTAAAACTACTTCATAGCAATAGTGCTTAAATTACTGTTCATCAGAACCCCCTGGAATTTTTAAAATACAAATAAGACTCAGGAACCCAAAGACATCCTGAGAGATTTTAAATAAACCAGTCTTCAGGTTATCGTAGGAAGATGTATCAGAAGCTCCTCAAATGATTCTGTCAGCCATAGAACTAAAGGGCCACACACCCTGCTGCCTTGTTATTTTCATATTAAGCATAATGCATTGATATTTGTTATTTGTAAATTGACATAATTTGACATGGTTTAAAATCGAAACATTTTCACTATTAATGACCTTAACTTCATGTTAGTGTCATTAGTAATAATTTATATCATTCTACATTAAATAAATATAACTAGGAAAAATGTAACATCTATCTTGGATATCATCAGCATGTTAACTGTATTACTCTGTTCTCAGGTTGCTATAAGAAATACCAAGACTGGGTAATTTATAAAGGAAAGAGGTTTAATTGACTCACAGTTCAGCATGGATGGGGAGGATTCAGGAAACTTACAATCATGGCAGAAGGCAAAGGAGAAGCAAGACAACTTCTTCACAAGGCAGCAGGAAGGAGAATGAGAGTAGGAGGAACTACCAAACACTTATAAAACCATCAGATCTCACGAGAACTCACTATAATGAGAAAAGCATGGGGGAAATGTCCCCCACGATTCAGTTACCTCCACCTGGTCTCTCACTTGAAACGTGGGGATTATGGGGATTACAATTCAAGATGAGAGTTTGGGTGGGGACACAGCCAAACCATATCATTAATATATTTTCACTTACACTTAAAATACAGTTATCTACAAGAATATATTCTAATTTTTGTTTTTATTTCTTTTTGCAATTAAAGTGCTTTCATATATATATATATGTGAAAACACCTGTTCATTTATTCTCAAGTTTCTGCATTAGGATGCTGATGTATGTGTTTATCTAAAGTTATCACTACTCTAAAACAATATACATCAACTATGTAAATTTAAAAGTTAGTTTATAAACAACTAATTTTATTTCAGATGGGGGCTAGGTTACTACAACTGAAAATCACAACAAAAAATCAAAGTAAGAGATAATTTTAATTTCACTTAATAGTTTGGTCATAAGAAGTCCAGGTTGGTTCGCTGACTCCCTGAGATTAAAAACCCAGGCTCTTTTTCCCTTGTTCCCATTTGAACCGTCCCCTAGGTATCGCCCCCATGTGCACATTCCAAGAAAGCTCATCCTCACATCTACATTCCAGCCAGCGGAAAAGAAGCCGAGGGAAGGGAGGGTGCATGTGTTCTCTTGAAGGGCATGACCTGGAAGTTATACATATCACTTTTGTTTCCATCTCATTGGCCCAAACACTATTACGTTGACACACCTGGCAGCAAGGGAAATGGAAAAGTCTAGCCTTTATTTGCATAGTCATGTAACTCAGCTAGAAACTTCATTAAGAAAAAAGACCAGAATGAACATCAGTGGGCAGGCAGTAGTCTTTATTCTGCCATCCATCAAGAACAAAATATGTTAACCGTGCAGGAGGAAAATTAACCCTTTTCTTCATAGGATTATATTAAAATAGAGAATAACATCAGTATGATGTTACTATGGTAATGGAATGTATTTTCCTGTATTCAATTTTAAAAGTACTGCTCTATTACTATGTACAAGCATGTTGCTAGGTGCTAAAATGCTCCCAAATATTTATGTTATAGTTATGACACTCAAGGAGTTTATAATAATGGCTAAGTTGTGTTGGGAGGCAGAAAATAAACACAAATGTTTACATAAGCAAGTCAGAAGGCTGAATAAGTGCTGTTAAAAAATGTGCACTGAGGCTAAGGGGGTTCAGAGAAAAAAGTTCAAATTTAGTTATAGGATTCAGTAAAGGGTAAAACAGCACTTGAAGAATGAGCTGTAGAAATTAAGGCAGTGATGACAGAACAAGCATAACACGTGTACCTACACATAAGGATGAGAGAATTAAGATCATTTGGTGAATAAGAAGTCCATGTGCCTCATGAAAGTAGTGGTAAGAAATGAAGTCAATTTGCTGGTATTAAGCATATTGTGGCAACCTTAAATACAAGAGCTTTATAATCAATTCTTAAGTCAATTAGGGGTTAGTGAAAAGTTCATAAAATGAAAGGTAGGTTGTAAACTGAAGGAAATAATGTATACGGTAGTCCATTTCCAAGAAAAAGTGCCTTGAATCGGCTTAGGTCAGCAAACCACATAAGAAACAGGACGTACTAGGCCCCTGCTTGGATAGCCAAGGCCTGTTTGTCAGTCTCCCTCTCCCCACTCCCTGCTCCTTAGTTGCCCTCACCTGAACCAAAAAACTTTAGTCTAAGATAAACATTAACTAGCCTGCAAAATAGCTCGTTTTATCTGTTCTTATCAGCCTGCCTGGCTACTTAGGTCATAAGTCAAATACTTGAAAAGCCCCTAAGCTAACCAGAATTTCTATGCATTGTGGGTGGAAACAAAATGCAGCAAGACAACCCTAAAACGACCACATAAATCCCCTACCTAACAATCAATAGGTGATGTCCAGGAAGATTGTGACCCCATAGTACTCAGCCTATGAGGAACTGGTGGAGGGACCTGCACACTAGGGGTTAAATTGCTTGTTAAAACTGTGCTGGGTGTATTTGCCTATCAAACACCTAATCTCACAGGACCGTCATTAAACGTCTCACTTTCGCTATTCTCCAAGTCTCTGAATCCATTCTTTGTGTTTGGATGCATAAGTTTGTTTCTCACATAAACCACTCAATAAAAGAAACCTATCTTATCCATCTCTATGTTTCCAGCTCCTAAAGCAAAGCCTCATGTAAAGTACCTGTGAGATAAAACATTTGTGAAGGAACGAATTGGTGATAAGATATGTACCTCCGGGAAATTAATCTACAAGTGGTGTGTTGGATGAACTGAAAAATAGATGATCACACTACTTACAAAATTGTGATTATTATCATCATAGCATCATACTGTTAACGTTTAGTGAGACCTTTTCCCAGAAGGGGTCAGGCACCTTGCAAACATATCTCAGCTAATATTCACATTAACCTTATGACATGAAATACAATGTTAAACCCACTTCATAGAAAAGGAAATAAATCCATGTTAGTAATATATCTAAAGTCACATAGCTTGCAAGTGGTATAGCTTTCCTCCAAGCCCAGATCATTGACCTACATTTGCCAGGCACTTAATCACTAATACTGTGCTCCATACCTCTCTGAAATTTATCTGTCTTCTCACAAACAAAGAGTTCAAGTAAAGAAAAGTCAGTCTTCTCACTAAAGCAAGAGACTAAGTTACAGACCAGGAGTGGGGGATATGAATGAAAACTTAAATCTGCGGAGAGAGAAGTTTTTTAAAAAAAATCTTGATCTGATTCTATGAGAATTTTATAAGAACAAATTAAAATCCTATTGTACATATGGCCTAAATGACATAAAACAGTATAGAATCATTTAAAATCCAACACCAATATTTTCCAAAGCAGAAACTGAATTGCCCGTTGAACACCAGAGCAACTGATGTCAGTAAAGAGTATAAACATTTTGTAAACATAATAGTATTTCAAATAAAGTCATTCTGTGTAGGCAGAAATCAAAGCACTATTAATTTCCACATTTGTCTTTTCAAACAATCTGCACTTCCATACATCATCTATGTGCAAACAAAACTTCTGTGTATCCACAAGAGAATGTGACCCTTTTGAGCTATAACACAGTGGAGTTTATTTCTCTGTAAGCAGGTCTTATGCAATTAACTGAAGATATTACAGGATTATTTCTTTCTTACTTTACATGAGGATTTTGACACATATGATAATAAGAAATGTGATTCTCACTGCAGGAACGCAATCAATAAAAATGAGAATGTGAAAAGCTACAGTATAAGTAATGCAGTTATTTCAACAAATTAATTGCAGGGGAAAGTTAATCACAGAAGGAAGAATCTATAGATTAAAAATGACATAGGAAACCTGTCATTCAAATGCAGTGGATAGACTTGGTTTCCAAATTTATGACAAAAACCTCAGCATCACAGACCACCCCCCGCAACACACTGTACATGTGGGAAAAATTAATGTATGATTGTATATATATGATATTTACAAATATGTAATATTTTAGATATAATATAGTATTTGATTTTACTTATTAAAAAATCCCTTATCTTTTAAAGATACATTGAATATATTTAATGATGAAACAATATGATGTATTGGATTTGATTCAAAAATTATAGAAGCAGTGAAGTGGGGATATAATTTAAGTAAGATTGACCATGTGTGAATGATATATGTAGGTAGGTAATGGTACATGAAAATTCATTGCAATATTTTCTCTACTTTTTGATTAGTCAAAATTTTCCAGAATAAAACATTTAAGCGCACACACACACACACACACACACACGCTATTTTAAGCTTTGTGGAAACTGAAACTCCCTTATAAAATTCAAGTTTATTGTTAGAGTTTCTGGAGAGAGATAGAGTATCTCTATAAATATATAGTTTTACATGTCAGTATAGACATTACTTTTGGGAAAAGGGATGCGACCATGATGGGGACTGGCATAAGAGTTCTTCTAGGAAATATAGATATTTGTGATAATTCATTGAAGTAAAAATCATACATACTTTAGGAACTTTTCTGAATGTGTTTTACTTCAAGTGGAAAATGATTTTAAAAGCATAGGGTTCATAAATTTAACTCAGTTTCTAAAATAATACATATTAGGTATCCTGAAAGCAATGAATCTATAAAAATATATGTGGTACTTCTTACATTATTCTTCTAATACTTTATGGATAGTAAAGTTTATGATTTTATGAGAAGTTATTATTTCATCCATTTCATAGTGGGAAACTGAGGCATATCAAGATGTACTAACTTTCCTGAGGCCACAAAGCAACTGATGTAGAGAGAATAAACACCTCAGGCATACTAAATTTTGTAAATTCATTTCTTAAAAATCATCTGAAATGGCATGTTTAATATTAGAAATTAGAAACTAAACTATTATATAAATCACTTTTCCACAAGCTAAAATGATGTACTGAACCATAAAATCTTCTCTACAAATGAATTATGCAATAGTTGTATGCAACTCTGCTGTATTCTACAATGTATAAACTGCTACTAATAACTTTTTTCCAAAAATATTTCTTCTTTCTGAAAATTTTTAAATCATCTTTCTTTGCTTTCAGCAAGATTAAATTTAAGTCTCTCCATCATCAACTATGTGACAAACTGGAACCAACTGGTAAAAATACATGGGATAATTAAACAGTCCTTTTTCTGAAGGCAGAGGATACATTTTATGGATATAGGAACATACTGGGAACTAAAATGAACACATAACAGGTTAAATTAAAATTCTTCCTACACTTCTGCAAAGAAAATCTGTATATATTTCAAATATATGTGAAATAAACAGAAATTATGAGCAAAATAAGACAGTATATCTTATAAGGTAACTACGAGAATTAAATTGAGTGATCCATTCAAGGTATTTGACACAGTGTTCAACACAAAAACTGGTAAAAAAGTTAGTTATATAAAGAATTTGTTTTAGGACATGGTTCTTGTATTTTGGAGAAAGACAAAAAGAAGAAAATAATTTGATAATAAAGAGGTGCCATTTTTCTAGGATTTCATGGGTCCTCCAGTTTTAGATTTCAAACAGTTTCTGTAGTCCAAGCCATGGCTGAGTTTATCCCTAAATGAGTACATTTACACATGGGTGATCAATAAGCCTGAAATCATTAAGTAGAAAGGAGGCCAAGATAACTACAGAAGATTGATTGTGAAAAGGCTGGGTGTAGACTGACAGGAATAGATAATCAACATTTGGGTTCATTTATTTAATTCTGTCATTCATTCAGGTACAAATTTTCATCTTTCTAGAAATACCTCTCTAGACATTATGTTCATCTCTTAAAAAAACAAAACAAAACAAAAATCATGCCAGAAGGTAAGGAGCGTAGTAGGTGGAAGAAAACAAAGATGTCAGGGAGATAATGAATTTGTCATTGGATCAGTTTCAGTTTTGTTACTGTAATACAGAAATGATACTCAACCACACATTTCCTTCAAGATGTGAAAGGTTCAGGCAGACTTTTTTTTTTTTTTTTGGAAACAGAGTGTCACGCTGTTGCCCAGGCTGGAGTTCAGTGGCAGAGTCTCGTCTCACTGCAGCCTCCGCCTCCCAGGTTCAAGCAATTCTCCTGCCTCAGCCTCCTGAGTAGCTGGGATTACAGGCATATGCCACCCCACCTGGCTAATTTTTGTATTTTTAGTAGAGAGAGTTTCACCATGTTGGCCAGGCTGGTTTCGAACTCCTGGCCTCAAGTGATCCACCCGCCTCAGCCTCCCAAAGTGCTGGGATTACAGACATGAGCCATAGCGCCCAGCCCAGTCCAACTTTTTAAATTTAAATAGAAACTTCTACTTTAGCACAATAATGTAGTTTGTGAGATAGCTAACTAGTTAAGATAGGTCTTCAAATTTTATCATATTTCTGTTATAGTTAGTAGGGAAGCAGGGAGTGAAAGGTTTCCTATCTGTAGCAGCCAGTAGTCCTCATTCCAGGGAGATGGTGAGGTGCCAAAAGAGGGCTTTTAAGTAGGAACCTGCTGATGGTGTAGAATTTCCAGTTGATGTCTACTGAAACAAAGTCATTTACTGTGGGGTAAACTATTTCTTGGAATTACCAATAACAGTTTAAAATACTAGAATTAGTCATAGAAAATCTGTACAGATCCAAAAACAAAATATGAGTAGATTTCCAAACTAAATAGAAATGGGATATTATATATCCACTCTAAAAAGCCAATGCTGTAAGGCATAAGCAGGTTTTTTAGCCAAGCATTTGGCCACAATGATCCTAAAATCATAACTTTTTGAACAAAACTGGAGGCATCATGCTACCCAACTTCAAACTATACTACAAGGCTACAGTAACCAAAATAGCATGGTACTGGTACAAAAACACCCACATAGACCAATGGGACAGAATAGAGAACTCAAGGATGCGACTGCATACCTACAACCAACTGATCTTTGACAAAACTGACAAAAACAAGCAATAGGAAAAGAATTCCCTATTTAATAAATGGTGCTGGGAGAACTGGCTAGCCATATGCAGATAATTGAAACTGAATCCTTCCTTATACCCTATACAAAAATTAACTCAAAATGAATAAAAGACTTAAATGTAAACCCAAAACTATAAAAACCCTAGAAGAAAATCTAGGCAATACAATTCAGGACATAAGCACAGGCAAAGATTTCATGACTAAAATGCCAAAAGAAATTGCAATAAAAGCAAAAATTGACAAATGGGATCTAATTAAACTAAAGAACTTCTTCACAGAAAGAGAAACTATCATCAGAGTGAACAGATAACCTACAGAATGAGAGAAAAAAATTGCAATCTGTCCATTTGACAAAGGTCTAACATCCAGAGTCTACAAGGAACTTAAACAAATTTACAAGAAAAAAACAACCGCATTAAACAGGGGGCAAAGAACACGAACAGACATTTCTCAAAAGAAGAAATTCATGTGGACAATAGACACATTTTTTTTAAAAAAAAAGGTCAACATCAGTGATCATTAGAGAAATGCAAATCAAAACCACAGTGAGATACCATCTTATGCCAGTCAGAATGGCAATTATTAAAAAGTCACAAAACAACAAATGCTGGAGAAGTTTCACAGAAAAAGGAATGCTTTTACACTGTTGGTGGGAATGTACATTAGTTCAACCATTGTGTAAGGCAATGTGGTGATTCCTCAAACATCTAGAGGCAGAAATACTATTTAACTCAGCAATCCCATTACTGGGTATATACCCAAAGGAATATAAATCATTCTATTGTAAAGATACATGCATGTGTATGTTCACTGTAGCACTATTCACAATAGCAAAGACATGGAATCAACCCAAATTCCCATCAGTAACAGACTGGATAAAGAAAATGTGATACACATATACACCATGGAATACTATGGAGCCATAAAAGGGAATAAGATCCTGTCCTTTCCAGGTACATGGATGGAGCTGGAAGCTCTTATCCTCAGCAAACTAATGCAGAAAGAGAAAACCAAACACTTCATGTTCTCACTTGTAAGTGGGAGCCAAACGATGAGAACACATGGATACATGGAGGGCTGGACAACACACACTGGGGCCTGTTAGGGGTAAGGATGGGGGAGGGAGAGTATCAGGAAGAATAACTAATGAATGCTGTGCTTAATACCAAGGTGATGGTTTGATCTGTGCAGCAAACCACCAGGGCACACATTTGCCTATGTAACAAATCAGTACATCTTGCACAGGTACCCTGGAACATAAAATAAACAAAATAAAATACATAAAAATCATAAAAATTGTAATTTGTGGCTGGGCAAAGTGGCTCACGCCTGTAATCTCGGCACTTTGGGAGGCTGAGGAGGGCAGATCATGAGGTCAAGAGATTGAGACTATCCTGGCAAACATGGTGAAACCCCATCTCTACAAAAAATACAAAAATTAACTGGGCGTGTTGGTGCACAACTGTAGTCCCAGCTACATGGGAGGCTGAGGCAGGAGAATTGCTTGAACCCAGGAGACAGAGGTTTCAGTGAGCCGAGATCACGGCACTGCACTCCAGCCTGGTGACAGAGCAAGACTCCATCTCAAAAAAACAAAACAAAATGAAACAACATAATTTGTTTATAGATTCAAGGTGGTACCTATGAGCAGAGCAATTTTATAAAAATAATATGATTAATACTATTCATAATTATCTTTAACTTATTTGGTGCCAGATATTATTGTGAGTTCTTTATACATATTTACTCATTTAAAGTTCACAATTATCCTATATTGGTAACTAATATTATCATATTCATTTTTCAGATGGGGAGACAGGTTCAGATAAGTTCAATGACATGTTCAAGGTCACACATCTGATAAGTGGCAGGGATATGGTTTTAATATAGCCAGTCAGAGTTGAAATTTGTGTAGTTAGCAAATATTTTATCTTATACACTGTTTTCAGAGTTGACAAGATCTTTCAGTTTTTACAAGCTTTCTAAAGGTCTAAACAGTATATTTGAGACCTGAGTGAGGGAAGAAATTAATTTTAAAATTTAAAAAAAAATCTAGAAAAGGGTGATAATAAATAAATGTTTTTCGGTCTACAAAATGTAATGGTGACTAGAGCTTACAAAGGGTCTAAAAATGTTTTCCTTTTCATGTAGTTGCATGTGAATTTGGGAAGGTACAATTTACTTATTCTCTCTAGCATCATTGAAATGAAGCCTCTTTGAGCATCACACTGTTTGCAAAATTAAGTTATTCCTTGTTAGCACCTCAGTTCCATGCTACCTAACCCTTTCAGAGTGCCTTCCTGATCTTGGCTCCCATGCATAATTCTGATTTTGCTACTAGGTTCAGTTCCACTTCTCTAAGCTCTTGTAAGTTTCCATTTTTGTATTTAATAATTAACTTGGCATTGCCTTCTCCACCCTACTCTTAGCTTCTGGGTTTGTACTGAGGTTTAGTCATGGAAAGTTGGCAATTAAATCTTTCCATCATTTTTCAGGAATGCCCTTTTCTTACAGGAAAAAATAAATAAATGTTATTCACCTGTCAAAAAAGCTTGTTGGACTATGTTAATTCAAAACCAACAGTTAAACAATCTTAAGTATATTTTGTCAGCCCCTTATATTCCATAATAAACGTCATGCTTTTCAAGTTTTAATTAAATTTCATGATTTCCTACTCCCCACAGTATCTTTAGTATGCAATGATTGAAAGAAATTTGGGGGGAGGTGCCTGGGTGTGTAAACTTCAGTGAGTGTGTATGTGTGTATATATATAATGTAAATTATTAGTTTTCTATTGCTGCATTGTAAATTACTCCAGAATTTAGTAGCATAAGACAGCAATGTTATCATCTTACAGTTTCTGTTGTGGTTTAGGTGGCTCCTCCAGGCCTGAGATTTTCACAATGCTGCCCTCATCTCAGAACTTTACCCGAAGGATCCACTTCCTAACTCACTAATATAGTGGTTGGTAAGATTCTGTTCCAGTTGACTTGTAACTAAGGTTTCAATTCTTCACACGCTGTTGGTCAGAGGCTTCCCTTGTTTCCTTGCCATGTGGTCCTTTCCCAGAACATCTCACAATATGTTAACTGGCTTCATCGGAACCAGGGCAAGGGTGTCAGTAAGAGAAAAGGTGATGGAAGTCAAAGTCTTCTGTAGAAAAGAATCACGAAAGTGACATCCCATCACTTTAGCCATGTTCTATTTCTTAAAAGCAACCTATTAGGTTCTTCCCACATGCAAGGCGAGGGAATTACGCAGGAGCATGGATATGATGAAGTGGAGATTATTGGGAGTTTCTTCAGAGCTGCCTGCCAAACTTATTTTGTATATAACTGAATTGATCATTTTTTAACCCCCTGCTACTTACTGGGAAAATTTTTTTAATGATCAATCCAATTTAAATATTTATTTTCTTATAATTCTGTCAGCGTGGTTAGGTAGTGTTCAGGCTGATACCAAAATGTTTAGATCCTCCTGTGGCCTGCCCATTCCCTTGCTCATTTTTCTCTGACATTTTTCAAGTGGGAGGACTGGGGTGTGGCTTAGTTGAGAAGTGCACATGACCTGAGTAAACTCAGGGCAGTTAAAAAATGTCTAAGTTATCAGGTGTAAATGCTTTTACCTCCCTTTGAAGTGATGTCTATTGTCCATTAGGGTGCTGCTGCCCTTTCAGCTGAATATTGTAGCGGATGTGACTGATAACCTTGTCTCTTTTGACTTAGACAAGAACTAGTAGTGCTGGGCATGGTGGCTAACCCCTGTAATCCCAGCACTTTGGGAGGTCAAGATGAGTGGATCACTTGAGGTCAGGAGTTCAAGACCAGCTTGGTCAATGTGGTGAAACCCCATCTCTACTAAAAATACAAAATTACCCGGGCATGGTGGTGCATGCCTGTAATCCCAGCTACTCGAGAGGCTGAGGCAGGAGAATTGCTTGAACCTGGGTGGCAGAGGTTGTGGGGAGACAAGATCACGCCATTGCACTCCAGCCTGGGCAATGAATGAGACACCATCTCATTAAAAAAGAAAAAAGAAAAAGAAAAAGAACTAGTAGCATCTCTTTGCTTAATCTGTCTGAGGTCAGTTGGACAGAGACCAATCAAATATGGCTATGTCTCCTATTAAATGCTGACTCAGCCAGGTTATTCTGCGGGGCTCTTATACGACCACCTTACCCTGTGTATGAAGAATGCTGCTAAAAAAATCACCTGTGGTGCTGTTTCTATGTTTTGTGGAACTCACATGGCTCAAGAAGACTCAATCTAGCCATCTCTTTCAAGCTGCCCAACTCATACTGTCCTGCCAAATTTACTCTGATGTAGCTGCATGACAGTTGGTACAGAGCAGCCAATGAGGAGTCTGCATGTACACTCCCAACAGTGATTATAAGTAACATGTGTCTGCTCCTAGCTTCAATTATGATCATTAATATAATGTACTCCTTGGTAAGACAAGGCCCATAGAAAAGAGAATCAGAGTATAATTCAGAAATTTTTGTCTCTTCTATTTTTGTTTCCACACTTCCCTTAGGGACTAAAGAATAAATTAATAGTTTCTTCATTCATTTTTCTATATAGATATCCCTGCAATATTATTTACGAACACCACTAAGCCTGACTTTTGATGTATTAAAGGGCAAAAGAAGAAATTTAAATTTCTTCTTAAATAATTTCAATTCTTCATAATTAAAAAATGAATGAGACCCATACCTCAGAGTGCACTCAAAATCGACCTTATAAATTAGTACCTAACTAGACTTAATATATGACCTAATATAAAATTAGACCTAATATAAGAAGGAAAAATAAAACTTAAAAAATAAAACAGGAGTAAATTCTCATGATCTTGGTTTAGGCAAAGTTTGCCATCAAAATTTAAAACTTTTGTGTTTCAGAATATACCCTTAGGAAAATATAAATACAAGCTACAGGCTAGAAGAAAATATTTGCGAGCAATATATCTGATAAGAGACTTTAGCTAGAATACGTAACTCATTCAATTTAATAAGATGTTGACAAATAACCCAATTAAAAACTGAGCAAAAATCTTGGATAGATATTTTACCAAAGGGGACATACGAATGGCAAATGAGCACATGAAAAGATGCTAACAACATTAGACATCAAGGGAATATGAAGTAAAATCACAGTAAGATCATGCTTTACACACACAAGAATAGCTGAGATCAAAAGTCAGACATGCACACGTGTTAATGAAGGTGTAGAGAAGATGAAATCCTCATTGATGAGGGAATGTAAAATGGTGCACCTATTTTGGAAAAGATTTTAACAATTTCTTAAAACTTTAACATTTGTTAAAGTTTGTAAGACTGATAAATTCTACTCCTAGGTCTCTACCCAAAATAAATGAAAATATTTGGCTACACAAAATGTTTGCACAAAAGCTCATAGCGGCATTACTCAAAAGTATATCCATATAATGGAATACTCTTCAGTAATAAAGAGGAACAAATTACTGCTGCATGCTGCAAAATGAACGAACAGACAAAATGTTATGCTAAATGAAAACAGCTAGACACAAAAGTCCACATATCATATGGTTTCATTTATATGAAGTATTCAAAAAAAAAAACCAAAAAAAAAAAAAACAAAAAACAAATCTACAGAAACAAAAGCCAGATCAGTAGTTCCCTAAGGTTGGAGGTAAGGATGGGAAATGACTGCTATGGACAGGAGTTTTCTTTTGCAGGTGAGAGAAATGTTCTAGACCAGCAGAGAAAACTATATAAAGCAGAATCCTCATTCTTGGGTCTTGTGATCCCATTACAAATGTAGGCAAAAACCTGCAGTAGGTATTACCAGTGTCTGTGACATTGTCACCAATAAAAACTATGCAAATTTTCATATTACACATATATTTTCATATAATGATAATGTGTATCATTATAGATACCACAAAATCTTGTTTACTCTCATCACCATTTCAAAATCATAATTCTTAGACATGCTGTAATATATTAATAATTTTAAAGAGGCACACAAATTACTATATAATAAAGTTATTCTTTATTATTTAAACAATTGGATCTCAATATAATTAGTTTCTCCTGTAATCCAAAGTAAACATTATTCTTGGGAAAATGACTCAGGCTTCCCAGCCTGCAAAAGTTGTCCATAGCACAAGAAAAGGTTAAAAATCTCTGATACAGAGATGTATATGTCACCAAAAGAGGACTTTCTTGATAAGAAATAAAGAAAAAAAAATTCTTTTATGATCACTAATGTGAAAAGTAATGAGAATATAAAGATTAGCCAGGAGATACACTGGAGACACAAACCTAAAGGGATAAAACAAATTTGATTTGCAGTACTCCAAGGAGCCAGCATAGAACTTTATGTAAGACAATAACACAGGTAAGAGATCATTTGAATATGTGGCATATTAGATAGAGCTGGAAAAGAAAGTGATCTAAGAAAGGTTGGTGATGAACAGGATTGGACATTCCACATAGCAAGAAAGAGTATATATGTGTATAAATGTGTGCATGTGTATATATGTGTATATAAGTATATACATATATATGTATTGACATCAATTCATTTTCTTCACCAAGTTTGATTTCTGTAATAGTGTTATTTATTTTTGAAGAAGAGTCACCACAAAAATTTTAGACTTCCATTGAAGAAAATTAAAATTAAAAGGTTATACTGCTCAGAAAAGTCAGTGACTTGTTCAAAAAGTACTGAGCTAAAGAAAAACGTTACTAATCACATACTCTAGGCATTTAGTGTTTGGGCCTCTCTAATTCTTGCTTTTATGAGTCTAAATTCTTGCCATGGAAATCACTGTGTATTAACTAATCTAATTACTGATAGAACACATGGAACCAACAGGATAATTTTAATAAAAATGTTTGAATACTACCCAAGTATTGGTGAGCACTAAAAGAAATCTCCGATGATACCACTATTTTATATTTTGTTAATTATGTTAGAATTTGCTATATTTTTAAGGTAAAATAATCTCAAAGGTAATTATTATTTCAGAAACATAAGCTTAATGATGACTATTTAATAAGCAACACATTAAGGAATGGGGATGCAGTTCACTTTTTAAACTATGATATCTTTGGGTACAGAATATGAATGAATCAATCAGCTTCTATGGGCAAATGTCCTTCCAAAGTAATTGAGTCCTAAATGCCAAACCAAAATAGTTTGCCATAGATTCAATGAAAATGTTCTGTTCTAAAGAATGTTCTGACTGATAGTAAATTTAATAACATTTTAAAATGTCAAGTTGAATTTTAATTCCAAGTCTGTATCTTCTAGAATGTAATGTGTTACAAATTCAGTATCATAAGACCATCCTTCCTCAGCTTTTTTGATCTTAGCAATAATAAATTCAGAGAGCAAACAATATCAAGACTCTATTTTGCTTATTTGTTTCAGAAATTCAAACAATTTGTCTGAATTACAAACCCGTAGGAAGCTATTTTAAAATAAAAGTAATAAGAACATTTAGATTCATAAAGTCTAAATCAGGCAGATTCTTATGATATCTGATAATTCCACTTAGTTTTTAACTTCCAAGCTAGACCAACCATAGGGCAAAAATAAAATTTAATAAGTGGTAAAACAGCAATATATTGGTAAAAGTTTCACCTGTTCTATAAAATATATAATTTTCAGTAAATGTTTATCTTGCTTGATGATAAAAAAGTAGTTTAGTTAATATAAATGAATTCATAAATAGGTATTTAAATACCTTAGCTATGTAAAACAACAATTCACAAATACAAGGGGCTGTAGTTTTATATTAACAAAACAATTGAGCTTGTTAATGATTTTAAAAATTTGAACAATTGTTTTTATATCTATGTAAATATAATTTAGCATTACTAAACATAAGTTACATTTGGGTTTGTGTATTTATAACCTATAAAAGATGAAGCTAAAATATGAAATTATGTTTTAGAAATTTTTCTATTAGATGTAAAATGTAATGTACTACTTGATATATCAAAAGATACCATTGTTTGCCAATGCCCCTGTTATATATTTTGTGATCCCAGAGTCATTAGCAGCATAACAAAATATCCTGACATTCCCTGCCCCCTCCCTGCCATTCCCAAGGAAAACAGGAAATTTTTCCCCAGTATTTAGCCATTTCTCTTGAATAAATGCCCCTTGACTTTTTGCAGACCTTCTCAATTATTCCAGAATTCTGAAAAAGTTGATTTTGATAAGTTTTGCCCTATTATCATTGCTTTTATTGAAGAACCCACTTTTAGAAGTCCTTACTCAAATGCTCTAGAGGTGCTTTTTATACTTGATGATATTTTAACGTTATTTTTATCTCAGTTTCTGATTTTTCATTATTTGCATAAAAAGTGTAATTGAGTTTTATATATTGATCTTGTATATTATTTCCTGGCAAAACTTGCTGATTAATTCTAGCAGAAACATTTTATTTCTTTTTCTTGCCTTAGTGTACAGGCCAGGTCTCTAGTAAAATGTTGAATAGAAATGGTGAGAATATACATACTTGCCTTGATTCTAACATCAAGAGAAGAGCACTGAGGCTTGAAGCAATAAGTACTGGATATTGTAGATATCCTTTATCAAGTTGAGGAAGTGGGTGAATTTATTATTTTTTATAAAATGAATGCAGGATGTTGCCAAGTGTCTTTTATGTATTAAGTAGATCATGTTAATATTGTTTCTCTAAATATTTTAGCATAGTGTATCTTTCTCCATCATTTTACTTTTAATTTGTATCTTTTAATTGAAAATAAGATTTGTAGATGGCATATAGTGGGGTCTTGTTTTTTTTTTTTTTATCTCATCTGACAGTTTGTATCTTAGTCTATATTTAACATAATTATTGAAATTGTCTACTTTAAGTTTGTCATGTCACCGTTTTATTTTTAACTAATCTTTATACTATTTAACTTGCATTCTTACCCCCTTTTAAAACTGAGTGGCCAGTGTAATTATTTATTTTTAACTTTCATGTTGGTTGATATAGGGATTATATATACATGTTTAAATAAGAACACATCACTTTATTCATATAAGAACCTTGAAACACTATATTTACATGTGTCTTTCTCAGTCTTTATGCTATTATTAAAATTCATTTTGCTTCTTCATATGTTTCTTGGTGGACAATAATAGACAGTTGTGAAAATATTTTACTTTCAAGAAGAATGCTGGAAAAAGTGACATAACCTCCACAACATAATTACATTTAACTTTAAAAGAAGTTAACAAAATTGGTAAATATAGTTTGAGCTTGGCCAATCTTTAATACCCTTTCTATCTAATTACTTATTTTTGTGATGAAAAGACAAGTATCTGTATTTCTTATAATATTGAAAACTGCTTCTTTGACTTTGCTGGTCCTCTTTCCAGAAGAGTTTTGTCTCTCTGCAGGAGTCCCCCCAATTAAATATCAGTTTCTGCAGCATCTCCTTTTCCTTGGTGCATGGGAAGAGCAGCTCTCAAACTCTATATCATGTATTATTTGTAATTATTCTGATGAAAGTCTCCTTCTCCAAGTGATGAAATGCTATCTCTGAATTGTAGAAAGAATAACACATACAAATACTTCTTTCAGTGCAGAAAAAAAAGTCAGTGTCATGCACTAGATACACATTTCATTTTTTTTAGTGTTATTGACAATATGAGAAGATTCACAAAACAAACATGTCTGCCTCTTCAAGGAACATTTTAGATCATTTTGGCATTGGTACTTTCCTTAAATTCTCCTGCACAATATTTAATATTATTATAAACTTGAATTCTAAGATATCCAGAAAAGTATAATTTCCTGTGAAATTATTGATTCATTTGACAGAAATTCTGAAGTCTGATATAACCTTATTAAATTAAATTTAGCCAATGAGAAAAAATATTGCCTTCTCTCTCCAACTTTTATTGTTAATATATACTTATTCACTTTGTAATAGGTATTCATTAAATTTCTATTTTCTCCAGGAAGGAAAAAATGTTTATTGAATTTCTCATAGACACCAGACCAAAGGTTGTCTCATTTAAGGCTAGTTTTCTTTCAAAGTCATATTTTTATTCCTAAGATTTAGAGAACATAAACATATTCTCCAAGGTCACAAAGGCAACTGACAAAATTTAAATTCAAATCAAGATCAAATTCTAAGCTTCATGTACTTTCCATTAGCACATGATACTATATTTTAAAGGATGCAATTTTTTTACTACTAAAATGATAAAAACAATATGTTTATCGTAATGTATATTGCCTCATTTAAAGTCACTCATATCCCATGTAACAGGAATCATCATTCTTTTTAGTTATGAACATGTTGGGTAGAATCCAGACCTCACTATGCCTGCTGTTGAGCAATAGCACATGGCTAAGAGACAATACAATCATGCTGACTGGTTTCATTTTAAATTATTGATCTTAATTCTCAAGAGGGTCTTCAATATTTCTTGATCATGAGAATATATTTTTCAAGTTCACTTACTCTCCTACTGTTCTGAAGTATTTCATTCTCTCAGAGAGAAGAGTAAAACAACTACTTCAGTCCTCTCTGATCCAGTGGTTGGTTTGTTATTTTCATGAGAAAATTAAAGCAATCAGAAGAGAACCTTCACCATACCCACCCGCCAAGATATACTTTGGCTTCCCTTCTGTTATTATAGATCTATGAAAGCCCAACCACTTACTTGTGAACTAAATCTTATCCCTACCTCCCAAATCAAAGGGATTTCCCCAGTTTACCCAGCATTTCTAGCCTCTGTCTTTGCCCT
Source organism: Mandrillus leucophaeus (assembly GCF_000951045.1). Classification (NCBI taxonomy): domain Eukaryota; kingdom Metazoa; phylum Chordata; class Mammalia; order Primates; family Cercopithecidae; genus Mandrillus; species Mandrillus leucophaeus. The sequence goes on along the minus strand of NW_012104354.1, from coordinate 1,852,060 downwards.
CTTTGTTGGATAATATAATTGACATATAAATGTGCTCCCATTTCACCCATAGTTTTAAAACATGTTTTGTTTTGCTTTGTATTTTCCTGCATCACTTTCCCTTCAGCCATTGCACCACTTCTCTGATCCTTTTAGCAGAGTAAACTACAGGACATCAAAAATTTTAAAGTAGGAAATTTCAGAGAATTGCCTATATTCCATCACCAATCTCATCAATCTCACTTTTCACCACATAAATGTAAGTGGTTTTTTTTTGAGTCGTTCGTTCACACCATTCCACTGATTTTTTGAGAAGTATGACATATTTATACTGTGTCAAATTACTTAAGCTAAAAATACTTACCTGCATGGTTGTGAGTTATTCATTGCAGTAAACATTTTAGGCAATATCTGGAAAGCAGAAAAGAAATAGTGGCTATATTTATTTTGCATAGTAGAAAGATAGAAAGGTCAGAGCAAGGCGTGAGGTATCCTTGGAACCTGTACACATTGTCAATCACTAGTTGTTCACCTTGTTAGCGTTCCTGCAACAACTTCAGCTCTCTCTGAATGCTCCTTCATTTTCTCTGACTCCTTGGCCAGGTACTTGCTTAGTTTTGTGAAGTGCCAGCTTTTCTTGAAGAATATCCATAGCATTGAAGTTAGAGGCTAGAAGCATGAAAGGCATTGTGGGTTTTAGTTGATCCAAATGAGTTCAACTGATCTTTGCAAGATGTTGGTCTGAACTATCTTCCTCCACTTCATATTCGTCTTCTTCCAACTGTCTACCCTACCCCCATATCTACTACAGTGGCATAAGAATAGATTCTTATAACAAATATATTTTTACATGTAATATATTTATATATCAAAGGTATACCTGTCTATATTTATACTGATATATTAATATATGGCATATTTATACATATATCTATATTTATGTAAGTTTAAAGGGATTGCTTTTGAAATCCTTGATAGAAATATAAATGTAGATCTCAAGTAAGCATTTGAATATAAGAGTCAAAGTAAAGCTGTATATATATTTATATATCTATCAATATTTATACGATTTATATATACATCTGCTTATCTCTGAATACATAATTATACAGCAAGATCACCTCACTTCACATTGCTAAATCTAATGGTCAATATTCAATTTTTTCCTTGTGTTTTTCTGTTTATTGTATTTCTTGTTCATGACCTGTCAACAGAATATGACCTGGATGATTTTTCCCCTTCTTTATACACATCACATGGCTTCCAGAAAATTGTATGTGCCTTTTTACTGCTTCCCCTCAGTTCTGCTTGATAATTTCTCTTTCCTTTTTGACTTACTAATGGTAGAGTGTTTCAGAGGGTAGTCCTTAAATAGCTTATTTATAATTACTTTCTTGTGTATAATCAGCCCCAAAGTCTTAAACGCTGTCTATATATGCTGAAGACCCTCAAATGTATAGCTCCAACCTCGAAGTCTCTCCTTTAATTTGACTCTTCCATTCAAATACTTAGTTGAGATCTACATGTGTATGTCTATGACCACCCAGTCTGCTTGGGACTCAGAGAGAACAAAAACAAAGAAGCAAATATGCCAATGTATCTACTGGAGCTGGGATTCACTTTTCCTATTCTGTCCTTGGACAATAATTCCAGGCTCCTCAGTCTTTGGACTTCAAGACTTAAACCAGCAGCATCCCAAGTTCTCAGGCCTTTGGCTTTAGACTAAGAGTTGTATTATTAGCTTCTCTGGTTCTGAGACCTTCAGGCTTGGACTGAGCCATGCTACTAACACCCTGGTGTCTCCAGCTAGCAGATAGCTTGTCGTGGGACTTCACAGTGTCCATAATCACATGAGCAAATCCCACTGATAAGCATGCTGTCACATATCTATATCTATCTGTCTGTCTATCTGTCCTTTTGGTTCTGTCTGGAAACCTTGACTAATACCCAAACTTAATCGAGATGTCAAAACAATGAGTATAAACTCCAGATAGGAAAAATAGAAAGAGATCATTCTCCACAATATGCCATATATAAATGTTGAAAGTCAAAATTAAAAGGAAAATCCTAAATCTTTAAATCAAAAGAAAATAATGTGTTATGTTCAAAATCGCCACAACAAGATTAACAGGTGACTTCTCAAAGATGACAAGACAAAGGGAAACGTATTCAGAATGCTGAACGAAACAACCAAGAATTTGGTATCAAACAAAACTAACTTCCAAAATGAAGGCAAAATGAAGCTATCTTGAGGTAAACCAAAACTGAGATTACTTGTTACAAGATAATCTGCTTTACAAGAAATATTAAAGAATGTTCTTCAGGCTCAGGGCAAGTATTTGAATCCACATGAAAACAAAAACTGGTAAAGATAATTATGTAGGTAATTATAAACATAATATAATTGTATGTTTGTTTTTTTTCTTTTAATTGACTCAAAAGCACCCCTATATACACATACAGGAAAGAGAAAGAATGCTCTGTTCTATTATATATACTCATGTGATATAATGTATTTGGCAGTAAAAGCACGATGGAGGCAGGTGCAAACAAAGCTATATTAAGTTATACTGGGCAAGAAATGGCAACTTGAATCTCCAGCACCATGTGAAAAGTAACAGAAATAGTAAACAAGAATGGAAATATAGTAAACACTATAAATACATTCTT
>NW_012104354.1:1844570-1845861 GCF_000951045.1 Mandrillus leucophaeus | reverse complement strand
CTCAAAATAAAGGGATGGAGGAAGATCTCCTAAGCAAATGGAAAGCAAAAAAAATGCAGGGGTTACAATCCTAGTCTCTGATAAAACAGACTTTAAGCCAACAAAGATCAAAAGAGACAAAGAAGTCCATTACATAATGGTAAAGGGAATAATTCAATAAGAAGAGCTAACCTTAAAATATATGCACCCAATAGAGGAGCACCCAGATTCATAAAGCAAGTCCTTAGAGACCTACAAAGAGACTTAGACTCCCACACAATAATAATGGGAGACTTTAACACCACACTGTCAATATTAGACAGATAAACGAGACAGAAAGTTAACAAGGATATCCAAGAATTGAACTCAGCTCTGCACCAAGCAGACCTAATAGACATCTACAGAACTCTCCACCCTAAATCAACAGAATATACATTCTTCTCAGTACCACATCACACTTATTCTAACATTGACCACATAATTGGAAGTAAAGCACTCCTCAGCAAATGTGAAAGAACAGAAATCACAATACACTGTCTCTCAGACCACAGTGCAATCAAATTAGAATTCAGGATTAAGAAACTCACTCAAAACCACACAAGTACATGGAACTGAACAACTTGTTCCTGAATGACTACTGGATAAATAACAAAATGAAGGCAGAAATAAGGATGTGCTTTGAAACCAGTGAGAACAAAGACATAACATATCATGTATGAGACACATTTAAAGCAGTGTGTAGAGGGAAATTTATAGCACTAAATGCCCACAAGAGAAAGCAGAAAAGATCTAAAATTGACACCCTAAAATCACATTTAAAAGAACTAGAGAAGCAAGAGCAAACAAATTCAAAAGCTAGCAGAAGACAAGAAATAACAAAGATCAGAGCAGAACTGAGAGAGATAGAGACACAAAAACCCTTCAAAAAATCAATGAATCTAGGAGCTAGTTTTTTTAAAAGATCAACAAAATTGATAGACCGCTAGCAAGACTAATACAGAAGAAAAGAAAGTAGAATCAAATAGATGCAATAAAAAATGATAAAGGGGATATCACCACCGACCCCACAGAAATACAAGCTACCATCAGAGAATACTATAAACACCTCTATGCAAAAAAGCTAGGAAATCTAGAAAAAACTGATAAATTGCTGGACACATACACCCTACCAAGACTAAACCAGGAAGAAGTTGAATCTATGAATAGACCAATAATAGACTCTGAAGTTGAGGCAATAATTAATAGCCTACCAACTAAAAAAAGTCCAGGACTAGATGGATTCACAGCCGAATTCTACCACAGGTACAAAGAG
>NW_012104354.1:1838252-1839532 GCF_000951045.1 Mandrillus leucophaeus | reverse complement strand
AAAAAAAAAAAAAAAAAAAAAAACAAAGGTAGATAAAACCACAAAGATAGAGAGAAACCAGAGCAGAAAAGCTGAAAATTCTAAAAATTGGAGTGCCTCTGCTACTCCAAAGGATTGCAGCTCCTCACCAGCAACAGAACAAAACTGGAAGAGTGACTTTGAGGAATTGACAGAAGTAGGCTTCAGAAGGTCGATAATAACAAACTTCTCTGAGCTACAGGAGGATGTTCAAACCCATCACAAGCAAGCTAAAAACCTTGAAAAAAGATTAGACGAATGGCTGACTAGAATAAACAGTGTAGAGAAGACCTTAAATGACCTGATGGAACTGAAAAACCATGGCACGAGAACTTTGTGACCCATGCACAAGCTTCAATAGCCGATTCTATCAAGTGGAAGAAAGGGTATCAGTGATTGAAGATCAAATTAATGAAATTAAACAAGAAAACAGTGTTAGAGAAAAAAGAGTAAAAAGAAATGAATAAAGTCTCCGAGAAATATGGGACTATGTGAAATGATCAAATCTACATTTGATTGGTGTACCTGAAAGTGATAGGGAGACTGGAATCACGTTGGAAAACACTCTTCAGGATATTATCCAGGAGAACTTCCCCAACATAGCAAGGCAGGCCAACACTCAAATTCAGTAAATACAGAGAACACCACAAAGATACTCCTCGAAAAGAGCAATCCCAAGACATGAAATTATCAGATTTACAGAGGTTAAAATGAAGGAAAAGGTGTTAAGGGCAGCCAGAGAGAAGGGTCAAGTTACCCACAAAGGGAAGCCCATCAGACTAACAGCAGATCTCTCAGCAGAAACCTTACAAGCCAGAAGAGAGTGGGAGTCAATATTCAACATTCTTAAAGAAAAGAATTTTCAACCCAGGATTTCATATCCAGCCAAACTAAGCTTCATAAGTGAAGGAGAAATAAAATCCTTTACAGACAAGTAAATGCTGAGAGATTTTGTCACAACCAGGACTGGCTTACAAGAGCTCCTGAAGGAAGCACTAAACATGGAAACAACCAGTACCAGCCACTGCAAAAACATGCCAAATTGTAAAGATCATTGATGCTACGAAGAAACTGCATCAATTAACGGACAAAATAACCAGAGAACATCATAACTACAGGATCAAATTCACACATAACAATATTAACCTTAAATGTAAATGGGCTAATTGCCCCCATTAAATGACACAGACTGGCAAATTGGATAAAGAGTCAAGACCCATCAGTGTGCTGTATTCAGGAGACCCATCTCACATGCAAAGACG
>NW_012104354.1:1835894-1838202 GCF_000951045.1 Mandrillus leucophaeus | reverse complement strand
ATTTTATATTTATAAAATAGTTAACCCATATGAAATATTTCAAAATCATGAGTCTACATGCACCTAACAAGAAAATCCCTAAGTTCATGAAACAAAAACTGGCAACTGAAGTTAGAAATACACAATTAAAATCATTAGTAGGAGATGCTAACACTTCACTTTTAATAATGGATAGAAAAAGTTGCAAGTAGGCAACTAATCAACAGGAGAAGTAAAGACCAAGAAGACACTGTAAACCAAATAGCCATGAGAGATATGTATAAAACAATCTACTACACAGCAACAGTATATACGTTCTTTCCCAGTGTATACTGAACATTTTCTAGAATAAACCATATCTAGGATAGACCGTAAGACAAGCCTGAATAAATTTAAGAGGATTGGGATGAAGCATGTTTGTCAATCACAGTGGTATGAACTTAGAAATCAATAACAAAGAAATTTAGAAGTTCATACATATGTAAAAATTAAACAATATACTCTTAATGAACAGTTCAAATAATAAATCAAATGGAAAATTGCTAGAGAAACAATATTATGATGAATTAAAATGAAAATTGTAACAAACCAAAATTTATTTGTGTGGCTTAATCAGTGCATAAAGAAAAATTTGTAGCTGTAAATTATCTAAACTAATGGAAAAAAATCTCAAATCAATAACTTGATCTTGCACCTTAAAACATTGGACAAAAAGAGCAAACAAAACATAAAACATTCAAAGGAAAGAAATACTAAGTTAAGTATTTAATTAAAGTTAAGAAAATAATAAAACAGAATAGAAAATCAATAAAGAAAACCAATGAAACTCAAAGTTAGTTATTTAAAAAGGTCAATAGAATTGATTATCTATTAGCTACATTTACTAAGAAGAAAGAGAAGTCTTAACTTTCTAAAACCAAAAATGAAAGATGGGACATCACTACCACCTTAAGGAATAAAAAGGATTACTAGGGAAAACTATGAACAAGTATGTAGTGATAAAATTAGGTAACCTAGATTAAATAAGCCATGTTCTTAAAAGAAATGAACTTCTGAAATTTTCTCAAGGAGAATTTAAAATCTGAACAGACCTGTAAAAATAGAGAGATTGAATTTAAAAGCCATACCATAAAGTAGTGTCCAAGCCCAAATGGCTTCACTAGAAAATTCTACCTAACATTTAATTAAGAATTAATGTCAATTATTGATAAACTCTTTCAAAAATAGAAGAGAACACACAACCAGCTCATTCTATGAAGCAAGTAATACCCTGATGTGGAAACTGGACAAATGTATAACAGGAAACTATAGAACATATCTCCTGTGAATATACATACAAAAATCCTCAAGAAAACATAAGCAAATCAATTCCAACAAACATAAAAGAAGATTATAAACTATGACTACTGAGATTCATCCCAGAAACGTAGGATTGGTTCAACATGTAAAAATATATTAATATAACACATTATATCAATAGAATAAAGGTTAGAAACCGCAGTCATATTATTAAATGCAGAAAAATAATTTGAAAAAAAATCCGGCTTGGCATAGTGGCTTATACATGTAATCCAAGTGCTTTGGAGGCCAAAGTGGGAGGATCACCTCAGTCCAGGAATTTGAGACCAGCTTGGCAACATGGTGAGACCTCTTCTCTGCAAAAAAAAATGTTAAAAACTAACTAAGTATGGTGGTATGCTCTTCTAGTCCTAGCTATCTGGGAGGCTGAGGCAGTAGGATAACTTCAGCACACAGGAATTTGAGGTTACAGTGAACTATGATTGTGCCACTACATTCCAGCCTGGGTGACAGTGTGAGACATTGTGTTAAAAAAAAAAAAAAAAAAAAAAAAAAAAATTCCAAAACACTAAGTGAACTTGGAATATAAAGAGATTTTTCTCAACTTTATAAAAGACATATATGAAAACTCTACAGGTAACATTCTACCTAACCATGAAATGCAAAATACTTTCTCATTAGGATCAGGAAAAATATATAGATCTATATTCTTCACAGTTCTGTTTAATATTGTCCTGAGAAGCTCTAGGCAGATCAATTAGGGCAGAAAAATAAATTAAAAGCACCCAGATTGGAAAGAAAGAAAGAAAGCTGTCAACATTCCAAATGACATAATCTTAGGCATAAAAAAGAGAGTCTACTTTAAAAACCATACAATTAATAAATGAGTTCAGCAAGACTGCAGGATACAAAATCAGTATCTAAAAATCAATTATATCCCACACAATAGCAATGAATAATCTAAAAGTGATATTTTCAAAAATAATCTCATTAGCAAAACAATGAAAAAGGATAAAACTTGGAATAAAAA
>NW_012104354.1:1834966-1835844 GCF_000951045.1 Mandrillus leucophaeus | reverse complement strand
CAAGAAATGGCAACTTGAATCTCCAGCACCATGTGAAAAGTAACAGAAATAGTAAACAAGAATGGAAATATAGTAAACACTATAAATACATTCTTTTCTTTGCTACACTTCTTTAAAAGGCTTTTTTACTTTTGATAAATTTATTACTATTTTTGAAAATTTATATAAGTACATTCTGTGGCATGTAAGATATAGATATAATATGTATAGCAATAATAGCACAAAATGAAAAATAGGAATAGAGCTATATATAAGTAATATTTCTATATTTCAGTGGAATTTAGTATAAATCTAAACTAGATTCTGATAAGTTAAAATGCACATTTTAAGCACTCTAAAAAGCACTATGACAACGACTCCAAAAGTCATTAAAGTAAATTAAATTAAATTACATTAAAATAATTAAAATCTTATACTAGAAAATATTCAAGTAATGCATATGAAAGTAGTAAAGGAGGATAAAAAGAATAAAAGATGAAGGTATATGGAAAACAAAACTAAAATGGAAGACATAATTTCAACTATATTAATAACATTAAATACGAATGGATGGAGAAATCCATTTAAATATCAGAGATTATTAAAAAGAAAATCTTAATTCTTTAAATCAAAAGAAAATAATGTATTATGTACAAAGTAGCCACAACAAGATTAACAGTTGACTACTGCTAATCTTGACTACATTTATTAAAAATTCAAGATTCAATTATATGCTGCAATGTCTCTGCAGAACACATCTTTATTTTTATGTGTCTTAATAAAACTCTACATCACTGAAGTTTTAATTTCACATAATTTTTATCAGTTCTTCTTTTATTTTTTTCTTCAATAATTAAAAAATATATAATCAAGCAGTGGGTCAGATTCGGCTTGTGGGC
>NW_012104354.1:1826738-1834449 GCF_000951045.1 Mandrillus leucophaeus | reverse complement strand
ATCCCACACAATAGCAATGAATAATCTAAAAGTGATATTTTCAAAAATAATCTCATTAGCAAAACAATGAAAAAGGATAAAACTTGGAATAAAAAATAAATTTAGAAATTAACAAAAGAAGTACAAGGCACTGAAAACAAATACACATACACACACATGCACACCTGGGTGTGAAATAATTGAAATAAAGAAGACCTAAGTAAATGAAAAGCCATCTTATGTTAATCACATTAATGGACTGCAAGATATTATTATTAAAATGGCAAAAATCCCCGATGGGTGATGTTCCCCTCATGGGGAGGGGGGAGGGGGAAGGGATTGCATTGGGAGTTATACCTGATGTAAATGACGAGTTGATGGGTGCTGACGAGTTGATGGGTGCAGCACAGCAACATGGCACAAGTATACATATGTAACAAACCTGCACGTTATGCACATGTACCCTAGAACTTAATAATAATAAAAAATAAATAAATTTCAAAAAAGAACTCATTAAAAAAAATGGCAAAAATCCTGAAATTGACATAATGTCAATGCATTTTCCATCAAAATCCCAAATACTTTCCTTGCAGAATTTATCAAGCTGATCCTATAACTTATATGGAAATTCAGGGGACCCAGAATAGCCAAGCCAACCTGTAAAAGAAAAAGATTGAAGAAGCCACAATTGCCAATTTCAAAATTCACCACAAAGTTACAGTAATTAAGACAGAATGGTATTGGCACAAGGATAGTTATAAAGATCAATGGAAAAGAACTGGGAGTTCAGAAACAATGCTTAACATTTGTAGCCCATTACTTCTCGATTAGGTGCCAGGAAAATTCGATAGGATAAAATACTATTCTTTTCAACTAACCATTCTGAGGCAATCAGATAGTCTCATGCAAAAGAATGAAGTTGGGAGTCATCCCACACACCAAATTAAATAAAAATAGATCATAGAACTAACTATAAGAACTAAAACTCTATAAAACTCTTAGAAGAAAATATGAGAATAAATCTTCATGACCTTAGCTTGAGTAAAGGCTAAGACACTAAAAGTACAACCAACTAACAAATAATAGATTAATTAGACTTCACTAAAATTAACAACTTTTTGCCTCAGAAGTTTTTACCATTAGAAACAAAACATATATCATAAAGAAAGCTAAAAGACACTCTCAGGAAAGGAGAAATATTTTCAAATAACATATTTAATGAGAGAATTATATCTAGAATATGCAAAGAACTCTTATAATTCAATCACACAAATACAAACAATTTAGAATGTAGGCAGAGGATCTGTAAACATTTATCTATGAAGTATATTACTACAAAAGTCCATTAAAAACAGGAAAAGATACCCAATGTCAGCAACTGTAAAATGCAAATGAAAATCACGTGAGATACTATCTCACTTTTATTATGATGACTAAAATAAAAAAGACAGATAATAAGTATTGGCAAGAATGAGGAGAAATTGCAATCCTCAGACACTGGTGGCGGGAATGTAAAATGGTGAGGCTGCTTTGGAAAACATTCTGGATGTTCCTCAAATGGTTAAATATAGACTTAGCATATGATACATCAATTTCACTCTGCGGTGCATACCCCAAAGAAATAAAAACATATGTCCACACAAAACTTGTACACATAATTTCATAACAGCACTATGTATAATAGCAAATCACGGAAACACCTCAAATGTCAAAAGAGAACTGATATATCCATTGGTGGACTATCATCCAAGCTATAAAATGGAGTAAAGCATTGATACATACTATGATATAGGTGGATCTGGAAAACATTATGCTAGAAGCATTCAAAGAAGCAGTCACAGAAAATGACATACTGTGATTCCATCTTTAACGTATGTCTGGAATAGGTAAATCTACAAAACAGAAAATAAATTTATAGCTGTCTAGGGCTGAGGGGTTTGGAGGGGAATGGAGAATAACTGTTAAGGGGTACAGGTTTTCTTTTGAGAATGATGAAAATATTTTAAAATTGATTTCGCTAACAGTTGTATAAATTTATAAATAAAATAAAAATGACCAAATTGTATGATACATAAATTTTAATTTGACAATGCTGTAAAATATTTGATAATCTTGTCAATACGTTCATGCCAATAAATTTTAAGACAAATAAAATAGACAAATTCCTTAAAAGACACAAATATCACTCAGTAAGAAACAGGCATAGCCCTATATCGATAAAATAAAATGGAATACAATGTTTGAAAGCTTCCAAGTAAGAAAACCACATGCCCAGTTTGCTTCACTGTTGAATTATACCAAAAATATATGGAAGAATTGGCATCAAATCTATTTAAAATCTTTCAAAAAACAGAAGAGAAGTGAACACTGCCACAATCTTCTCCTGTGAGACCAAAAATTATTCTTATATAAAAAACACTTCCTGGGACCCATCAGTTACTCATTTACATTCTTTCACTAAGAAGTTTTTTTTAGTATCAACTATACTCCAGGCACTATAGAACATGCTAGATATACAAGAGGTAATACACTGTAAATTATATGGTTTGATTGAGAATCACATACTATAAAGAGCCAAGTAAATAGGTAAATATAACACTGTTATAAATGCTTAGAAATTCACTGTCCACAGCACTCTGGGAGAAAATACTAAATAAAAATGTCCAGATTATATATGGCAGAGTGCAGGGAAGACTTTCCAGATGATATGATACCTAACTGTAATTGTTGTATCTCACTTCAGCAGTTTGTTGTATAAGCAATGTTACTATAATGGTTTACTCAACACATATTAACAACTGTAAATGCCAATATTGGCAGAAAGTACCATTTCTTCCTTCTGGAAGTTATCTACTTATAGCAATTCAAAACTCTGAAAAAGCACATATAGTAAAGGAAGAATTCCTGAAGAGAGAAAGGGTAGAGATGAGAACTCACACTCTTAAAAACACATAGATTTAAACAATTGTAATAGAGTATCACACAAGTTATTCAAACTTACTGTTTCTAACTATTCTGCCTCCAATGGTTCTTGAGTAACTTAAACAATTTTGTTTATTTAAAGTATTTGGAATACTACCAGGAACATTGCAAATGTTCTAGAATAATCTATTATTGTTATTACATCATCAGCAAAGGAAATTAAAAGATTGTAAGGGTCTTATTTTCTAAAACTTTTGCTGCTCTGGCTATTATGTTTTGGAAAACTAGAGGTTCAACAGTGTAATACAGAGACGTCACTTTATTCTAGTATTTTAAGTGTGGGTTGGCCTCTCAAACCCCAGAGTCCAGCCATCTAGTGGCAGACACTATATACCTCCAGCAACAAGCACTGCAATAAACATGGTACACCAATGTCATTGATACCAAGCCGTTTGGCCCTTCTGTACCAAGTTCTGTCTTACGATATAAGCCTCACAATGTTATGCCTCACCATCCTTAGCCTCTAGCCATCACTCTCATGACCTCCATGAGTTTTATTTCGCTCTACATGTAATCACACTAAAGTCATCCAGGGGTCTGTGGTATGCAAAATAATGACCTCCACAAAGCTGATTATGTTATTATCCACAGAAACTGCAAACATGTTAACTTGCATGGCAAAGGAGAATTAGGGTTGCACATATAATTAAAATGTAATTCAGATGACCTTAAAGTGAAGAGATCATCTTGGATTATCTGGATGGGCCCAACATAAGTCCAAGGGTCATTAATAGTGAAAGATGGAGGCAAAATGATTCAACCTGATGTTACTAGATTTGAAGATGAAAGAATAGAGCCATGAACCAAGGAGTAAAGGTAGTCTTTAGAAACTGGAAAAGGGAAGGCAATAGATTCTCTCCTAGAATTTCCAGAAGAAATTCAGTCCTTGTTGACACTGTGATTTAAGACTCATTTTGGACTTTTGACCTCCAGAACTACAACGCAAATAAATTTGTATTGTTTTAAGCCACTCTGTTTATGGGAGTTTGTAATGGCAGCAGTAAGAAACTAATACAGGTTCTCAACATTACAGATTTTTGTTGATAAAGTTCTTGACTTTTACAAATACAGCTGTGATTTCCATAGTGGCTGTGTAGCTGAATACAAGTGCTCTTTTTCACTTATTTGAAAAAGTTCTTGTACTTATTTATTGAGATAATTTCTCTTCATAGCTGCATAGTAGTATTTTGAATAATCATCACTATTTATTGATCATATTTTCTATCAGTAAAGCTGAGAGTCAAATCAAGAAGGCAATATATTTACAATAAAAAATCACTGTTTAATAGTATAGTTCAGAGTATTTAGGCAGTTCCCAATACATCAGTATATTTATATATTATTATAAAGAACATTCTTACATGTAAACTATGATATGGAAGTTCTGATAATTTCCTTAGAGCAAATGCCTAAAACTGTTAATGGTTGGGTTCAAAAAAGAAATACGCCTTTTAAAGTTTTTCATATCATGCCCATATTAACAATACCATGATCAGAGTAAGAGTGCCAACATTTATATATTCTTTATAAAAATAGCTGTTTTTCTTTTTTTCCTTTTTGGCCAATTGGATAATCAGTAAACAATTGGTAATCACTGCTTTATTCTATATGTATTGGATTATTAATAATAGAACCTTAATATAAAATGAAAACTGTGATTTGTTTATGTTCATGTAAATGTTTGTTTACTTTTCTTAAACAGAAAATGGCCAGTCTATTTGTGTAGAGTCCTTGTTGCATTCATGACTCTATGTTCATGTTAAAGAAAACTAACAACAAGCCCCTGCCTTCATAAAGTTTATAATCTCAATGTTAATCACAAACTAGCTATAATTAATGAACTTCCAGAGGAAACCCAGTCCTACCGACACCTTGATTTGAGATTCATTTTGGACTTTTGACATCCAGGACTATAACACAAATGCATTTCTGCTGGGGGATACAATAAAGTTCATTATATGTATTTTCTTATCAAGACCTCCTAGTAATTTCACAAGAAAGTCATGATTGCCTATTTTATAAATGACAAAATCAAGATTCAGGGAGGTTAATAAATAAGTTTTAGACCATTTGGCTGATATGTGCAGTACTATGCTAGGGGCTGAAAACCTCTTAATGGGGTAAAATTTATGTAACTACACTTTATTCTAAGTTTAATGCTGGCTGGTGGTATAGAACAATGTAGTAGATGGTTGTTTAGGCATATTTAACTCATATTTGGTTGTTTTCAAACTCTGTGCCATTTTCTAAGTCACTTTTTCTCCTAAGTCTCATTTTTTTCTTTAAAAAAAATGAAACACATAATGCCTACATTACAATTTTTTTTGTATAACTTTCTAAAATGGTGCTATTGCTCTAATTGTTCCACTGAACAAGAAGGTAAGAAACAGCAGAAGTCACAGCTATACTATTAAAAATTGTATCCACTGTACCTAAGATACTACCTCTCAAACAGTAAACACCCTGAATATTTGTTCTAATTTCTGTGGGCTTTGATTATCACTCTGTATTAGAATATTCTCCTAACTATCCATTGAAATTATTTATATATGTGCTTTTATTTTATCCCTCATATAATTCAGTTTACTTGTAATAGGTATAAATATTTTCCAGCCTCAATTATGAATCATAATCTAGAGAAGAACAAATCGTGGAAATTGTGTACTAATAGTTATTCATCATGGCCCATGTTACTTCCACTTTTTAAAAAAAAAGGTTATTTATTTATCTATGATTCCTCAAAAAATGTCATAAAACTCTCTCTGTGTGGTCATTTGACCTACTAAAAATATGGGTACAGTTAAACTAATGAAAACAAATGTCATTTGTGATCATGAATCACAAGTCAATGAACATCTTCTTTTTTTTATTTTCTCTCAGATTTATTTGGCTGCAAATATATACCAGTTGACCCAGCAATTATTATAAAACCCCTTTATTCTTGACCTGTCTCTATCCTAATGCTAAAAAAGCTAAAACTGATGTTTTAGCATTTTCAAATGTAAGGTTGTCTGTGTGACATAGTTTTGCACAAGGAGGAATTTCAGTGGGAAGGCTATTACTTCCCTGACAAAGTACACAGGTACTGCTGGAGGTGTCCTTGATTTTTTGGCACTTTTGTTTTTTTTTGTTTGTTTGTTTGTTTTTTTTTTTTTTTTTTTTTTGCCAAGTCATATGTTCACAGATTCTGGAGATTAAAATATGAATTCCTTTGGTGGGTCATTATTTAGCCCATTACGCCTACTATCATTGTTATTTTTTCTGACTACCCTTCGTAATTTCTAAGCCAAAAAAAATGCAGATTGAGAAAAACAATATATACAATTTTTGATATGTGCTGGATTTAAAATTTATCTTCATTTGTATGAGAAAATATAAAAAAACTATATATAATCTAATTTTACCAACTTTGATATAAAAAAACACTTAAGACAAATTTTGCCAGAGAGACAGTTGTCTTTATGGATCCACTAATACTTTGCTTATATAGATTCTGTGCTATTTACAATCTTACTTTGAGAAAAGGAAAACACATTTACATAGACAGCTTTATTTGGTTGATAAATAAGGTTCATGCAATTTCTCAACAAATATGAAAATGTCTTCCTTAAAACTCTAAAGGGCAAACTTGCATTTATGATACTTTTTGTCAATTCAGTGTAAAGATATTAAAAACTCTCATTTGACAAGCTTTACTTTTGTATTTCTAAAATAAAAAGTGTTAAGTTGCTGCAATATAACATTTGCATTCTCCACATGAGAGAATTGCTTAGACTTACGAATTCTCCTTTGTTTTCCCATTAAATATAGTATTTTAATGGAAATAGTACCAGTTTATGAAATTTGTGTTATTCTTCACTATTGTAGATTTAATTGTGTTCCTTACAGCTTGTATTTTGATGTTCTAGCCTTCAGTAACTCAAAATATGATGTTATTTGGGGATAAAGCTGCTGCACAGGTAATAGTTAAAATTCAATCATATTGGAGCAGGGTGAATCTTTAGTACAGTATAACTGGTGCTCCTATAAAAAAGGCACCATGTGACATGACAAACACATGAACACGGAGAATACCATATGAAGATTGGAGTTATGCTACCCTAAGGCAAGAAACAATCAGAAGCTAGGAGAAAGACCTTAAATAGATCTTTTTCTATTACTTTCACAGTAGCTATGTCCCTGCCAACACCTTAACAACCTTAGACTTCAAGTCTTCAGACCTGTGAGATAATAAATGTCTATTGTGTAAACCACTCAGTATCCTTTGTTATGGGGGCCCTAGCAAACTATAACATTTAAATAGAATCAAAATAAATATGTATTATTTTTAAGTTACATTGTTTTTCTAAACAATACATCTCCACCTTTGTCTATAGCTACATTGTACATATCTACAACCTCCCTATCATTTCTGAATAAGAAAAGGAAGAAAATTTTATCTGCTTTCTCCCCAATAGTCAAAGATCCTTAGATTGAGGTAGTTCTAGCTTATTTCTGATTCAAACATAATTCAAAACTTGTTCCTTCCATCAGGCAGGGGATAAAGTCTATATTAAAACTTTTAGACATGAGGACTTTCATCAACACCAGACCTGTCATATAAGAAATGCTAAACAGAGTACTTCAGTCTGAAAGAATGGATGACAATGTAAAACAAGAAATCATTTGGTGGCATATAACTCATGTAAAAGTAAGTAAATCAACAAGTACACACACTCGAATACTCTAATCACCATATGTACACCATTCA
>NW_012104354.1:1822220-1823843 GCF_000951045.1 Mandrillus leucophaeus | reverse complement strand
GAAGTTCTGATAATTTCCTTAGAGCAAATGCCTAAAACTGTTAATGGTTGGGTTCAAAAAAGAAATACGCCTTTTAAAGTTTTTCATATCATGCCCATATTAACAATACCATGATCAGAGTAAGAGTGCCAACATTTATATATTCTTTATAAAAATAGCTGTTTTTCTTTTTTTCCTTTTTGGCCAATTGGATAATCAGTAAACAATTGGTAATCACTGCTTTATTCTATATGTATTGGATTATTAATAATAGAACCTTAATATAAAATGAAAACTGTGATTTGTTTATGTTCATGTAAATGTTTGTTTACTTTTCTTAAAC
Organism: Mandrillus leucophaeus; assembly: GCF_000951045.1. Taxonomy (NCBI): domain Eukaryota; kingdom Metazoa; phylum Chordata; class Mammalia; order Primates; family Cercopithecidae; genus Mandrillus; species Mandrillus leucophaeus. The sequence continues at coordinate 1,823,521 of NW_012104354.1, read as the reverse complement.
AGAAAATGGCCAGTCTATTTGTGTAGAGTCCTTGTTGCATTCATGACTCTATGTTCATGTTAAAGAAAACTAACAACAAGCCCCTGCCTTCATAAAGTTTATAATCTCAATGTTAATCACAAACTAGCTATAATTAATGAACTTCCAGAGGAAACTCAGTCCTACTGACACCTTGATTTGAGATTCATTTTGGACTTTTGACATCCAGGACTATAACACAAATGCATTTCTGCTAGGGGATACAATAAAGTTCATTATATGTATTTTCTTATCAAGACCTTCTAGTAATTTCACAAGAAAGTCATGATTGCCTATTTTATAAATGACAAAATCAAGATTCAGGGAGGTTAATAAATAAGTTTTAGACCATTTGGCTGATATGTGCAGTACTATGCTAGGGGCTGAAAACCTCTTAATGGGGTAAAATTTATGTAACTACACTTTATTCTAAGTTTAATGCTGGCTGGTGGTATAGAACAATGTAGTAGATGGTTGTTTAGGCATATTTAACTCATATTTGATTGTTTTCAAACTCTGTGCCATTTTCTAAGTCACTTTTTCTCCTAAGTCTCATTTTTTTCTTCAAAAAAAATGAAACACATAATGCCTACATTACAATTTTTTTTGTATAACTTTCTAAAATGGTGCTATTGCTCTAATTGTTCCACTGAACAAGAAGCTAAGAAACAGCAGAAGTCATAGCTATACTATTAAAAATTGTATCCACTGTACCTAAGATACTACCTCTCAAACAGTAAACACCCTGAATATTTGTTCTAATTTCTGTGGGCTTTGATTATCACTCTGTATTAGAATATTCTCCTAACTATCCATTGAAATTATTTATATATGTGCTTTTATTTTATCCCTCATATAATTCAGTTTACTTTTAATAGGCATAAATATTTTCCAGCCTCAATTATGAATCATAATCTAGAGAAGAACAAATTGTGGAAATTGTGTACTAATAGTTATTCATCATGGCCCATGTTACTTCCACTTTTTAAAAAAAAAGGTTATTTATTTATCTATGATTCCTCAAAAAATGTCATAAAACTCTCTCTGTGTGGTCATTTGACCTACTAAAAATATGGGTACAGTTAAACTAATGAAAACAAATGTCATTTGTGATCATGAATCACAAGTCAATGAACATCTTCTTTTTTTTATTTTCTCTCAGATTTATTTGGCTGCAAATATATACCAGTTGACCCAGCAATTATTATAAAACCCCTTTATTCTTGACCTGTCTCTATCCTAATGCTAAAAAAGCTAAAACTGATGTTTTAGCATTTTCAAAT
>NW_012104354.1:1819945-1822170 GCF_000951045.1 Mandrillus leucophaeus | reverse complement strand
AAAATAAGAAATATAAATATATATGCACCCTTCTCAAACTTTTCCAAAAAAGTAAGGAGAGGAAATTTCAAATTAATTCTACAAGGCCAGCATTACCCTGATACCAATACGAGACAGACACACACATGACACACACACACACACACATACACGTGGAAAGTCACAGGCCAATATCTCAGATGAACAAAAATGCAAATATCCTTAACAAAATACTAGCAAACTGAATTCAACAAAATGTTAACAAGACCATTCATCATGATCAAGTGGTATTTATCCCAGGGACACAAGGATGATTCAACATATGCAAATCAATACACATAATACACCACATCAACAGAATAAAGGACAAAAACCATAGGACCAGTTCAATAAACACCAAAAAATCACATGATAAAATTCAACATATTTTCATAATAAACTCTCAATAAACTGGAAATAGAAGGAAGATACCTCAATACAATAAAGGCTATATATGACTCATTCATAGCTAGTATAAGACTGAATGAAGGAAGACTGTAAGCCTTTCCTCTAAGCTATGGAACAAAACGAAGATGCTCACTTTTCACCGCTCTAATTCAACATAGTACTGGAAGTCCTACTCAGAACAATTAGATGAAAAGAAGAAATAAGGGCATTTAAATGGGAAAGAAAAAAGTTAAATTATTCTTATTTGCAGACAATATAATCTTACATCTAGAAAATCCTTTAAAAGTCCATCAAAAACCTGTTAGAACTGACTAATGAATTCAGTAATGTTGCAGGATATAAAATCAGCTTACAAAAGTCAGTAGCATTTATATATGCTGACAGTAAACAATCTAAAAAGAACCCAAGAAAACAATCCCATTTATCATAGCTATGACAAAAAATAAAATGCCTAAAAATAAGTTTAACCAAAGAAATGAAAGATCTCTACAATTAAAACTATAAAATATTAATGAAAAACATTGAGGAGGACACAAAAATGGAAAGATATCGCATGCTCATGAATTATAAGACTCACTATCATTAAAACGTCCATACTATCCAAAGAAATCTACATATCCAAAGTAATCTCTATCAAAATATCAATGATATTCTTCACATAAGTAGAAAAAATAATCCTAAAATCTATGTGAAACAACAAAGACTCTAATAGTCAAAGTAATTCTGAGCAAAAAGAACAAAGCTAGAGTCATTACATTACTTGATTTCAAATTATACTACAAAGCTACAGTGATCAAAACAGCATGGTGCTAGCATAAGCACAGGTGGATAGAACAATGGAACAGAATAGAAAACCCAAAAATAAATTTATTCATTTACAGTCAACTCATGTTTGACAAAAATGCCAATAGCATACATCAGGAAAAGGATAGTCTTTTCAACAAATAATGCTGAAAAAAACTGGATATCCATATGCAGAAGAATAAAACCAGACTTCTCTTATATACAAAAATAAAATCAAAATGGATTAACTCCTACATGCAAGACTTGAAAGTATGAAATTATTAGAAGGAAGCATTTAGTGAATGCTTCAGGACATTGGTCTGGACAAAGATTTCTCAATAACACAGGCAACCAAAACAAAAATTGACAAATGGGATCATCAATCTAAAAACCTACAGAAAAGCACAAGAAACAATCAAAAAATAAATATACAACCTACAGAATGGGAGAACTTATGTAAACTATTCAACTGACATGTAATTAATAACCAGGAGACATAGGAAATGCCAATGATGCAATAGCAAACAACAACAACAAAAACCTATAACACAATTATAAAATGGTTACACTATCCGAATAGACATTTTTCAGCAAAAGGCATACAAATGGCTAACGAGTATATAAAACAATGCTCAGCATCACTAATCACAAGAGAAATGCAAATAAAAACCACAATGAGATATCACCTTACTCCAGTTAAAATTAATTTTGTCAAAAAGGCAAATAATAATGGATGCTGATGAGGATATGGAGAAAGGAGAAAGAACCCTTGTACGCTGTTGGTGGGAATGAAAACTAGTACGGATGGCCAGGTGTGGTGGCTCACGCCTGTAAATCTCAGCACTTTGGGAGGCCGAGGCGGGTGGATCACGAGGTCAGGAGTTCAAGACCAGCTTTACCAACATGGTGAAACCCCATATCTATTAAAAATACAAAAATTAGCTGGTATGGTTGCACGTGCCTGTAATCCCAGCTACTCATGAGGCTGAGGTAGGAGAATCGCTTGAACTCAGGAG
>NW_012104354.1:1815666-1819055 GCF_000951045.1 Mandrillus leucophaeus | reverse complement strand
AACTATTATATGTCCATAAAAATGGTAAATAATTTTAATGAAAGGTAAATCTAAGCAAAAATAAATAACAGGTAAATCTAATAATGTCTCTTAAAAAAGTTTTGGGGAAGTTAGAACTAAGAGAAAGTTTATTAAGAACCCTACATACAAAGAAATAAAAAATAAATAGATTTCCTAATAATCAGCAGTGACCAACTTGAAAATATTGTGAAATTATATTCATTTTTATAAAAAGAAAGTCACGAAAGCACTTAAACATAATAAGCTTACTAAAAATGTTAAGGTCAAACAACTATCCAAAAAATAAAATTAACAAAACTCTTTCTTTTACTTAAATAAAACAAGTCACATATAAATGTAAATTATTTTTACGTTTCTTTATGGATTATCTATCTGTCTCTGTTTCTCTGTGTGTGTGTGTGTGTGTGTGTGTTCGTGTGTGAGACAGAGTCTTATTCTGTTGCCTGGGCTAAGTGCAGTGGTGTGATCATAGCTCACTATAGCCTTGAACACCTGGGCACATACGATCCCCCCACCTAGGCCACCCAAAGTGTTAGGATTACAGGTGTGAGCCACCATACTCAGTCATCAAATTTGATGTTGTAAATATTTTATGTCTCACAAAAACAGTCTATGCATTCAAGATAATTCCAAATCAAATCTCAAAGAATTCCTATGGGGACTTAAAAAATAATTCTACTGTTAGTTTTTAAAAAAAAAATTTTCAAGAATAGTGTATTTAGAAAGTGAACAGTAATAAGGCAGAGGATAAATTTAATACAAAATAAAAGTGTATTTAAAATAAGTGGTATTTATTTTTATAATGTGGGTAAAAACAGACTATTTTACAAATGGTTATGGAACAAAGGGCTCTCCTTTTGGTGAACAAATTTTATCTCTATCTGAAAGCATTTATTGCATTCCAGACTGACTACAACCACCACTCCCCCACATACACACACATATATATAGACACAACTGTAACAATACTCAAGCAAATAGCTTAAGGCAGAACATTCCTTCCTAAAATAAAATTCAAAGTAATCAAAAGATAGTAAAGTTTAAATTTTTTGAGCATTAAATTTTTTTGTAACAAAGTACAAAGTTAATATGCAAATAAACACATGGAAAAATATGTGTGATATATATTTTTACAATCTATGAAAAACTCCTACAAATATACATTACAAGACAATTGCCTAACTGCATAAAGATCAGTAGATAAATGCATAAAGGTTATAAAGCAGGTAATTTACTGTAAAAAGAAATACAAATGGGTCCCAAAAATAAGAAGTTCAGCTTTACATTTACAAATAGTAATGATACAAATATTAAAAAGCAAGGTGATAATACTATTCACTTATCAAATTGGTGAAAAAATTTAAAGTTCAATAATATCCAACGTTTAATTGTAAAAAATGGGTACCCCAATGCACTATTGTTGAGAGTATAAAATAGCAGTCTTTCTAGATGGAAGTTTCACTGAAAATATTCCTACAAATTATGCATTATATCTGACCCATCAAATCAATGTAGTATATATAATATGTACATATATTAGATATACATACACATATACATATATACATATAATAGACACATATATTAGATATACATATAATAGACACACATATTATATATACATATAATAGACACATATTATATATACATATAATAGACACATATTATATATACATATAATAGACACATATTATATATACATATAACAGACACATATATTATATATACATATATACAATCTACCATACAATTCTGTATACAAGAGTACTTAGCATTACTTGTAACCATGAAAAAGTACAAATTATGTAAATATCAAGCAACGAATGTGGTTAGAGTGAATCTTCATTTTTTATTAAGTCTGACTGCATAGCATACTTATCTATAAGAATTATATGATCACGATGTTTTAAAACTGACATAAATTTCAGAAATCTTATAGAGAGAAGAAATTGAGACCTGACAATACTTTCATTTTTGCCTGAAATCGCAGAGCAAGTTTATGACTGAACTGAGAACTGGAAACTGCTCAGCCCAGGGAGCTACTTACTTTCTACTACAAAACTCTAAAAACCATTTAAACAAAAGCTACAGGAAAGGTTTCTACTATCACCCTCAGTTTATTGATATGCTTATCTATCATTAAATATTTTCCACTTTCTGCTTATTCTGCTTCCAGTTTATTGGAAATCACTGCCAGGATTTGTACCCAGTAGCAGCAGAAGAAACAATAAACTAATGGTTATGTTGCCTAAATATTAATTTTTAAATTAGTCATTCTGAACACCAAACAGCAGCTTAATTCATGATATATCAGAAGTGCTAGAAGTTTGGTTAACCCAATCACATTTATCTTGACCCCAAATTTACCGGCTATGGGGAGAGTAAGAATGTCAATATGTAACTTACATTTCTACTGTTTCCTACCATGTTTCTGACTTGTTTGCATGAGAGTTCATAAAAATATTCCATACTTCATGTAACAGTCTCATGAGGTCTTAAAGAATGAATAATAAGTTACATTTCATGAAATATATGGCTGAGAATAAAGTGAAACAGGCATTATAACACATGACTGTTAGGCACACAAATCGTTAAGGTTTCTGGAAAGCAATTTAAAAATTCTTACCAAGATTCTCAGAAGTCCTCAGAACTCTGACTCAGAATTCTGTGTATAATAGTTCAATCTAAGGAAAGAACAAGAAAAAAGACAAGGGTTTATATATAAATATATTCATCTCAAAATAATTTACAATAGAAGAAATAAGAATTCAGTAGCTGCAAAATAAGTATTCAATTTTAACTAAGTTGATAATGAAAAGAATAAAACAAGGGAATGAGATAAACTAGATAGGATTACACAAAAAACATATGTGTATGTGTGGAAACATGTAAGAAAACATTATTATGATTTGTAATGTTAACAAATTATTGAATGGGAACAACCAAACTAAATCTTCAGTGTAGAAATATTTCAGAACAAAGATTCTGGGAACTTCTTTGTAACAAAACTTGAATTTTTGTTCTCAATACTTTTGGGGATACATGTGGTTTTTGGTTACATGGATAAGTTCTTTAGTGGTGATTTCTGGGATTTTGGTGCAACTGTTACTCAACAAATGTACTCTTTATCCGATATATAGTATTTTATCCTTCACCCACCTCTTAAACTTCCCCCAGGAGTCCTCTAAGTCCACTATATCATTCCTGTCCCTTTACACCCTCATAGCTTAGCTCCCAGTTATAAGTGAGAACCTATGATATTTAGTTTTCCATTCCTGAGTTGCTTCACTTACAATAATGGCCTCCAGCTTTATCCAAGTTGCTACAAGAGACAGTTTTTAGTTCCTTTTATGGCTGAATAGTATTTC
>NW_012104354.1:1792495-1814503 GCF_000951045.1 Mandrillus leucophaeus | reverse complement strand
TATCCTTTGCCCACTTTTTGAATAGGGTTGTTTTTTTCTTGAAAAATCTGTTGAAGTTCATTGTAGATTGTGGATATTAGCCCTTTGTCAGATGGATAGATTGCAAAAAAATTCTCCCATTCTGTAGGTTTTCTGTTCACTCTGATGATAGTTTATTTTGCTGTGCAGCAAGAATAATTATTTCCACATAGGTCTTTTGGATTGTCTTCGATGGAATTCTGTTCCTCAAGGAATCTCAGACAAAGACCTTTTAAAGACAAGCCCAGCCATGGATTTATATCCTCAAATACATGTGAGTTGGGTGATCCTTTTCTCTTAACGTCCCAAGATGAATTTGGAGCTCCTGGACCTGTTAGAAAGTGACATTCTTTATTGACCACAGGTTAGAAACCCTGTGCAGGGACTGTGTAGACAAGGTATGAGGTCAGTTCTCCTGATAGGTTTTTCTTGGCTCTTCAAGTCAAGATTGATTCCTTAGAAGGAAGTATATACCCTTCCGGTCAAAGCGTTGATAAAGTAACAGTTTTTCCAATTGTATCCTATTGAAAAAGTGAAATGGATTCTTATTGCACTGATGCAAACAACTGTATTGCCATAAGTTAAGAGTACTCTCAGATAGTTTCCAATTCTAGAGGATCCAGGCAGAGAGAAATAAACATGCTCCAAATTTTGTTCACAGGAATATACCTTAATCAACTATTAAAGGCTGTAAAAAGTTCAAAATAGGTTTCCTTGACCCTGAAAAACAAAACAAGGATCAGAAATATTCCAAGCAAAAGTCAAAAAGTTTGCTTTAACTTTCTGAGTGCTGTCCATTTAGCTAAATCTTGTTTTGCTTGACATTTATGAACATTTCAGTTCTTCATGAGTCCTGTGTGTTTTTTCTCTATTCCAATTTACAATCTTGGAAGCTATTGGAAACCTGCATTTGAGAACACGTATTAAAGTCTTCTAGCTTGATTATAACCCATCTGCTGAGAAGGAACAAAGGAAGACAACAATTATCTAGCGACAAAATTTCCACAACTGACAAAGTTTAGTTATCTCTGTGGTTTACAGTAACTTTACCCTTGATTATGATTGATAGCATATATTCAGACACTAACATTCTAGAAATCTCATACGGTTTTGGAACATAAATTAGTATTATTCACCAAAATGTAACTTAAAGAAGATTAGACATCATTTTGGCAATCTTATGCGACCAAAAATGTCAGATAATCTGGTTCACCTCTTTTCTGAATGTTTCAGGGGTCCTGTGAAGCATCCAGAAAACCAGGCATTAGGAAAGACAATTTTGAAACTTGACGCTTGAATTTGGGACAGCTGTTAAATATTAGCGGTTTAAAATACTTGATGTTATGAAATAGAATTTCAAATTGCCATAAATTATTTATTTTGCCAAAAATGACTCAAAAGGCAAAAACCTTTTATTAGCCTTTACTATTACATGAAAATCCTGTTCAAAGTCAAATTTACCTTTGCATCGGTTTATTAATATTAACCCCAATTTGTTTAAATGAAACCTTATAGAAGATTCCATCTAATCTTAACCAATTTCACCATGAGGTAAAATCTTTGCAAACCTTTTATAACTCTTTTGCTAAAGGGCAGATTAGCATCTTAAGACAACCTTGCTGTGCTTTTATTTCAATGCTCAGTTTATGAAAAGACCATACAATACTCTTTTGAATTTAATGTTACATATTTTTGCAAGATTAATTTTTACAGTCTTTCCACAACTAAGTGTTTAGCTTTATCTTATTAAATTTAAGATAATTCCCTATCCTTGTGAAAAATTTACATTTCCATGCTTTCTTATAATCTTTTACTAAAAAACACATCTTACTGTTTTTATAAGCCTTGCATGTAAAACAGTTTAGTGATCTCAAATACATGTTGCACTGTTAACTCAGCAACTTTTACTTTTGGTGAAAAACCTGATTAGTAAGCAATTTTAATTATGTACCAGATGTAGCGCCTAGGAACCAGACAGAAGTGCAGATAAAGCCTGACTTTTCCCAGCTTCTAACTCCACATGTCCCAGGTCATACCTATCTGTAAAGCGGGCAATATACAACCTTGGAACATTTAGCAAACTAGTATCTAAGTTGTATGATTTAGACCATCTGTTTGCATTTTGATGACACTTTACTTTTATTGCATTTTACCAATAATCCTTAAGGCTATTTTTATTCCTTAAAGATTAAAATCACATGTACTAAAACACATTTTATTTAAGTGCTTATTTTTCTTTAAGCCAGTCAATTAGAGATCTTTTTGTAGACATTACACAAAACACATATATAGCAACACAGACAGAAGGTTCATCACTCATAAGATTTTTTATTTGCCAGTTTCTTGATTGGATTATTGGCTTCAGGGTGGAGCCTCTGGAGGAGCAGCGCCAGTAGAATGCATTTTTAGGGCCTGATAAGCAGGCACAGCTGAAGGCAAAGACAGATTCCCTAAAATTAAGGGTGCCATTTTATACTGAATTTTGGATCCTCAAAGGGAGGGAAATACTATGGAAGAAGACAGCACGGTGCTTCTATCACACATTTCATTGCAAGGAAACCAAAATCACCTTATTTTGTAATCAGTCCATCTGCCGTGGGAGTCTTATCTCTCAGTGGGGCGTGGGGAATGTTTTCATGTCTTTCAGGTGACTAAGAGCGTACATCTCTGATTTATAATTACTATTAGCCATCTCTTAAAGTGTATTTCCTACCTAGTTATTACACACCAAGCTCTCTCCTGATGTGAATTTGATACCCGCAAAACTCAAAACTATCAGATAACACAATGTAAAATAGAACAGAGCCTTTGATTTTAAGAGGAAATTATCTTGCTTTTAATTCTTGGGATTTCATGAGGAAAACGGAGGGTTTTTTTCCCCAAAACAATGTCTATGGTGCCTCCTCTGTTTTTCTCAAGGAGTCCCATGCTACCAGAAGTTATCTTAGATCTTAGGGCCTCTCATGTGTGCATTAAGAGTGGCAAGACAATAATTCAGTTGACTGAGAAGAAAAAAATGTTTTTTCGGAAAAACAAGATCCAAGAAGAGAAAAACATAAAGGCTTTTTAAATACACCTATAATTTGAATATCCACTTCGAATTAAGCTGAGCACTCTTTAAGAAAATCCTTTTACATCCCTTGTTACTTGATATTAGCCATGCCAAGCAGTTAAGATTCTCAGCTTTTGAATTCTACAAAAAGTAACCTCACAGGTGAAACCACCAAGCCTTAGTTAGGTTATGACTTAACTGCGAGTGTATGAGGTATTTTCAAAGGGATGATAAGCAGCTTTTGAAACTGTCATTGGAAAATTGTGACTGAGAAAGTGAAAGGGATCTAACCCAAACAACTCCACTTTGTTTCCAGCCCCAAAGCTGTCCTTGCTTATCCATGGGTGTAGGCCGAACCAACTTTGGGAGGAGCGTGGTTTACAGTTAATAGTCTAAAACAAAGATAGTAACAGCCCCTTCTTAATATATGCTTCCCTCTTGCCTGGGCACCAGACCAAGAAATTAGCCACAAGATTAGAAGCCATGGCCTAGGAGTCACACAGCTGAAAGCTACAAGATTTTGACCCTACCTAAACTGCTCTCAAGATCAGTGCTTAAGATATTTTGTAAACCCTGCCCTTGATGGATCAGCTGGCACTACCCAGATTGATAAACCGGCTCATCTGATTTTGTGGTCCCCACTCAGGAACTGACTTAGCACAAGGAGACAGCCACCATTGTAAAAGGGCAGAGACTGAAACAAAATATTGTCAGGGGGTTACAGGTCATGTTGGCAAGGACCTGAAACAAGATAGAGTCCTGTAGCCATGTTGGTACTGAACATTTTGTTGCACTAGCTTGAACAGCAGGCTTATGGGGTCCTGAACCTGCATTCCAAACTAAGTTACCCTTTCTTTTGACAAAATCATACAGAAAGACACACAAAGCATGCCATATTGGCTACAGCTTAAGACCAACCTCACCAATCTTTTTCGTTAATTAAAACTTTATGGGGAATATAAACAATGATCCTTATCCCCTTTGCCAGTTTGCATAGAGAGAGAGAAGCCAAAACTTGACTGGTAAAAAATAAAATAAAATCTTTCACTCTTTTGCTGGCATGTCAGGCTTCTAGGTTCGAGAGAGAGAAGTCAAAAGCTTGACTGGTTAAAAAAAAATTTAGTCTTTTGCTCTCATGTCAGGATTCTAAGTTCCCTTACCCCTAACTCAACTGTAAGCCAAGCATTTTATTTTTTATTTTTATTTTTTGAGGCAGAGTTTCGCTCTTGTTGCCCAGGCTGGAGTGCAGTGGCATGGTCTCAGTTCATTACAACCTTTGCCTCTCGAGTTCAAGGGATTCTCCTGCCTCAGTCTCCGAGTAGCTGGGATTACAGGCACCTGCCACCATGCCCAGCTAATTTTTTTGTATTTTTAGTAAAGACAGGGTTTCACCATGTTGGCCAGGCTGATTTTGAACTTCTGGCTTTGAGCAATCCACCAGTATCGGCCTCCCAAAATACTAGGATTATAGGCATGAGCCACCATGTCCCACCAAAGCCAAGCATTTTAAGGTTCAGGGAAATTAACTTTTCCCAGGTCGGAAGAAGATTATAAAAGTGCCATTTTAAACTGTGAAAAAAAGGAAAAACACCATAGAACATACTGGGTGTTCCAGTTAAGGTTGTCAAGAGGTACTGCCTCTTTTCCTATCGAAAATGGTGTTTCCCATATTTCTTTGCCTTCCCTATTTTCTCTCTCAGCTTTTGGCCTACAATAGGAGACACAGTGCTCATCTCTGAAATTCTCTGCTGCCTGCAGAGTTCCTGTTTTTCTGTGGCAGTTAGGGTCTGGCTTAGGAGCAGCATAACAGCCCTCCATGAGAGGTCAAATACCTGAGTTAAATTTCGGAAAGCTTTTGTACACCTATCAGGGACATTAGAAAATTGGCCGAAGTCTCCCTTTATTTGCCTAAGGTCCTGCAATGAGAAGGAAACTCGAACCCTAGTGGCATCAACTTCATTGGGCATTTCCTGTAGGGGTAAGAGCAAAGGTGGGGGAGTGGGATATTTTGGAGATAGTGGGGGTGGAATAGCTGGAGGCGTGGTTGGAGGTGGCCCCAGATAAGAAGGACTGGAAGGGCTGGGACACTCAAAAGCTGCCTTAGATGGTTCCCCTGGAAGTTGCTTTTCTAGTCTTAGGGAATCATTCCCTTTGTGCCTGCCCGATATGATTGCTAAAAGGACTGGGTTGATTGTGCAATGCTTGGAAAGGTCTGGGTTGCCTTGCAGAGCAACAGAAGCCTGTACATAAGGTACCTCAGAACATTTACCCACCTGTCTGCAGAAAAGATCTAATTGTTGGATAATATTAAAATTATAGGTCCCTTCCACAGGCCTGGATGGTTCAAGACGGTGAGAAGCCCATGCCCTTTAGCAGAAGAAAATGAGCCACTTTTAAAATTGAAGTTTCAGGGTCAAAGGAATTTTTGTGCTTCAGAACGCACTCCAGAGGAATACAGGCCAAAGATGATAAAGAGAAGTGAGAAAACCGAGTCCCTTTAGTCTCCTTCCTTTTGGTGTGACCCACAATGGAAAGGAAGACAGTGGGGGCGTACCCCCTGCTGTTTTCCCTCTGTGGTTCCTGGGTCCCAGCACCTTGTTGAACGTGCTGCTCATGGTAGCAGGTGTGATCCCAGCCATGGAACCAGAGAAACTATGTGATCGGGATTAGTCACACTCACCCAAGTGGCTCTATCACCTCTGCCTGTGATTTCCCATTGATTTTCTAGATTTGTGTGACCTGCCTGGCTCCCCTAAGAATGGATCTTGGGAGACACCATGTGACAGTTACATTAGGGCAAATGTTGCACGTCCCTCCTAAATGGAGGGAGTGTGCTGGTTTGAGCTCTATATCTGTTATTATAGCCCATGCTAAAGCATTTATCCTTAGAGAATGGTTCTGGTTAACTTCTGAACCTAAAATTCCCCTACTAATTAAGTACCATTCTAACTGAAGGCATAATAGGTGCCTTAAAAGAACATAGGGACCCAATGGCCATTTTCCTGCTCATGGGACAGTATCAAGACTAAAATTTGGCTTTGGAGGATATTTTACCCCTAATTGTTGAAGTCAAAATTTTCTCATTTACACAAGCAGCATGAAGCCTGGTTTCTAGCAGAGAGGTGCAAAAAGAGGCGAGAATTGGGAAACTATGGTGTTTCAGTGAAGGACCTACAACGTGCCTCACGGAGAGGATTCCTATTCCACTAGGTGGCACTGTTGACCTTGAAATGCCATATGCTCACTATACCAAGGTAAGAGTGACCTTGATATGCCATGTGCTCTCCAGGCCAAGGGCAGAGAGAGACCTGGAAATGCCATGTGCTCTCCAGACCAAGGGCAGAGAGTGACCTAGAAGTCCCATGTGATCTCCACACCAAGGGCAGAGATTGACCTGAAAGTGCCATGTGATCTCCAGGGCAGAGAGAGACAATCACTGTTGGGTGGGGAGGTCTCTGTTCCTAGAAAATCACAGCCACCTTCCCTTGAGCTATATCCGCAGTTACTACCATATTACCTGATCTTGCCAAACAAGATTATTTTCCTGTAAAACTTCCCACACATTGCATAAACAGAGAGGTTAAAAGATATGGATGGTCACAGACAGGAAAGGAGGAAATTACAATAGGAAAGTTGGAGATCATGTGGCCAACATTCCATCAGGGCAGTCAGAGGCTAGGGTCAGTCCAGAAGCTCTTGGATAACAGTGGGAGGTAGCCCCAGCCAGAAATTCTCAGTTGTCCCAGGACTTCTTCCAGCCCCACATGACAGCTAAGTCCCTTGTGTAAGGAAGTTCATTTAAACATGGCCAATATGCCCAGCCACCCATGGGTGCTGGGGGATTCTCCATGTTCTCCCCAGCAAGTCTATCCCCCAAGTCTTGTAAGGCTGGCAGCCATGCTAATCGTTTTTAAATGGCTAAAGGGAACCCAGTATTTGGTTTGATTTGGTTCTAAAATGGAGGCCAAGAGCCTCAGAATGAAAGGACAGTTTGAGTTTGCTCCTTTATTCACTGTTTTGATGAATGTTGTACCTTGGTATCCCGAACGAGGTCCCCATTATGAAACAGCTATGTTGTCTGGGGTATATACCTGGGGTTCATTGTCATGCACCAGGAAAATTTAAGACACAGACACACAAGAGGAGTTTAGGAGTGGAGGTTTAATAGGCAGAAGAGAAGAGAAAGAGAAACAGCTCGCTCAAGGACCAGCTGGTGGCAAATGCCTCGGATTTTATAGTCCAGTTTGAGGAGGTGGTGTCTGATTTACCCTATGTATGTGTATGCTCACAGTTGATTGGATCAGGTATGATGTTTACATAGTGCACAGGGAAGGCTGGTTGCCCCACCCTAATATTATGCAAATGGACTTTCCAGTTGATTGGCGCCATCTTGTCTGCTCCTTACAGTACATGTGGCTGACAAAGAGAAGGGAAGATGGAGCCACCTTCTTGAACATGTCTAATCCCTAGTTCCTGCCAGCATTCACACGTGCAAGTTTGTTTGTATATGTCTGAAGATTGACTTTACAGGCTGCTCTTTGTTAGAAAATGATTTGGGACTGCTTTTTATGAAAAAGAAAAGCCTTACCAAGGGTTCCTATACCCTTACTGTCTGCCCAAGTGATTTCTTCTTAACTCCTGTATCATTGGGATGGTTAATGACTACAAAAAAATCATTAGAAAGAATAAATAAAACCTAGTATTTGATAGCACAACAGATGTCTACAGTCAATAATAATTTAATTGTACATTTTAAAATCACTAAAAGTGATTGTTGCAAAGAATAAATGCTTGAAAGGATGGCTATCCCATTTCCCATGATGTGATTATTATACATTACAACCCTAAATCAAAATATTTCACCTACCTCATAAATATATAAACCTACTGTGTACCTACAAAAAATAAAACTAAAGACACTGAATCCAGAAATTTTTACTTGCTTTGTGAAGTGGAGAAACCTGTCTCAGAACCCAGAGCTATGTCACTCATTGGCACAATGGTGATGTACTCAGTCCTTTTGGGATGTATGAATTATCTATAAGTCTTTATAAAAATATATAAACCTGAACTTTAACTGTGAAAACGTTGATTTATTAAGTCTTGGTTGAAGCTCCACAGGAGAATCTAACATTCTAACAAGGTGGTGTTTATACTAGAATAATAGAAATTATGGTATAGAAAGATCATGTTAAGTAAGCTTTTTTCCAGAAACAGAATTACTGTAATATATCTAATTTATTGAGATAATTGGTGCATATATCAAAGCCAGTGATTGCAGGATATGTATGTGTACACACACAGAGAGAGATTATGTAATCGTGTAATATTATATAAGTATTAAATATACTGAATAAGGTATTAGATGATACGTAAATTGATGACTGAAACATTGTGATGTAAAGATAATTATTTCCATTTCACAAATAAACAAGGTGATGTTTAAAATGGCAAACATTCACTCAAAGTTATGTACCAGTAAAGATTAAATCCTGAGTGCAATTCCTTGCTTTCTGATTGTTAGTATGGATTAGTGAACTGGGGAAAGAGTAGGGACTTGATTGACCAGGAACTTTGATGTAATCAGGCTCAGTGTGAAGTTTTGCCTTGGCATTTCACTAGGTGTATATGATTTGGATGGTAGATAAGCTTTTGTTTTCTGTTCTGTACAAGTTTACAGTGATGAGAAGGCTTCTTATCTCCAGAATAACCCTGTACACTTCTACTTTCCTGAAGCAGCCAGCCAATATACCTAAGGCTAGAGCAGTCTTCTATCATCAAAGTCTGGCCTTATAAATGAATTGCGGAAAGTTCTAACTTTGGGATCTGCGGCGTGTTTTGGTGTAGAAAATATATAACATGTGGGAAACTCAGACTCTCAGTACTCAAAAGGTTCAAATTTAAAAACCTGTTGGAATCCCATCTATATCAATCTGCTATGCAATTCTACCTTCTAAGCTTATGTTTTAGCAGTGAGAATAACATCATATTTTCCTCTTCTATTTTTTATCAGGTGAGTGAATGTTTGTGGAGGCAGAATCACAAAGTAAGAGAAATTTACTTTTAGATAAGCTCTGGTGTTTCCATCAGATCTTGTTGGTCTGGTGAAAATAAAAAATTCAATCTCATGGGATTCTTGTGAGGTTCAAATTAGCTAAGATATGTGCATGTAAAAGCAGAATATAAACCACAGAGTATTACATAAAGATTCTCCCCTTTGAGGCTATGAAATTTTTATTTAGATATTTATTTTTCTGAGATTTATAGTATTATCAATGTCAAATGAATTAAGAGAAATATCACATAACAAAATGGCTAAAAAGTAGGCTTTGGAGTTGGACTGCCTGTGTTCACATCTAAGGCAAATAATTTATTTACTCACATCTTCAGTTTATTAATTTTTCAATGATATAATTATAGTACTTAATTAATGGAGGTGTAGATTAAATAAGGTACCATGTGTAAAAATTTAGGCCGGGCACGGTGGCTCATGCTTGTAATCCTAGCACTTTGGGAGGCCAAGGTGGGAGGATCAGGAGGTCAGGAGATCAAGACCATCCAGGTTAATACGGTGAAACCCAGTCTCCATAAAAATACAAAAATTTAGCCAGGTGTGGTGATACATGCCTATAGCCTCAGCTACTCAGGAGGCTGAGGAAGGAGAATCACTTGAAACCGAGAGGCGGAGGTTGCAGTGAGCTGAGATTGTGCCACTGCACTCCTGCCTGAGCGACAGAGCAAGACTTTGTCTCAAAAAAATAAAAATAAAATAAAATAAAAAATTAGTACATATAATTAGCACTAAACACACCTTAACTCTTATTTTCCAGTTCATTACACTAATGTACTTGTATTCAAAATCAACAATAACAGGATATCTCAAATTGCTTTGTTGGAGCTCTAAGTTTACTGAAATTACTTTAGAACCAAGAAAAATATAAGGGTAGGCCCAAGACAGCCACACATACACCTTTCAACTGTTCCATTCTGCCTTTATCTGCTTTAATAATTTGAAAAACAATTCTAGAGTAATATTTTCTTTCACTTTACATTTTCAGGTAAGATTGAAAAATTTTCCAACAGCATTTTCAAATGTCTTCATTTTTTATCACTAAAATCTAACTATTTACAGGAATACCCCCATTTTATTGTGCTTTGCTTTAATGTGTTTCACAGATAATTTTCTTTCTTTCTTTCTTTCTTTTTTTTTTAACAAATTGAAGCTTTGTGGTAACCTTGCACTGCTCTTCTGTTGGTATCATTTTTTCCAATATGTGCTCAATTTGTATCCCTGTGTCACATTTGAGTAATTCTTGCAATATTTCAAACGTTTTTATTATTATTCTATGTTATGGTCATCAGTGATTTTGAATGTCACTGTTGTAATTGTTTGGAGGCACCATGGATCATGCCCATGTGAGACAGTAAACGTATTCTGTTAATGTGAATGTCCCGACTACTCCAGTGACAGGTAATTTCCCCATCTATCTTTCTCTCATTAGGCCTCCATGTTCCCTGAGGCACAACAATGTTGAAATTAGGACAATTAATAACCCTACAGTGGCCTCTACATGTTCAAGTGAAAGTAAGTGTTGCAGGTCTCTCACTTTAAATCAAAAGCTAGAAAAGATTAAGTCTAATGAGAACATGTTGAAAGCTGAGATAGGCCAAAAGCTAGGCCTCTTGCACCAAACATTTACCCAAGTAGTGAAGCAAAGGAAGTTTTTGGAGAAAATTCCAGATGCTACTTCAGTTAACACACTAATGATAATAAGAATGTGAACAGCCCTTTGGCTGATATGGAGAAAGAAAGTTTGAATAGACTGGATAAAAGATCAAATCAGCTATGACATTCTCTTAAGCCAAAATCTAATTTAGAGCATGAACCTAACTCCCATCAAGTTTGAAGCTAAGAGAGGTTAGTTTTTGAGATTTAAGAATAAAAAAAGCTATCTCTATTAACATAAAAGTGCAAGATGAAGCAACAAGGGCTGATATGAAACTTCAGCAACTTGCTTAGCAAATATACCTCAGATAATTGATGAAATTAGCTAAATTAACAACAGATTTTTGATGTAGACAAAACAACCTTACATTGTAAGATGATACCATCTAAGACTTTCATAGCTAGACAGGAAAAATTAATGCCTGACTTCAAGACAGAGGAACTCTCTTGTTAGGGGCTAATGCAGCTTATGACTTTTACTTGAAGCCAATGCTCATTTACCATTCCAAAAATCCCAGGCCTTCAGAATTTTCCTAAATCTACTCTGCCTATGCTGTATAATGGGAACAACAAAGCCTGGATGATAGCACATCTGTTTACACCATGATTTAATGAATATATTAAGGCCACTGTTGAGAACTACTGATTAGAGAGAAGATAGCTTTCAAAATATTACTGCTCACTGACAATGCACCAAAATCACACAAGAGCTCTGATGGAGATATACAAAAAGCTTCACAGTGTTTTTTTTTTTGCCCTTTAACACATCCATTCTGCAGTCCATGGATCAAGGAGTAAATTTTGACTTTCAAGTCTTATTATTTAAAAAATATATTTCATAAGCCTATAGCTGCCACAACTACTGATTCTTCTGATAGATCTGGGCAAAGTAAATTGGAAACTTTCTAGAAAGAATTCACCATTCTTGATGCTATTCACATTCATAGTGCATGGGAGAAAGTCAAAATATCAACATTAACAAGAGTTTGAAAGAAGTTGATTCCACCTCTCAAGGATAATTACAAGAGGTTCAAGACTGCTGTGGGGAAATTAACTGTAGATGTGGTGGAAATAGAGAACAAAAATGAGAAATAGAGTCTGACAATGTGACCCAAGTGCCACAACTCATGATAAAACTTTAATGATAAGGCGTTGCTTCTTAAGGATGAACAAAGTAAGTTATTTCTTAAGATGGGATCTACTCCTGGTGAAAATGCTGTGAACATTGTTGAAATGACAATAAAGGACTCAGCACATTACATAAACTTAGTTTTAAAGCAGTGGCAAGATTTGAGAGGATTGACTCCAATTTGGAAAGTTCTACTGTGGGTAAAGTGCTATCACACAACCTCACATGCTCCAGAAAACCTTTCATGAAAGGAAGAGTCAATAAATGTGGCAAATTTCATTACTGTATTATTTTAAGAAATTGCTACAGCCACCCCAACTGTCAACAACCACAACCCTGATTGGTCAGCAACCATCAGCACTGAGACAAGACTCCCCACCAGCAAAAAGATTGCAACTCACTGAAAGCTCAGATGATTAGAATTTTTTTAGCAATAGAATAATTTTAAATGTATTTTGTATAGACATTACGAACAATATTATAAGAATGACATGAAACGTATTGTGTATATTATTCATACATTTATTATAGAGTAAATACAAACAATACTGTATTTATACTATAGCATAAACATAACTTTTATATGTACTAGGAAACCAAATGTTTGTGTGAATTACTTTATCACAATATTTACTTTATTGTGGTGGTCTGGAACTGAACCTACAATGTTTCTGAGGTATGCCTCTATATATTTTTTGTACTGAAATTGAAGTCTCTGATATATTTAATCTATACAATAAACATAGAGAACAGATGACTCAGGTACCTTTGAGATGTTTTTATATATTGATGATTTCTACACTCTTAACACTCATGTAGCAAAATTTATCAGACAGAATTGTCTTATAAATTGGAAGATACGTATTCTCCAGCTCTGAAGCAGTTCTGTGCTCAATATTTGTTAAAACACCTAAGAGATCTAAATGAAATACTAAAAATAAGACTAATCCTGTTTCTATTTTGTCTGAGACTTCAAGTGATAATGGATATCAGATATCAAAGCAAGGAGCTAGACTAAAAAGCATATGTTCAAAGGATGTATCCAAAAACCAATGTCAGAGGAGATATTTACTCTTTTAAGAACTTCTGTTGAAAAAGTATAAGGAGATATGAAGAGTGAAGGTGTTTCTGTGGCAGAATCTATGCTGTGTATTCACTGCATAATGCCGTTCCCCAGGAATATGAGTAAGGTATAACCTCCCAAATCAGGTTAGGGGGCATAAGACTGAGTATTGGCTAACAAAATTAATTTAATGGAGGTGGAGGGTATTTAAGCTACTTGTAGACACTGGCTTTACAAACAAACAGTGTGAGCCTGTCCTCTACCATAATTTTGAAGACTACAGGATTCTGGTATCATGGAAAAGGCCTGGATTCGAGGTCATCATAGTAGAGTCAAAAAGAACTATCTGTTTTGCATCAGATGTGGTAGAAAAAATTACATACATTGTATTAAGCCACAGAGAATATGACACTGAACCTATCACTGTCTGAATGACAAAATTCCTTTGGAGAGCTGCTGCCATATATGAATGCCAAGCCTTTTGCCAAGGGGCCTGGGTGGATGATGTTACTTGATCTACTTCAAGTTAGATGAGGAAGCCTCAAAAGAACCAAGCAGCATTTGATTTGAGGAGATGATTAGTATAGTATACTAAATCATCTAAACATGCAAGACCGTGACTGAGATGGCAAGGGAGAGTTTGCCTCTGACTGGTATTGACCTGCACTCACAACATTTCTTGGGTCAACGAATGAGGGTGTCATGTCTGTGGCAGCTGGGTGTAGGCAACACCCAAAAAGTAACTGCACTCCAATCTGATGACAAAGGCTGAGTAACTTGTTTCCCATAGACCCATTGTGAAGTACTTGGTCAAGAAGTAGCTAAAAGCTACTTTAATTTTTGCCTAAGGAGAGTGTTTATGGGGCTGAGATACTCCATTAGAGTACGCTACAAAGCAGACAATGGGAAAATCAGGGAAAGTTGCTGATAGAAGATATGCATTTTCCATATCACCAGGAATCACAATGGAAGAGTTCCACCTAAGGGAGCCTCCACAGAGCCAACACAAGTCCCCTAAAGTGAAGGGGTCAGCAATTGTCCCTCTTCACCCAGAAGGCCCTAAACACCTAGTATAACTGCCTCTATTATGCAAATTTTGTCTCTTTTCATGGCTCTATCTCCTTGGGCCCTATTAGCAAGCTAATAAGGGAAGCTGATTGGAATGAGGTGGAAGGATGGCAGGCCTCTTTTCTGCTGTAAATAACCAACATCTTTGAGCTTTTGGCTGGGTGAATGAAAACACTGTAGATAAATCTATTGGCATTTCTTATCTGGGCCTGGCCTTTTTCTTTTTCAATTTATTAAAGTGTAATACCTAGACAGAATATACAGTAAAACTGTATATGACAGGCCGGGTACGGTGGCTCATGCCTGTAATCCCAGCACTTTGGGAGGCTGAGGCGGGTGGATCACGAGGTCAGGAGTTCAAGACCGGCCTGACCAGGATGGTGAAACCCCATCTCTACTAAAAATACAAAAATTAGCCAGGTATGGCAGTGTGTGCCTGTAATCCCAGCTACGCAGGAGGCTGTGGCAAGGAATTACTTGAACGCAAGAGGCGGAGGTTGCAGTGAGCCGAGATCATGCCACAGCACTCCAGCCTGGGCGACAGAGCAAGACTTCGTCTCCAAAAACAAAACAAAACAAAACAAAAACAAAACTGTATATGACTTTCTGGAAAAGGCAAAACCATTGCTATAATTAAAAATTAATGAAATCCAGGCATCAGAAGGGAGAGATAGATAAGTATTTGGAACACAGAAGATTTTAAGGCATTGAACACACTCTATATGACACCATAATTGTGGATACATGCCATTAAACATTTGTTCAAACCCATAGAATGCACACACCCAGAATGACCCTTAATGTAAACTATGGACTTTAGGTGATGATAATGCTTCAGTGTAGGTTTAATCAAATTATAACAAATGTACCACTCTCGTAAGGATGTTGATAATGATGGAGTCTATGCATGTATGAGGGCAGAGGATATATGAAAAATTTCTCTGCCTCCTTCTCAATTTCCTGGTGAAACTAAAATTGTCCTAAAGAAATAAATACTTTTTTAAAAATACTATAAATCAAAGTAATTCCCTACAGTAAAAACTGAGATATGCTGAGACACGTTGGTGTCTACGACTCCCCTGACAGACTCTAAGTGTAGCCTCCTATGCCTTGTAATTTTCTGTGCCTAGAATTTGATGACATTTTATATCCCTTGATCCAGGAGTAGGCACCCATTTATGTGAAACTTTAAGTGACTGCCAGAATGCCAAAGGCCCAACTTTAAGTATATTAAATAAATGTAAACCCAACTTAGAATATGTTAAGAATAGAAAATGATTGACCCTAAAATACTTACGATTTTGATAGTTATTTGCAGGCAAACTATACATTGCAAACAAATTGTACTTATTTTTTAAAGTTAGAAATACCAAATAGCACTTGTTATTTTGTTTTTCCTGTTTAATTTACATTGGTATATACTACAGCAATAATGCTGAAGTTATGAAGATTTGGATAGGCGTTCCATTGCATTGATTTTGACAAGTTGATATCCTCTCAGCAATCCAATAAAATAAAAATAATAAGCACTGTCAAAATTACAAAAAATTAGTCATGGCGTAGGCTGAAAATCCATTTCCTGTTACACACTATCTCATCGTCCAATGGAACTGTGGCAAATTCATCATTTAAATCCAATTAATTAGCAGATTTTAGAAGCCACTGTATTTTTAAGTATCTTAATATTGTAGATTATTTACACACATATACTTTATCATGTAATCTACCAGAAGAAAAGTAAAAATTGCCTCAAGTAGTTTGAAATTTCTAAACTTAGCGTTAGTCTTCTGTGGAAATTTATCCATGGATAGAAATGATATGTCCTGTTATTTAAGAATATTCTCTTAATCGTATGTTGTAGCAGAAATTCAAAAAAATAGATAGCTTTTTAAAATGTCAATTTCTAGTTTCAAAATAACCACAAGCACAGTTGAATACACATGATGCTTTCAGTAAATTATCACATACTATTTGCAAAGTATTTAACTACCTGGTTTGCTTTCAAGTAGTTTTGATGTACATTTTATATACTTTTTAAACAAATATGCTTACTTTGTTCTGGTAACTATTCTTAATGATTGACATGTATTAACTCTTAACACTCACAACAAACTATGTGATAGGTACTATAATTATCCCCATTTTACAGATGAGGAAAGTGAAGCCCAGATTTAAGTAGCTTGACCAAAGTCATTCAATGAATAAGTGGCTCAGCCAGGACTTGAACAGCGGCATTCATACTACAGGTCACTTGCCGTGACAAAATGTGTTGTTTGTATACATGTTCAGTGTATTAACTTCCAAAAATAGTACATACACTTAATATGTATGTATACATATTCAGAACTTCTATCTATATAGTTTTCTTTCACTAATATTAAAGTGCTTTGCCATATTCTGCTTCGTTTCAAAACAAAATCTATTTGAGGATTGTTGCATATTTAGATCTAAATCTTTTTAATGGTTGTAAAAAATTTTACTATGTAGAGCCCTTACTTAATATATAACCAATTTTATTTAGATATTTTGGAGGTTCCCAATACTTTGCTGTTAGAAACCGTGCTGCCTAAGTTTATTCCATGTAAATGAAAGTGTATCTGTAGGATTCAAAGCTAAAAGTAGAATCACTGCATTGAGAGCTATGTCCATTTGTCCATTTTAAACTTTGAAAGTTTTTCTAAAAATATTGCCAAATTTTCCTCTATTGAAATTGTACCAGTTTTTATACCTGCCTGTATGATGATGGTATCTGTTGTTCCAGATTCTCACCAACTCAGTCAATTATTAACTCTATAAATGTTACAATATGATTTATGATTAAATGTTTCTGCAAGATGGAATTAAAACCCTTACATGATGTTATTCTAATAGAAGCAAACACCAGAGGAAGAACTAGATTTAGTTCATCATCAATCAGTTGATACTTTGAATCAGTCACTAAATTTCATAAAATTTAAAATTTGGTGTTACAAAGAAGTCAAGAAGATGTCAAACTTGTGCACGATTATAAATAAGGTTTTGCCAGGGTATATGGTAAACTAAAATGTTTATTTAAAGCAACACCTAGATGTTATTAGATGATAAAAATAACTAATGATTTGGTGTTTCTTCTTTTGCACTTTTTGTATTAGAAATGTTTTGAAAGGAGTATAAAATATAATGATAATCAGTGACTTGAAATTAAAAAGACTTAATGAAGAGGCAGGAGGATGGACTATGTAAGGATAGAGTGAACTTGCATTTAGACTGGGGTAGCTTGTCTCCAGGAATAACTGGAAATCTGGAACTGACCCTTAACCAAGATAAAGATATTATGTGCTGCTTAGTGATTCATACTGTGGTGCTTAAAATTCAGAACCCTCTGAGAGCTACCTTGTACTAGCTTATTGATGTTATTTGGAAATGTATAACTAGATTATTTTTACTTAGTGTGAACAGTTACAAACCCCGGATTTAGTGACATTGCCAACAATATATGAAAAACCCCACAATAAACATTTATGTGGATCTCAGAAACAAATACACCTCAAACATACGTTGGTGGAATATAATCTAAAGATGAAGTACAGTCTTTGCTGTAAAGAAAGGACTCTAGGGACTGTACCTGGAAGTTTTTGGTACTCTTTGTGACATGAACTATAACAAGTGGAGGTATAAACAGACTGTAGACAACACTTGAGTCAATCACGGAGTTTTGGCCAATCAAATGTTCGAACTGTGTTCAAATAAGGCAAACGCCAAGCTGTGACCAATCCAGTTGTTTCTGTATCTCACTTCTGTTTTCTGTACCTGTTTCCTTTTTCTGTCCATGAATGTTCTTCCATGACATAGCTGCACTGGAGTCTCTGAGCCTACCCTGCCTCAGAAGACTGCCCAATTCGTGAATCATTCATTGCTCAATTAATCTCTTTTAAATTTAATTTGGCTGAAGTTTTCCTTTTATCACCATCAGAGGGCTGAGAATGTAAAGAAATCTAAATTTATTGGACTCCATAAAAGTATAAGCCCTTCCCATGAAAACACATGACTATTTTCATTCATTGGACTTCCAGTTACTGAGTGAGTTTATAAACGCCCACTAATTGTTTAGCATAGAGCCTTCACTGATTACAAGGTGGAAGCACACTGAAGTCTGCAGACTAGAAGGAAGAACAAGAGAGCTTCTCTTTGGAAGCATTGGAAGAGGAAGCAAAGGGCCAGGAAGAAACTTGCCAAACTCTATGGAGAAGGCATTAGTGTGGAGAAAAATCTCCTGAGATGTGGAAGTCTGGATGCAAATCTGGAGAACAAAGGGTGACCCAAAATGTCAGCAGCTGGTATGTAAGCAGAGGGAAATCTCCTTTCATCTGTGAATCTAGAAACTGGAAGTTAAAGCCTTAAGAGATCTCCAAAAACTGCCTGTGATCACGATCCAAACCCTGTTAACGGAAAGTCCCAATCCTACCTTCTAACCCTGAAAAGCCAGTCATGAACTGTTTATAATTAAACTACAACAAACCTCATCATTTCAACTATGGATTAAATTGACTCAGCCCACTGTGCTATCATCAGATAGATGAAGGAGTAGGAGGGGTGCCCTTTTCTAAGAGTAATATTACCTACTTCACTTTCTACTATTCTTTAAAATAAAAATGTTTAGCATAAAATCAATAATTATGACACACATGAAGAAATAGAAAAATGTAATTCATAGTTTAGGAAAAAGAAATAGAAGCCAATCTATAACTAACCCATATAATGAAATTAACAGATAAAGGCCTTAACATGCCAGTAAAGGAATGGGAGAGAAGAAATAATAAAGAAGTAGTCAATTAGAATTTTCCAAAGTTGATGAGTCACTGCAACCCACAGATTCAAGATCAGCAAACCCAAACCAGGAAATACACATTCACATCATGATTGCAGTACTAAAAGTCAAACATAAAGAGAATATCTCAAAATGGTCAGAAAAAATAAGATGGATATCATTTTATGAAACAACAGTAGCAGTAAACATGATGGCTGTCTTCTCAGAAACAATGAAGGTTAAATAAGGGAAAAATCCTCTTTAAAGAAAAAGTATCTGTCAATCTAGAAATTTAATACCAGTTAAAATACGTTTGGAACCATATTTTAAGTCTCATTACCAAGTATTTGGTGAGGATGTGGAGTAAATAAAAAAAAAAAAAAAGTGCTCATTTTGCGAGAATGAACACACTAAATTACCCAGTCTTAGGTAGTTCATTAGAGCAATGTGAACTCTCATTGCTATAATAAACTCTTATTGCTATAATGACATATCTAAGACTGGGTAATTTATAAAGAAAATAAGTTTAATTGAGTCACAGTTCCACAGTCTGTACAGGA
The DNA here is from genome assembly GCF_000951045.1 of Mandrillus leucophaeus. Classification (NCBI taxonomy): domain Eukaryota; kingdom Metazoa; phylum Chordata; class Mammalia; order Primates; family Cercopithecidae; genus Mandrillus; species Mandrillus leucophaeus. Next base: position 1,795,101 of record NW_012104354.1, on the reverse strand, counting down.
AAAATGGCTTGGAGGACTCAGGACACTTACAATCAGGGCAAAGGGGTAGCAGGCATGTGTTACATGTCCAGAGAAGGAGGAAAAGAGAGAAAAGAGAGAAGGGGGAGATGCCACACACTTAAACAACTGGTTCTCATGGGAACTCACTATCATGAGAACAGCAAAGGGATAATCTGTCCCTATGATCCAATCATCTCCCACCAGGCCCCTCCTCCAACACCGGGGATTACAATTCAACATGAGATTTGGGCAGGGACACAAATTCTAATATAGAAGGTCCATAAAACGGGGTTCAATATATTGGCAATATTTCAGTTCAAGAATCTCATGGTGTATATATTGAGTCATAATATGTTTATATCTATGTTGAATTTCCGTTCAAGTTTGTTTTTAACTGGGAAAATAAGTAGGGGGATCTAAGAATTCAACCAATTAAGAAAGTAGTTTCCAACTCAGAAGAAAAATAAGTTCACATTTTTGGATCATCAAAGATAACCTCATTTTGAAAGTATTTTTAAAAGAAAATAACTGCATATTAGTATAAAATGAACATACTGTTTCAAAAGGATTTCCAGAAATAATTGCATTCACTGAGAAAAAAAGTAATACTAGCAATAGTTTAATATAAGACCAAGTGAGTATCTTCCCAGAAGTAAACATGAATCTGCTACTACAAGGAAGCCAAATGTATAGTTGAAGAGACCACGCAGAATCCTGGCTTCCAACTTGCTCCTTATCTGATCTTGGGCAAATTACTGCACTCCTCTGTATCTAAATTTTACCTAACTCAAGATTGTTGTGAATATTAACTGAGTTAATATTGGTAAAGCATTTGAGGTGTTTGACACATAGTAAGCACTATAGGAATGCTTGCTGTTTTGATTATTGCAAGCTGCATTGCTAGGGAAGTTATATCCCCAAAATAAATAAAATAAATGAATCAATATTCTACATCAGGGAATATTAATTCCTCTATGTTTAATTTTCTTTATAAATCAATAATGTTCAATGCTGTTAAAAATATGGGACATGTTGAAATTTAAATGATTATTAAAATTAAGAAAAAATGGTGGCAAACATGAATATCTTTGCCTTTTCTGACATTAATATGATGTATATTTTTCAGATTAAGCATAATTTGGGAATTTAAATTTAAATATATACCTTTTATATATTAAAGCAAGTATTTTAATAAGAAGGTTTATTTTAAAATGGATATCCAATCAAATGAATTTTTGGCATATGTGAACATGATTGTATAATTTTTCTCTTTAGATATATTTTATTATGACTTATGAAATCACCACTTCTAGAATAAATCTCTTGTTCAAGTTATATTACATTGAATTATGTTGCTAAGACATCATTAGGATTTTTGTATTAGTGTTCATATTGAGACTAATCTGTAGTCACTTTTTAACCTTGTCAGTCTTCTGTATTGATATAATGCTTCCTATTGAAAATAATGCGAAAGTTTTCTTTTTCTTTTGCTATGCTTTATAAGGATTTTATTTACATTTTACTTATGAGTTTTTAATAGTTTTATAAAACTTCCCTGTGAAGCTTTCTGGGCATTCTTATTTTAAGAGAAGTAGGGAAGAGTGGATATATATTCAATATGATTTTTTTTACATTTTAAAATATTTTAAGTAATTGGTAATTGATATGTTTATTCTTTCATTTTCTGGGTTAAGGTAGGTCATTTTAAATCCTGTGACATTTTCTCTGTTAAATTCAATCCTTAAGTTTATTTCAGTGGGAGGAATTTTATTCTCTACATAGTCCTTTTTGTCATGCCATTTTCATACTGCTTAGCACCCATAAGCTTTCTACACACTGCATTATACACATACCTCACTAGCCTGCAATCTGCAAAGACATGCATGTGTTTTCATTACTGGCATTTTATCTTTTCTCGTAACAGTAACCTCTGAAATCTGGGGAATATTATTTTTCATCTTATTACAAATATATGCTGATATACAGTGCCAGAGTACACATCATTTATTAGATTCTGAAAGGACATGATGGCCCAAGAATATTAAGCACTAAGGACTTGGGACCAGTTCTTTAAAGCTTCTCACGTGAGTCACTGCACTAGCCTACTAAGCAGGAACTTCCTTCAAGCTCATTCTTTTCCAGTTATCCTCCATTCAGTCACTAAACATTTATCTTGATACTCTTTTTCTTAAGTCTTCAGTGATTTGTATTGCTCTGAACTCCTTAGTTCAGCACACAAGACATACGATGATCTGATTCTTTCTTACATTTTCTGGCTTTTACCTTTCACATTCAGCTTTCTAAGAAGTTCATAACTTCATATGTAGTGTTTCCTTTCCCTGGAATACCTTTTCCACTCACTCATCCCTTAATTAATACTATTCATCCTTCCAATATCACATTCTTTAGGAAGAATTTCCCCTTTCAAGTCTAATTTAAATTATCTTATTTAATGTTTCTCTATATATATCCCTAATATAAGTACCTACCACACCCAGGAACCACAGATTTTATGTTGTTGTCCATCAGCACCTGAAACATTGATGTGTTAGATAGACCATATGTAAGGTCACGAAACAAGTCTCAGCAAATTTTTAAAAAGATGT
>NW_012104354.1:1749812-1791140 GCF_000951045.1 Mandrillus leucophaeus | reverse complement strand
CCATAATTCTCAGCAAACTATCACAAGAACAGAAAACCAAACACTGCATGTTCTCACTCATAGGTGGGAATTGAACAATGAGAACACTTGGACACAGGAAGGGGAGCATCACACACTGGGGCCTGTTGTGGGGTTGGGGGAGGGAGGAGGGATAGCATTAGGAGATACACCTAATGTAAATGATGACTTAATGGGTACAGCACACCAACATGGCACATGTATGCATATGTAACAAACCTACATGTTGTGCACATGTACCCCAGAACATAAAGTATAAAAATAATAATAATAATAAATCAAATCCAGTAGAATAAAACTAGAAATCAATTCCAAGGGGACTTCAGAAACTATACAAATACATGGAAATTAACAACATGCTCCTGAGTGATCATAGAATGATCAATTAAGAAATTAAGATAGAAATTAAAACATTTTTTGAAATGAATGAGAATGGAAACACAACATACCCAAATCACTGGGTATGTTGACACAGTGATTTGTATACTGGGTATACAAATGGGTACAGCAAAAGCAGTGCTAAGAAGGAAGTTTATAATGTTAAATGCCTACATCAAAATAATAGAAAGATCACAGATTAGCAACCTAATGTGACACTCCAACTAGAAAAAAAAGACCAAACTCAAATCTGTAAAAGAAAATAACAATGATCAGAGCAGAACTAAATGAAATTGAGAACAAAAGAATAATACGAAGTATCAATGAAATAAAAAGTTGGTTCTTTAAAAAAAAAAAGCAAAATTGATGAACTGCTAACTAGACTAACCAAGAAAAAAGGGAAGACACAAAAAAACACAATTAGAAATGACAAAAGAGACATTACAGATGATACCACAAAAATACAAAAAGATCAAAGACTACTAAAACAACTATACACTCACAAACCAGAAAACCTAGAGGATATGGATACATTCATGGAAACATACAACTTCCCAAGATTGAACCAGGAAGAAATAGAAATTCTGAACAGACCAGTATTGAGTAGCGTGATTGACTCAATAATTTTAAAAAACCTCCCAACAACAACAACAATGACGAAACAGGGTTAGATGGAGTCACAGTTAAATTCTACCAATGTACAAGAAAGAATTGATACCAATCATTCCAAAAAACTGAGGAGGAAAGAACCCTCTCTAACTTAATCTACAAAGCCCGTATCACCCTGAAACTAAAGCTAGACAAGGACAAAACAAATTTATAAACTATAGACCAGCATTCCCCATTAACACAGATGCAAAAATCCTCAAAGAAATACTAGCAAATCAAACCCAACAGTACATCAAAAAGATAATACACCACAAACCAGTGGGTTTTATTCCAGGCATGCAAAGATAGCTTAACACATGGAAATTAATAAATGTGATTCATAACATAATTAAAAACAAAAACCATATTGATCATATTGATATGGAAAAAGTCAATGATAACATTTGGCATCTTCTCATGATAAAAGCCCTCAACAAACCAGGCACTGAAGGAAAACACCTCAAAATAACAAAAGTCATATACAACAAACTCACAGCCAGTAGGGAATAAGGAATAATTGAAGAAATTGCCGCTAAAAATTGGAACAAGACAAGAATGCTCAGCTTCACCATTCCTATTCAACATAGTACTGAAAGCCACAGCCAGAGCAATCAGGCAGGCTAAACAAATAAAAGATATTCATATTGGAAAAGAAAGAGTAAAATTATCTGTGTTCAAGGATGATATGATCTTATACCTAGAAAACCATAACGAATCCTCCAAAAAACTCCCATATTTCATAAATGAATTCAGTAAACTTTCAAGTTTACTTGATTTACAAAATTTAACATTTCTATACACCAATAACAATCAAACTGAGAACCAAATCAAGAATTCAATTCCATTTAAAATAGTTACAAAAAATAAAATACTAGGAATATATAGTATCAAGGAGGTGAAAGATCTCTACAAGGAAAACTACAAAACACAGAAGAAATTGCAGATGACACAAGCCAATGGAAAAATATCCCATGCTCATAGATTGGAAGAATCAATATTGTTAAAGTGACCAAACTGATCATCATATCTACAGATTTAATGCAATTCATAAAAAATACAAATAATTTTTCAAAGACTAGGAAAAAAAAACCCTAAAATTCATATGGAACCAAAAAAGGTCACACATAAACAAATCAATCTCAAGCAAAAATAACAAAACTGGAAGCATAACATTACCTGAATCCAAACTATACTACAATGGTATAGTAACCAAAACAGCATAATATTGGTATTAAAGTAGACATAGAGATTAATGGAACAGAATAGAGAACCCAGAAATCAAGCAACATATCTGCAGCCAAATGATCTTTGACAAAGTCGACAAAAATATAAACTGGAGTAAAGACCTACTATTCAATAAATGATGCTGGGAGAATTGAACTGCCATGTGAAGAATGAAACTGATCCTCTATCTCTTACCATATGGAAAATCAACTTAAAGCAAACCAAACCACTTATAAGGAGTTAACTCCCCAAATATATAAGGAACACCTATAATATAACAGAAAAAAAACATTAAACAATAGATGAAGAACTTGAGCAGACTTTCCTTCAAAGAAGACGTACAAATAGCCAACAGATATATATATATATATATATATAGAGAGAGAGAGAGAGAGAGAGAGATATCTATATATAGATATATATTATATAGAGAGATATTTCATATCTATATATATGAAAATATGTCCAACATCATTAATTATCAAGGAAATGCAAATCAAAACTACAATGAGGTATCACCTCACACCTGTCAAGATAACTACTAACAAACCAAAAAAATCAGTGTCAGTGAGGATATGGAGAAATTGGAACTCTTGAACCCTGTTGATGGGAATAAAATCTCTTCCAGTAGCTTTAGAAAAGAGTATGGAGGCTCCTCATAAAATTAAAAATAGAACTACCATAATATCCAGCAGTCCTACTTCTTGGTATATATCCAAAATAATTGAAATAAAAATCTCCAAGAGAGTTCACACTACCTTGTTCATTGCAACATTATTCACAATGGTCAAGACATAAACACAATCCAGTGTCTATCAACAGGTGAATGGATAAAGATAATGAGGTATACACACACAATGAAATAATATTCAGCTTCAAAAACATGACAACATGAATAGACCTGAGGAACATTATAATAAGTGAAATAAACCAGTCACAAAAGGACAGATACTGCATGATTCCACTTATATGTGATATCTATAGTAGCCAAACTTACAGAAGCAAAAAATATAACAGTGGTCAACAATAGTTTAAGAGTGGAGGAAATAGTGGGGTGTTCAATAGGCATAAAGTTCAGTTGTGCTAGATGAGTAATTTCTGAAGACCTGTATAACATTCTGCCTATAGTTAACAATATGATATCGGCCACTTCAAAATTTAAGAGAGTAGATCTTAGGTATTCTTACTACATACATACACCCACACATACACACCCAAAACAAACTAACTAAATAAATAAATGGACACAAGGAAACTTTGAAAGATGTTGCACATGTCTATTACCTTGGTTGTGGTGATGGTGTCACAGATATGTTCAAAGTCATCAAACTGTACACATTAAATATGTGCAATTTTTAAAATATGAATTATTCTTTAACAAAGCCTTTGAGAAAGGAAGAACATAAGCATTGAAATTAAACAAAATCATGATAATGTCATACTTTTTTAGAAATTGGTTTTACTGTCATCTATTAATATGTTAATCATTATTCTTAAAAAAAAAAAAAGATTATTTGGCCAAAAGTCTCTTTGAGAACCACTAAAGGTTACCATATTTTAGGTTATTATAGTAACAAAACTCTTCATTTGGTCATTGCTTGAGTTCCGCTGTTTTCAACAGTACCCAAATACAGTGGCTTAATAAATATTGTTTGGAAACAAAAGGTCCCATCTATAGCGACTTGCATAGGTTCACAAATTACCAATTTCCTAGATTCATTCTAAATTCTGCTCCACTGCTCTTATGATCATCTTTACTTATAATGGGTACAATGTACATTATTTACATGATGGTTACATTAAAAGCTCAGACTTCGCCACTACACTCCATGTAACAAAAAGTGCATTTGTACTTTTTAAATTTATAAAAATAATTTTAAAAACTGGCTAGTCAGCCCCTCCTATCTGAATTCCAAGCAAAAAGAATAAGGAAATGCCTTTTTCTGAAGTCGTAAGACTTCCCCTAAGGTTTTATTGACCAGATCAGAACTGACAACTTATTCTAGGTTACGTGAGGCCGGAAAATGAGTTTTGGCTAATCATATTATTGCTGCAATAAAATATGTTCTTCTGTTACTAAAAAAGGTTGGTTTATTTGACGTTGGGTGGGCAGCTATTAGTGACTTCCTTTATCGAAAAAGCATTTTCTAACAAATGTCAAGGATATTAATACATCGTGCATCATAATTTGAACAGTACTAATCTATTAGACTTTTCAGCTCCTAGGATAATGGTACTTTTAAAAACAATTTAGTGACTAACTCTGTGTACTACCATCTGCCACATAAACTCTCTCTCAAATTATCAAATGTGAAATATTATAAGGCATAATTTATAAACTCCATTGCATAGAAGCAAAGTAAAACCCTTGGAATAAAATACAAATGGAAACTTTTCTAGCATCCAAGAGCCTCTTTAGGATGAACAGAATGATTTTGAAATCAACTGAAAATTGCTAATATATTTTATGAAGTATCTTTTAGAAATAATTTTTGCCGGTATGTAGTAACAAGTTTATGATAATGTCAATTCATGTTTTATATATATTTCTGACACTCCTTGTAACACTTTAATAGCATAAAATTTAAAATATTCTGTACTTTTCTTTAAAAAGCTTTAGAATAATTCCCTAGAATCTTTGCCAAGAGTTGCGATACTATGTAACTTCTTTTTAAAGTGCTGTGGATGTCAGACTACCCTCTCATTCAATTTTGCATGCATAATTGTGATAATCCTAAAGTTGTGATAACCTGCTTGGTGCTGGTCTTCATTATTTCAGAAGTGTAGACATTGCTATGTTTTGTCCATCATTGTATCTTCACTATATGACACAGGAGATATTTAATGAATATCAGCTGAATGAATGCAATTCTTCAATGAATGAATGCATGTGAGACTCAAATTGGACCAATCCAATTGCACAAAGCTAACTTCTCCATTATCGTCATTTGGAATTTTGACTCTTCTGAAAAAAATAAAATCTTGCTATTTGTTTCGACAATCACAAAATCTATAATTTGAAGAACTACCACTGTCAGAGCATTGTAGTTATTTAAATTGTTTTCACTACCTGTAAAAGGGGAGTAATTTTGCCAGTAACTTCCTATTAGTTGGAAATAATGATAAAGTTTCTAATTTAGCCATTTATAATGAAGAATTAACCAGACCATCATTAAAACTTTAAGTTCTTTAACTTATGATTCATTATAACAACAATATATTATTTTTCTTACTCACTATAGAGCAATATTTTTATACCAGAGGGCCAGAAACACATTACCCAGTCTACAATTCAGAATCCTTTCACTGCCCTGAAATCTTTTTTTCCCCACCAGTTATCTATAATGATTGAAAGTTATTTTTTGCGTTCAGTCTATTGGTCCACATTCAATACTAAAAATAATTATTCTCTCCCCTTTTTATAGTAACATATATAAAAAGTACTTGAAATACGTTATTACAATGCACTATTTTCAAAAGTCAGTAAAGTTATGCATTATGAAGACAAGTGGGGTGAGAGAAGAAAGGCATGAAATAATGCAAGTGGATAAAACAAGATAGGTCAGAGAACATTTTTTAAATAGTTGCATTGGAGTCAGAAGAAAATGGAAAAGACTGATGGAAGACATTTGTCTGTTTTAATTTTCCAAATAGAAGTCAAATAAAACTTTCCATTTAAAAACTAAGACAAATTTTACATATATGCCAAAGAATGCAAGCATTTCTGTCTCTTACTCCCAGCTTGAACTCAACATCATATACTAGCCTTATTATCAGTTCAAGAGAAGATGGGAACAGAGGAGCCTAGTTAAAATTAGTTATTTAATCAAATGTTTTTGCTGAAACTTCACAATTATTAACATTCAATATCTCCATTTATTGCATCTCTGGTAGTATTTAAATTAGTAATATCATTCTATTTATGAATCCTAACTTTTTACATTGTTGTAGCCTTCAAAATGAAGATAATACAAGCCAATTCCTCACTATCTAAGAGACATATAATTGTGCAATCTTTCTTTCTGTTATGAGAATAGATATCAATATTATTTTGAAACTTTGTACTTGAACATTTTTACATAATTTTAAAATTTTGTTTCTTGAAGTGTCTACAAAGCCCTTAAATTTATATGATTTGTAATGAAAACATTCCACTAACAGTTGCTCTTCATTTAATTGTATATGGAATAATCATTTCTCAAATTTTTCTGGAATCCATATTATGCATTAACAAATAAGTTTATTGTAAATACAAATAATCAAAAAAGACAGAAAAACTTATAAATATTTCTATGTAGCAGGGAAAAATGCTAAACCTTCTCAAGGTCTCTGACACAACATTATTTAATTCCCAAAGACAACTTTAAATTAACTGTGAGACAGAAAAAATAACTACATGTCATAAAGCAGTGTGTCTAATCAGTGGTCAACAGCATGCAGCAATATTTATAGTTGAAAAAAAAAAGTGATCATCCAATGTGTTTTTTTGTCGCTATAGAACTTACAGTATTATTGCAGGAAATGGCAATATATTTGATATAGTTATCTCCTGTCTCATGTAATTCACTTCACTTATGTTCTGTGACTAAATTCCATCAATTCTATTCTATGAATAAATATGATGTTCATTCTGAGGTTAAATCTTTTTTTCTGGATCAATCAAAAGTCCAAACATCTGTGAAGTGAAATACCAGCTGATCTATTACAAGAGATAATCAACCAAAGAACTAAAAAATTGAGTTTACAATAAACAAATTGGTTTTATATTTGGCCAAGCAAAATCCTTTATGTGACCTCAGCAAACCCTGTGTATGCTTTGTACTGAAAACCTTAAAGCTGAGTTTTCAATAATAAAAGTACTTGCTAAATGAAAATAGTTTTTACACCCAGATTTAATCCTCCAACAGAGTAAGAAACTGGTCACCATGAATGTGCTTGAACATGGAAATAATCTTTGAACAACAGCAACAAAATCAATAATTCCCAATATACTTTCAGTTTCAGGAGAATGTAGGTGAGGAAGTAATTACTTCTAATCAAATAGCTTAGATTTATTCTGGTACTGCTGCTCACAAGCTGTGTGTCCTAAAACAAATTACTGTTTCTTAGTTTTCTCATGCCCCAAAATAAAAATATGCTCTTTAAAGTATTATCTCATGCTTACCTCATACTTGTGATGGAGCTATCAGAAGACAGAACATATGCAAGGTGGTTTTGAAAAAGGCTGGCACATGGAAAGTTCTCAATAAATTCTAGATGCTATTGTCTTTACCATATTTATAGTTACCAGCTTTTTCCAAATAATAAACTTTGGTAGTTGATGAGCAACTAACTAGTATTATATGAAGTCTACAATTAGAAGTTAATGGGTCCTCTCTGCTTACTCTGAAATAGTGGTGAAGTTAGAAATAGTAAGTTGCATTTGATTAACGGACCTATGAGGGCCCATTTAACTAATACTCACCCTCCTTCCCTCAAAGGAGGCCTCAAGAGAATTGAAAGCACAAGGTAATGAGTGCCAAATAAAACCAAAGCACACTCCAGTATAATTGGATTTGAGCATCAAACTCTAATTTTAGAAATAATGTGGAAATGGGTTAGACCATTGACTTAAGTTAGAGGATTTAAGGAACTTCTCCCCCTTCTAGGTCTTGACTTGAATCTTGAAAATTAATTTGGCTAATAACTTTGAAGAGGGTAGATGATAAAGTAAGGTGGGATGTTTATAATTTTTTATTCCCATCAAGCAGGAGTTACTATGGATTGGTCATATTTAAAGACTCCGTTTGGGCAATGGTTGTAAATCATTGGAGCTCCTGAATTAGAAAGCCATGAACAAAGCTATGGAGCTCCTCTTTGGTTGAGAGAGGGACTGAATGAGATTTTAGTGCAGTTTTTCTCCCTTATTTGCTTTAGTGGACTATGTAAGAATAAAAGAATTACGATATATATCCCCTTCTCTCCAAAGCTCATTATATAATTTAGAATCACTCAAATTACAATTGCTGTATAACAAAACACTTCAAAATTTAGTAGTCTAAAACAATTATTTTATTATCATGGATATTGAGAATAAAGAATTTGGACAATACCTAGCAGATATGGCTAGAAAGACCAAAAAACCTGCATTGACTTGACAACCTGGAACTGGAATCAAATGGAGGTCTACTCACTCGCATGTCTGGCAATTTATGCTGGCTGTTGTTGGGTTTCACATGGCCGGCTGAGATTTTTCACATGTGATGTCTGCATGAGGCCTCAACTTCCTCACAATATGGCTTTATGGTAAGGGGGAAAATTAGCATGTATATTTATAGCAGTAATATTTTTCTTATAGGAGAAATCACAGTCTAGTACAACATTGCCATGTTATTCAGGCAACTGGGAAGGTTTTCTAAAAGGGCCAAGATAGGTTTTCTCAAATTCTCCACACTTATGAGTATATAAAATACTGATGCCACTTTGACATACACTTTGGTAGCACTGTGTACATCTCTTTTTCACTATTTTCATTGCCATTATATTAACTCATTCAGTGGCCATTTTTCCTGTTAAATCAAAGGCTAATGATATCCAGGAACAGGAATATTATTTACTGTAATATCTGAACTGTATAATATAGTGTTCGATATAGATGGTGGTAAATAAATGCTTGAATTTGAATGGAAGAGTAAATCACAAGTTACTAGAAACAAATGACTATTTTCTTGAAGCACACATACAGAATAGATGAATTTTTTATTTTTCTGAAATCCCAGAGGGGAAAAAATGAATTTAAAATACTGCCTTCAAATATTAGCTTGAACCAAAGAAACCTAAGCACTAACTATATATGGACTGACTTAATGGCCTGTATGGTTTCTTGATGTTTAATGACTAAGCCATGCAACATTTGTTGCATTTTGATTTATTGTAGAGCTGTTACATTAGATCACAAATAAAAGTAATTACTTACTTATTTAGCTATTAATAAATGCCCCCAGGATCATTGTCATCATATATGGAATAAAAATGAAATTAGATATCTTACCATACACAGTACATAAAAATAAATTCCTGATATAGTAAAGATCTAAATTTGTAAGATGAAATCAAGACCTCATTTTTAAAAAGAATTTCATAAGGAAGACCCAAGAACAATTACAAATGAACAGTTATACTATTCTACGCATTAAAATAAGACCTTTTAAAACAAAGACACTATAAAATAAGTAAAAACTGAACACAGCAGGTGAGAGATGTTATCTGTAATACAGGCAACTAATAAGGATTAGAATTAAGAAAATATAAAGAGTCCCTGTAAATCAATATAAACAAACACAAATACAAAAACTAATAAAGAGATTTTAATAAAACTATCAAAGATAAATAATGCCCAAATGGCCAATAAATGTATAATAGCATGTAAGCATTAACAAAATAAATTGTGATATCATTTCACAACCAAGCGTTTGGCACACATTAAAAAGTCTCATAATATAAACTATTGAGAAATGTTTGGAGAAATTGTATCTATTGTTTACTTCTATGGAAGTTTGATTCAACCTTTTAAAAAAAATTCTAATTACCTGGAAATATTTATACTCAATGAGACAAGTAATTCTACTTGTAGATATATATGGTAGCAAATTCTTATACAAATTCACCAAGATAGGGAAGCAAATTTTTTTTAATATCAAAATACAAGAAACAAACCACAAATCCATCAACAATATAATGCAGAAATAAATTAGGGTTGTATTAGTCCATTCTAATGCTGCTAACAAAGACATACGCATGACTGGGTAATTTATAACGGAAAGAGGTTTAATTGATCACAGCACAGCATGGCTGGGGAAGCCTCAGGAAACTTACAGTCATGGTGGAAAGGGAAGCAACCATGTCCTTCTTCACACAGTGGCAGGAGAGAATCATGAGGCATTTTCATGATTCTATTACCTCCCACCACATCCCTCCCATGACATGTGGAGATTATGGGAACTACAATTCAAGATGAGATTTGGGTGGGGACACAGCCAAACCATATAATTAGTCTAATAATGAGATACTGTAATATCATACAGTAGAAAAAAATGAATAAATTATGTGGAGGAACATAAGTGAATTTCCAGAATTTTATGTTGAGGAGAAATATACAACTTTCAGAAGTATACGATGATTTCATCAATATAAAATTCAAAAATATCCACCAATAATCAGTATCTTGTTTAAAAATACAAATAAAATTATTTTTAAAATATTATAGTGATAAACAGAAAAATTGGATAAATGATTAATCTGAAAAGGAAGAGCTATGGATGGGATTGGTAAGGGGTACCAAGCAAATGATGATGTTCATTTCCTAATTGACTGATGAGTACATAGCTGTTTGTTGTATTGTGATTCTTTTTCTTTTTGTGTATTTTATAAGAATTATTTTATATCTACTCAACATTAAATAGAAAGTTCCAAAACAAACAAAGGCATAGCATATACATATTTTCTTTTAATGGGCCTCAAACTTGTGAAGTCTGCAACATGATTTCCATTATTATCCTCTGCCAATGGAAAGAGGGTGTGTTGGTTTTCTGTGGCTACTGTAACAAATTACTACAAACTTCGTCACTTAAAACAACAAAAATTTATTCTCACAGCTCTGGAGGCCAGAAGTCCAAAGTTAAGGTGTTGGCAAGATCCCATTTCCTCTGCAACCTCAGGGGGACACTGTGTCTTGCCTTGTTTAGCTTCTGACGACTGTTGCAATTCCTTGGAATTTGTGGCCACATTATGCCAATGTCTATCTTGGTCTTCACATCATCTTGTGTGTCTGTCACTTTGTCTCTTTAAGGATACACAATGATCTTAAACACAATCATATTTTGCCGTATAGAGTAATATTCACTTTTATACCATGTAAAGTCATATTTACAGGTTCTAGAGATTGAGACATAAACATACCTTTAGGACCACTGTTCTGTACATTACAGGGTGGGATACATTTTATTGTCTGTTCATCTCTTTAAGTTTCATGACTTGATCCAAATGACTTGATAGATTATTTCAGAGTTAATGAAACTAAGTCGAGAATAACATCCTTAAAAATAAAAATTACTATTTTTTTCTTATACAAAAATGTTGTCTTGGAGCAAAAGGGTTACTATACAGTATAATAGAACCTGATATTCAAATAGGACTTTTTGACAAAGAATGATTACTTTGTTGAACGATGTGCAGATAACATACTAATTGTAGGAAATAGCACTGATTAGAAACATTTCAGTCTGCTAAATTAATCATTCATTACTACATTTAACGGGAGCAGAGATGGGAGGTTTAAACATCATATTCCCTTGATGCTCCCATGTGATAGTCTATATTAGTTCGCAACAAAAATATTTCACCATTTTCCCTTGAGAAAAGCTTTATTACATAACTGCGCCATAAAGTTACGGTTACCAGAAATAGAAAGAGACGTGTCAGAACTGTTTTGGGCTGTGCTTCGCTAAGTACAAAGGAAGGTAAAATTCAATTTCGGCCAAGTTTCTAAGAGAACATTACTGAGAAAGAAGTGTGAAAAGAAAAATAAAGAACGATAAAACATATTTTGACAGTTCTCCATGAAAAACCATAGTAGAGCAGTAAATGTCACCTCTTTATAAAGTGTCAGTGTTTTACAAAATTCTATTAAGATAAAATGCCCATATCAGAGAGAAAACAAGACAGTGAAAGGATTTTTTTTCTTAAACAGAAAAAAATCAGCATTAAATCATTGGAAAGTGTTGCACATCCCATTTATTTTTCCCCACATCTCTTGTATATCAGGGATTTGTACATTCCATTCAGTATTCAAAGTAAATACAGACTGTCTGCATTTTATTATATAATGCCTTGTCATGTTGACAAGTTAATAGGGTTGGTCCTGAGAATATTACAAGGAAGGAATTTCATCTTTTTCAGGGTGACAGCATTCTTTATTATCTGGTCTATCCCAAGCCAAGGACAATGAATCGTAAGTGCGGGTATGCTAAAGCAAATTCTGCCATATACAGTGTGCTCTGTACCCTTTGGAACCAAATTGGCAGTACTGAGAATGTCAATAACCACTACTGACAACTTTTTGCATCTTTTCTACATTACCTTAGACAATTGGGATTTAGAAGAATAAGACAATCATGTTTTTAAGGGCCTTATAGTGGACATCACCGTATCTGAAAAACTCCTAGTACACTTTCCAGACCTTCAAATGCCTCTGGCTGATAACTCTTTCTCCTGGGATTTCAGAAACTGGTATTATTTGCCTATTCTTCCTATACAAAAAGCATGGAATACTGAGAAAACATTCTCCAGGGGCATCCCTCAAACTACAACTCTTGAGAACTGGTGCATTATTGAGCAATTTTCTTGGGCCTTGGGACATTTGGACATTTTCCCAGATTTTCCCCATAAGAGTAAGCTTCAATCAACTACTGGATAGCATATGGCCTTCCTCTCCTTATATTACCTTCTCAGCTCCTGTCAGGGATCCTCATACTTTCCAATTAATTGCTTACACTCAAAACCTTATCTCAGGGTCTGTTTTTATGACAATCCAAACTAAGACAGGCTTTACTTCTAGGTGAAGACACAAGAAAAATCTTCAGAACATAAGAAAAACTGAAATAGAAAGTACAACAGAGGTGGTTAGTACACAGATCCAACATCATTTCCAGATCAGGTTTCACCACATTCTATATTTGATGGTTTGTGATGCAGTTTGAATATAGGTTCCTGCCAAATCTCATGTTGAATTGTAATCCCAAAGTTGGAGATGGGACCTGGTGGGTAGTGTTTCAGTCATGGGGACAGATCCCTCATGGCTTGGTGCTGTCCTAGAGACAGTGCATTCTCACAAGATCTGGTTGTTTAAGCTTGTGCTTGCTAACCCCCAACTCTCTCTCTCTCTCGCTCCTGCTCCCACTTTGCCTTCTGACATGATTGGAAGGTTTCTAAGGCCTTGCCAGAGGCTGATGCTGGTACTATGCTTCCTGTATAGCCTGAAGAACTGTGAGCCAACTAAACCTCTTTTCTTATAAATTATCATATGAGGTATTTCTTTATACCAATGTAAGAATAGCCTAACACAGCTTGTAAACTAAATTTTTTGGTACAAAATTTCATCACATGACACCCTGTTGTTCACTATGAGACATTCACACTAGTATAATTTCAATTCCTGTAATATTTCAAGTGCTTTCCAGACTCAGAGCCAGTATACACAATGAATTTTCTCCCATTTTTTACAAGCTTGATTATTTTCATGAGATTTAACTTAAATGTTATGATAGACAAAGTATGGTCTCCCAAATGTTCACATCTTAACCTTAAGAAGCTGTAAATATGTTACTTTATATGGCAAAAGGGACTTAGGAGATGTAATTAAGTTAAAGATTTTTGAGATAGGAGATTGTCCTGGAATATTATATGAGCCTGATATAACCACAAGAATGTTTATAGATGAAAAGGGAGATAGAGATGAATTTGATTATAAGAGGTCCGAATGATTCAATGTGAAAACTCAACCTATATTCAATGGTGTCGAAAGTGGAAGAAGGCAGCCATGAACCACGGAATGTGGGCAGTCTCTAGGAGCTAGAAAATATGAGGAAATGGATTCTTACCTAAAGCAATGAGATAAACAGCCCTGGTGACACTTTGATGCTCACTGAGATGTTTTTGGACTTCTGAACTACACAAATGTGAGAAAATATGTATTGTTTTAAGCCACTAAATTTGTGGTTGTTACAGAAGAAACAGGGCACTAATATAAATGCCAGTCCTTCAAAGAACCATTCTCTGATGACCCTATCTGGTAAAAGGTCAGCTCTGCCTTCCCACCACCATTCCCAGCACCTCCATTATTCTGCCACATAGGTCTATTGTCTGTTTCCTATGTTACACATATTGCAGTGTGTAATTTCTTACTATTGTAAGCTCCAAAGTGAGCAGGAATCTCACTGGTCTTCATAATGTTTACATCTCTAGCCCCTAGAGAAATGCCAGGCACAGATGGGCGTTGAATGGATATATATTTAAATGACTAATGACTAACTGCAATAAATAGAACATTTAATTTTTTATCAAGTCTAGAACTGTGTTAATGGATTTTGTTAGAATTAAAATAATTTGGGTTTCTCCATCCCCCAAATTTGACAACAACTCTGTTCAAGTGTTAAATTTAGAATAGTCCATGAAACAAATATAAAAATGTTTGACAAGGACTGTGATCTTAATGAGCTAAAAAATGATCAAAACAGAAAAGCAGATTTGTGTCATAAAGATAATTCTAAAATCTTTACTCTTTTACATAAAACTAAGAACCATTTAACAGTAATATACTAAATGAAAATGACTTTGGTATTTTTATGCTAAAATCGATCTACTAAGAGAGTTTCCTGAGATCTCTTGCTCAGGTTTCTACCAGAAAATTGTATAGACATAGAATGTTTTAAATAGTTGTAACTTTATGGAAGGATATTATATAGTATTTGTGTATATCAGTGTTGTCTTTCGTTTTCTATGATTATCAATGTTTCTTTTCTTTGCTTTTTAATTTTTGCTAGCCTAATTTTATTAAGAATTATTTCCTCAAATGTTAATCATTGAGAGTTATTTACTCTGGAAAATTTATGAGGCACATAAGAGTCAGATGTTGCCTATGTTGTATTTCTTTCTTCCATATAAATTGGTATTATTTAAGTTGCAGCATACCATCAAGATTAATAAAAATATAGTTTTGTGTTCATAAGAAAGGTTTAAGAAAATTTTTATTCCTCCAGGTTTGTTCTTTTCTAGTTATTTGTTACCACCAAACTTTGTTTCTACCAGAAATAAAAAATGAGTATAGTAAATTACTCATGAAGATATTGCCTTTGTTTCAACTAAATGACTTCTGGGGGTGATGAAAAGGAAACATAATAAAAACCATTCCCTAAAGAAAACAAAACACAAACTGAATTCATTCTCTGTAGCAACCAGTGCAATATCTGTAAGCATTAATTAGAAAGCCATAACATTTTTTTGAATCACTATTAAGCACAATGTCCAGCAAATACTAGATAAACAATACACATTAAAATGGTTTTTGCATTACTAGAATGAGTAATGTGGATGTGAATTCTCATTACACAATTGCTGTAATTGCTAGAACTGTTTGTACAAGAATCTGGTATTCTAGTTATATTTTAATACATTTTTAGAACAATTGTAAGGTGTAACTATTTTTGTTCATTTAGGAGATGTGCACGTGTGTGTATAAGAAATAATTAAGCAGAAAGACACCCTGTAAAGTAACTCTTATATACTGTCAGTGGGAACATAAATTAGCACAGCCATTATGAAAAACTGTAAAGAGGTTCCTCAAAAATTTAAAAATAGGTCAACCAAATGATACAGCAATAACATTAATAGGTATATATGCAAAGGGAATAAAATCAATACCATGTTGAAGAGACATCTGCACTCCTATATTTTTAACAACGTTATTTACGATAGCTAAGATAAGAATCAACCTAAATGCCCATCTACATTTATATTGGATGGATGAAAAGAAAATTTGTGTGGGGTGTGTGTATATATACATATACACAGGAATACTATTCAGCCATAAAACAGAATAAAATATTGTCACTTGCGGCAACAGGGATGAACCTGGAGGACATTACATTAAGTGAAATAAACCAGGCACAGAAAGACAAACACCATGTTATGTCATTCATATAAGGAACCTATAAAAGCTGATTTCATAGAAGTAAAGAAAATAGTGGTTACCAGAGGTTGAGGAGAGGTGGAGAGAGGGGATACAGGGAGAGGTTGGTCAAAATGGCAATAAGACAGAAGTAATAACTTTTCATATTGTATTACACAGTAGGGTGACTAGAGCAAATATCAATGTAGTATATATTTCAAAATAGCTAAAAGATCTTGAATGTTGTCACCACAAAAAGTGATAAATGTTTAAATTACAGTTGTTAAAATTACCCTGTTTTGATCATTATACATTGTATGCATGCTTTGAGACATCATACTGTACCCCATAAATAAGTGTAATTACTAAAACTAAATAAAATAAAGTGAATTAGGGGAGAAGGCAACATTTTACAGGTGTTTTAGCTACTTTTTCTGCTCCAAATGAGCATGTAATAATTTCAGTATAGACCTTGAACAAGTTATCACCACTTTCTCAACTGGAATCATGCAGTTTTGTGCGTCTGATAGTCTCTGCCCTTACTTAACTCTTATCTTCTCTGTCCTAAATGGGAATTCAGCTACTTGAGGGCTATCCCTTTGTAGACTAAAACGAAACGAAGACCAGTCAGGTATATCATCTGGGGCTCACACTCCACTAATAGTCTGCTTTTAGCCTACACTCATCTATTTTGCCAAGTTTTATATAATCTGTTGCCATTGTCCAAAAAATATACAATATGTTGAAGCATACTCTTTAATCCTCATTTCAACAAAATAGGGAAAAGGCACATGTTCCATGAAAGGACCATATATGTGTGTACTCAGAAAATCTGAGACAGGTCTCAGTTAATTTAGAAAGTTTATTTTGCCACGGTTGAGGCCAAGCCCAGGACACAGCCTCAGGAAGTGCTGGTGACATGTGCCCAGGATGGTTGGGGTACAGCTTGCTTTTATACATTTTAGGGAGATATGAGACATCAATCAATATATGTAAGAAGTACATTATCTCTGTCCAGAAAAGTGGAGACAACTGAAAACAAACCTCCCACCCCCCGCTGCCCCGCTGGGGTTTCCCAGTCACAGGTAGGTAAGAGACAGAAAGTTGCATTCTTTTGAGTTTCTGGTAAGTCTTTCCAAAGGAGGGGATCAGAATATGCATCTACCTCTGTGAGTAGAGAGATGACTTTGAATAGAATGGGAGGTTAATTTGCCCTAAGCAATTCCCAGCTTAAAGGGGCCCAAGATATTTTCTTTTCACATTTCCCCCCTTTTCTTTTTAAAAATATTTTGGAGAAAGCATTTTATGAGAAACTGAGTCTCTGGTCTCAGGTTTCATCTGATCTCTCACGGCTAGAACAGTTTATTCCTAGATATGTAGGTCCCAAAAGCTCATTGGTAGTAGATTGTGAAATCTCATGTCCTAAGAAGAGGAAATAGCGGGGAGGAAGAGAGAGAAACAACAACAAACAAAACAACAATCCAGGAAATGTTGACACAGGCCACATTACTCTAGAGTCCATACATTAGTAAGCAGGTATGTTTATGTATATAAATAAGTTACTGTAATTTCCTTCTGAAATTTAAGTTGTCTGGCTCTAGTTCACAGAATTTTAAGAAAGCACAGCTTAGTTTTCTGTGACTAGTGACTCTAAATTAGGAAAAATGGAAGGAAAAATTGAAAATATTATTTTGAAGACTTGTAGCAAAGAAAACTTAGAATTTGGTTCAAACTGTAGAAAATAATAAAAATTGAAAAAAAATTAGGCAAGATTATAATCTAACAACTGGTATACTGTAGATTCAAAACATATTTTTTTCTCTCCAGTTTGCCATTTTTACTAAAGACAAATCATGATAGGACTTTTTTGCTTTATTATACTTGGTCTAATTATTTGTATACAGTGCAGCAAGAATAATTATTTTTTACATAGGCTTTTCAATTGGCCTTTATGGAACTTTGCTCCATAGGAGGAATCTCAGATAAGACTTTTTTAAAGCCAAGCCCATCCAAGGATTTGTGCCATCAAATACCAATGAGTTGGGTAAATTTCCTCTCCTCTTGAAGTTCCAAGTTAAATCTGGGGCTTCTGTAGCTATCAGAAACTGGTATTCTTTACTTACCGCAGGTCAGAAACCCTGTACAGAGACTGTGTACACAAAATATAAGGCCGTTTTTTTTCAAGGGCTCCCATGGCTCCATAAGTCCAGTTTGATTCCTTAAAGGAAGGCACACCATTCCAGTCAAAACTTTGGTAAAATAACCAATTTCTCCAATTGTGTCCTGTTACAAATGAAAACAGATTCTTATTGCACTTATGCAAATAAGTGTATTGCCACAAGTTAAGAATACTCACAAATAGCTTTCAGATTCTGGAGAAATCAGGTAGAGAGAAACGAATATGCTCTGTCTTTATTCATAGGAGTATACTAAATTGTTAAAACTGCCAAGAGCTCAAAAGAAAAGTCGTAAGACTCTGAAAAAAAAAAAAAAAGATTAGCAAACATTTTAGGCAGAAAGTCCAAAAGATTTGTTCAGTCCATGTGTTAATTCCTGTTCTGCTTGATACTCATCAACATTTTAGCTCCCTATGAGTCCTGAAAGTTTTTCCTCTATTCTGATGTCACAGTCTCCAAAGTTATCAGAAATCCACATTTAAGAGCACCTGTTGGAGTTTTGTAGCTGATCCTAAAACCACCTTCTAAAGAGGGTCAAAACAAGACAACAATTGTCCATGGATGAAATAAAAAGATGTAGTAAGGCAGCCATAGTCAAAGGACACAATTGACAAGGAAATCTGTTACCTCTGTAGCACACAATAATTTTAACATAGCAATTATGATTTTTACTGATAATGTACACTAGGTTACATAAGAATTACAGGAGTTTCCCATAATTTTGGAACACATACCAATAACATATTTATACAAATACAGCCCAAAGAAAACCAAACACCATTTTGTTTTACTTTAGACTTTTTAAGACTTTAGAGACTCTAATATTTTTAAGGACTAATTCGGTTAAAAAAACATAATTTATACTTTGATTTCAGAAAATTTATCAAATATAAAAGGTTTAAAACACTTGATATTACAAAATAGGATTACAGGTCATTGTCAAGTCATTTATTTAACCAAAGTGATAATTCAATTATTTCAAAAAAAAGTGAAAACCTTCATTCTTTGAGAGAGGAGACTTAGTTTTCTAAACAAGAAGCCCTAACAAAAACAGCATGAAATCAATTACATTTATTTTTAAAAATGTTGTACAATGTATTAAATTTAATCTTGATTTTAACTTCTATAAGCCTTTATAACCTTTATTAAGGAGTTGGTTAGTGCTTCAAGACAACCTTGTTAATCTGACACAGGAGTCCATATACTGGTTTTGCATTAGTGTGCCTTTGAAATTAATGATTAATTTAGAGAGAAACTGAACTTGTCTTTCAGAATTGGCCCTTACATTCTTATACACCCTGGGCCTTAAGGAGTTAAACAGCTTCAATTTCTTGCTCTGTGTCTGAGGAACGCAGTTTATTTTGATTGGCATCTTTTACGGAGCCTGAAGATGAGCCTTTAATTACTGTCAATGAGCATTAGCAGGACTTGGTGTCCTTTTTAGACCCTGAGTAAAAGCCCTGTAACTCAATGTTACAAGGACTTTAAAACCACATACAGGAAGATATATGGATATGCTAAACTAAATTAAACAAAAAATTTTATCTCAGTAATGTTTTCTAGGCAAACTAAAACAATAATAATATGACAACTTGTTTATAAAAAAGTTTTTTTTTTTTTTTTTTTTGGCCTGAGATGGAGTCTTGCTCTTTTAGCCCGGGCTGGAGTGCAATGGCACATTCTTGGCTCACTGCAACCTCCGCTTCCCATATGCAAGCGATTCTCCTGCCTCAGCCTCCCGAGTAGCTGGAATTACAGGGGCCCACCACCACACCCAGCTAAATTTTGTGTGTTTTTAGTAGAGATGGAGTTTCACCATTTTGGCCAGGCTGGTCTCAAACTCCTGACCTCAGGACTTTCAACCACCTCAGCCTTTCAAAGTGCTGGAATTATAGACGTGAACCACTGCTCCCAGCCTGGGTTTTTTTAATGTATAAATTTTCTTATTGTGATTTCCACATACTTTTCATGACATGCTCAGACATTCTGGTTTGTCTTGAACATCCCTTCCTTTTAAACGACCAGTTATTTTATTTAAGGACTAAATTTACCATACAATATTCTTTTCTATATAAAATTATTTATGTTTTCTTCACCTCAAAAGAAAACTCCTATATTTTTATACTTTCTTTACATCTTTTGTTTATTCCTAGTTCCTTTTACCTCATTTTATATGTAACTTTTAAATAAGCTTTAAATTAGACAAAGCTTTTTCACCATTTTTTTAAAAGGTATTTTTTGTTTTAGCAAGAATGTTTTCCTACAATATATATTTACTGGAAAATATCCAAATCATGAAATATCTATTATTTAATTTAATACAACTTTATATTCTAAATTATAACTAGTTTGCCTACAAGTATTTATCCCATTACATTTACCTAATTATTTTATTTTGTTTACCTAGATTATTTATGAAAATTTTGATGGCCATGATTTAAAGTTATGAAACCACCATTGCAAAATTATAACTGAGACAGTGAAAAAAGATTTGACATAACTGACTCCATCTTGCTGTTAATCTCTGGACTACCCTTGTCATTTCTGGGCATAGGCTGAACTAACTTTGGGAGGAACTTTAGCTTTCAAACAATGATAACAGTCCTTTCCCTAAACAAATCTCCTTATTGTCTGTAGATCAAACTGCCTTAAAGTCACAGGATTTGGAGTTATGTTAATCTTACTAAATTCAAGATGCAGCTATTTTCATTAAATCCATATCAATGTCTTATTTATTAAAAATTACATAAGCAAAGATTATCCTGTTGTGAGCTGGGTTTATAGTTTTGTAATCCCTATGCCAAATTTTGATACCTTATAGTATTTGCCAGGGATAAGTATGAAATTTGGTTGATTAATAAATGCAGACAAAAATGTATGCTGGTGATTCATAAGACATTTCTAATATTACTTTACTGATAATTTTAAAGCTAGCTTATTTATTAAAGATTTTACTTAAGTTACATAAACTTGAAAAAGGATTTGACTAGTCTTTCCTTTTCTACTATCTGATTTAAGCACTTTTATTTTATATAAGCCAATTATAGCTCTTTATATATATATTTTATATATAAAAATATAAAAAATAATATGATGACTTGATTATATAAAATAAATATGTATAATATATATAACATAAGTATATATATATACACACATATATATATTTGAGATGAAGTCTCACCCTGTCACCTAGGCTGGAGTGCAGTGGTGCAATCTCGGCTCACTGCAGCCTCCTGGGTTCAAGCAGATCTCCTCCCTGTCTCCTGAGTAGCTGAGATTAGAGGCATATGCGACCATGCCCGGCTAATTTTTGTATTTTTCGTAGAGACAGGGTTTCACCATGTTAGTCAGGCTGGTCTTGAACTCCTGACCTCAGATGATCCACCCACCTTGTCCTCCCAAAGTGCTGGGATTATAGGTGTTAGCCACCACTCCCGGCCTATTTTTAGTACTGAAACATTTTGTACCCAACATGCAAGTAAATATTAAAGACAGACATGCCAATGGAAGTAAATTTTATAGATTTATAAAGACCCTCTCTTTTTTTTTCTTAGACTTTCGGATTATTGATAACCTGTTTTACAACCCTAGGATGTTTTCAGCTAAATATCCTTAAATTTGTACATTAAAGGAAACAACTCAGGTGAAAATCAAGTAGCAAAATTTAATTATAAGGTGTAGAGAGAAAAAGTTTGGGGTGCTAAAAGGAAATTAAAATGAATCTAACTGACAATTAAACATAAAATTATAGTAATTATAACAGGCTTTTAAATATACACACACAAAGACTCTGTAGCTTTTACTTCAGGACTTTCAACCATGAGATAATTACAAATTTACTGGCTTGCACAAAAAACTTGTTGAATCTTAACAGTGGTTTTTATTGTAATAAAGAAATAAAAACAGATTTAAAGCAGGCAGAAAAGAAAATAGAACTGTCAGGTTCTAACTGAGGTGTAAGGGGAGCTGGTGGGATGACAGGTAGCTGGAAAAACACTTGAGGAATTGTAGACAGTTTTGACATGGCTTTACTCTCTCTCTCTGAGTGTAAGCCCAGGCACAAGCTGTATATATAGTGTTAGCAGGGTAATTATACCTCTTACAGACAATAGTGACTCCAAGCCAATCATGAGCTCACGTGTATGATCACCTAATGTGCCTCACATGGTTACATAATGTGCAGAGTTGTGCACCTGTGCTCCAAACCCACTGAGTCATGCTATGCCAGAAGGCCACCTTGGCCTACTCCTGGCTAAACTGCAGTCATTTCCCTTGCACTCCATTCCCTAGGCCAAGGGCATTCTCCAGGCTGGGACACATGCCCATAGGGTGAAGCTCTGAATCCATAACCCACTGCAATAATAAAGAGAGCAACAGCTCACTACTAGGATCCCAGCTATGCTCTTACTAGAGCCCAGCATAGTCTGGAGCCTAGGGATGCCCACAATCTCTGCAGGGAGTTGTCAGTAAGGCTCTCAACCACCTTAATCTCCCATGAGATCCCTTGTAGGGCTGTTTTTATGTTCTGCCCATTGTCAAGGATAAAGGTATAACATTGTGTTCCTACAAGGGTACAGGTGCCTCCTTGGGCAGCAGTTATTACGTCTAAGGCCATTCAATTTTGCAACACAACATTTCTGATCTGATCAACCTCGTCTGTTAACAGGACAAGGGCCACTTGAGTATAATTCAGAACCCAAGCAATGTGCTCTGCAAGAGTAGTAACTTGTGCTTCTATAGTTATGACACCCGCTCCAGGGATAGTCATTTCCAAGGGGTAGAACCACCAGGGAGCTCATTGCCTTCAGCAAAACCAAGAGCACAGCTCCTCCCAGTTACGCAAGTGTCTGGGCAATGTAGGGAGAACAGTGGCAGATACACAAGGCCATCCCCAGGGACAATGTCCAGTTCAGTTCACTGGTAGGTAAGGCCACCCTGTGTCCTCACAGACCCATAAACTCCCAGGGGCACAAAATCCATTGGGGCCTGACCTTGGTGGGGCCGCTTGTTCCACCATACCTTCAGTGTGATCACATGTGTTATGTTTACACAGGCTGTGACAGATACCTATCTCACAGGAGTGTTACTCCAGTGTAGCTCTATGCACCACAGCTCATCAGCTGAGGGTATTACATGTTCCCCCACTAGCCAGCCCCATCCATCATAAATGCTATGGGCCAGCCATGGGGCAGGCACACTGTGGGTTTTGCAGCATCCTTTGTCCAAAGCTTGTCCAGGCATTGGCCATGGACCCCAGTCTCCAGCCATGTCCAGTCCTCTGCAGATGCTGAATATATGTGCCAAGGCAAGCCTTCTGCAGTTGGTACTGGAAAGGTAGGGCAGATCTAACAGATGGAAACATTGGTCACCTCAGCATAGTTGTGGGCCCAGTCCAAATGCAGTTGGAACATGTTAACTTACAGTCAAAATGACGGAGCAAGCACAGGTACTAACAGAGGTAAATCACATTCTTCAGGCAAAATAAAGGCTAACCTTTTGTATTAGTCCCTTTTCATGCTGCTGATAAAGACATACCTGAGACTGGAAAGAAAAAGAGGTTTAATTGGACTTACAGTTCCACATGGCTGGGGAGGTCTCAGAATCATGACTGGAGGTGAAAGGCACTTCTTACATGGCAGTGGCAAGAGAAAATGAGGAAGAAGCAAAAGTGGAAGCCCGTGATAAACCCATCAGATCTCATGAGACTTATTCACTATCGTAAGGATAGCACAAGAAAGACTGGACCCCATGATTTAATTACCTCCCACTGTGTCCCTCTCACAACATGTGGGAATTCTGGGAGATACATTCCAAGTTGTGATTTGGGTGGAGACACAGCCAAACCATATCACCTCTCATTTCTGGATAACAATGCAGCCACCAAAGGCTTTTGCCTTGGGCAATGGTATCATACCTTTTCAGCTCCCCATGGTTCCTTTGAGTCCTGTATCTGTGCCAAAGTCACAGGGGAGCTCATAATAGGCCACACAGACAGTACACTTATTCCTCAGAGGAGGGTTTCTTCCCTGGCCCATTTCCCTATCAACAGTCAACTGTGGGGGCCATGTATTGAACACCCAAAGAGTGACATGTGAGTCATACTGTAGGCCCTCCCAACAGGGAGCTACAATAGCCAAACAAGAGCAGTGGGGTGCCTGGAGGGTCCATGGCCACAGCCAGGTTTTCTGTTCCCATGCCTTCAGGGATGTTGCGGCAGGCAACAACAGGTTACCATTTGTCCCCATACCTGGTTGGAGGAGGTCATCCCTGGTATGTATCTGCAAATGAATGGGGGTGGTGGCCTAGTGTAACAAATCCTCCACTGGGGCTGGCCCATCTTTCTGTGGCTGTTCATTCAAGGTTTAGAGCAGCAGGTCCAGCCTGGGACTCCAGCCCCACCAAGATGAGGAGTGACATGCAAGTATAACCCATTCTTCAACAGCCTGTAATATCGCCCATTCATACCTGCAGCTTGTGGGTTGTATGGCATTTTATGTCCACTTGTTGTGCCCACTGTTGTACCAGTTGTTCAGTGAAATGTGTTCCACTATCGCTCTCAATGGACAGAGGGCAACCGTACAGGGCACATAAGTGTTGTAGGACCCGGATGGTATGATGTTGGTCAGCCGCCCTGCAGGGGTAGGTGAACAAGCCTGTGGCCATGTCTACAGCTGTTAACACACGTATATACCCTTGTGACTTCAGCAGTGGCCCGATGTAGTCTACTTGTCACCTGGTCAAGGGCACTCACCGTATTGTTACTTCTTGTGTAACACCGGGCCACTGCCTCCATTTAGGGTATGCCTGAGCATATGCTGGGCATTTCTGACAAGCCTCCTAAATGTCTTGCTTGGGCAGGGACAGATCCCAACACTTATTGACCTGTTGCATAAGTTGAATTTCCATATGTCCCAGTTTCTGGTGTAGCCACAAGGCCACATCTCATGTTGGTGCTGACTCTAGCCATCGGACCTTGGCGAAGGCATTTGCCTTAACTTTGTTGGGATTGTAAAAAAGCATATGGCCTGACACACGATAAATAAATACCACTTTCTGACAGCCCATTCTCCAGAGGTCTTGCCACATGGCTTGGCCACAAATGAGTCAGTGGCTAACTAGCCACTTCTGTATTTTCCAGGTAATTAACCACAAGGTTAAGCCTCAACAGACTGCCCAGCTATCAGTACAGATTACCAAAGGTGTCAGTTCCTTGGTGATCACCATCCATACTACTCTAAGTTCAGCCCATTGACTCCTTGTCGACACTCAGTTTCAAATCATATGGTGTCAATAGTAGGTTGGACTGCACCAGTGGTCCAGGCAGCAGTAGCACTGAGGTAGACTCATCTGTGTACCATGCTCCATTGGGAATGGGGAGATTCCCTTCCTTAAATGGTGAAGGCTCAGGGTCTAGGGGTGCCTCAGGCCCCATGGCCTTATCTTGCATTAGGAATACAGGTCTCAATTCATTGGTTATTTTTAATATCGTTTTAGATATTGTCTTATTGTCTCCTTTGCTCTTTCCCTGAAAAACTAGAAAAGATTAATTTACTGTCAAAAAAACAATTTATAATAAAGAAAATAGTTAAAACTCTTATCTGAACAAATATGAATATACTAAATCTAATGGCTAGAGGATATTAATTAGTAGATCAGTAGTAATATGTTTCACTTATAAAATACCTGATATTACATGAAATTTAGACATAAAAATACCTTGCATCATAAATGGATAATTTTAGTATTGAACAGGTATGTCTGCTTGCTGCATACATCAAAGGATATAAAGCACACTGATCTACAGATAAAAGAGTTTAGACAATGGACCATTTTAGAAACATTGCCTCATCAATGGGCTGGGGTTCATCGATCACTACTTGATATTATTTTTCCTGACCCTTACAATCTTTGTTTATGTGGCCTTGCTTTGCTCTTAACCCTCTTTGTTCCTTTATGCAATTATGTCTTACACGCTTCCAAATAGCACAGTCTTTTGTCAAAATGTCATCCAAATAATAGGATTCCATTTGCTTCCTCTGGAGTACCCTCATCTGCAAACTGTCCATGTATTTCTCACTTAGCAACACTGTCTTATTCCCTTCCTTGCTTGGAAGGTATAACAAAGTGTTTTAAACACACCATGGTTTTTCTATTTCCATTTCAAGCACACACAGTTAAATATAAACTTTCTTTAAAAAATTGTCTTGATTTTAATAATCTTACCTGAAATGTGTTAATATTTCACTTAATCATTTTAGCATATTACAATGGTTTGTTATTCAATATTAAGGCACATGCGTACATGTATATATGCATTCCTTAAAAATCAATACATAACAAGCAGCATTAATTTGACAGTACACAAAAACATGGCAGAAATACATGAAGCGTATTCTAAAAATTTATTAGAGCTGTTCTAGTTTCAGCTCCAACATGTAAAGATCTTAGAATTCTTCACTTCTATCCTTACAATAAAAAAGCTGATGACTTTGTGTAGGCCCATCAAAAAACTAATGTCATGGGCCAAATGCTGCTCCAAAATCTGGGGAGAGAGGGGCATCCAAAGAGACAAAGCAACTGAAAGTTGCTTACCTGGAGCAGAAACCCATGGAAACAAAAACTTGAAGAAACATAGTAATTTTGATAACTGATGGAGGCTGAGTATGGACTACAAAGGGAAAGAGGCTGTAGTCTTAGAAGAAACTATATTTTGATGGACTCTCCTTCCAAGAACCCTTCCAGGTTTTCATTATGAGGAGCCAAAAAGATCTCCTGGCATTTCTGGCAGAATGAGGGAAAAGAGTAACCTTCTCATGAAATACTTGCAAAGTCTTCTCCAGACAAAATCCTACTTTTTAAGAGAAAAAAATTATGCCAGATCACAATTCTGAAACCCTGTCTCAGCTGGAAGAAAGGGATTCCTATCTACTGCAATCTCCTCCTACCTTCTAGTCTCACCTGAGGGGAAAAATATTGTTAATAGAAGATAGAACTTTAATAAATTGGAAATGCTGCATCCAGGAAAAGGAGTAGGAAATAAGGTTAGAAAATTGCTAGAAGACTGGAAAAGGGTAAGAAATACTTGTAAAGGCTACATACAGCCTGAGTCACAGCCCTTCTAAAAAACTGAGATTCATCAAAAGATTGCAGAAGGTCTCTCTCCCCCATACCTTACCATCAGAGCAAAAGATCTTCAATGTAATAACAGTGATTACAGCTTACAGAGATGCAAAGCACAGAATATCTCTGAGGAGTAATACATAGAGAAGCCACTCAAACAAGAGAAAAGACAAAAATAAGGACACTGGCGGAATTTAAACTCTCTAGTACCTATGGCTACAACAAACATTAAATCCAGCCCAACTAAGACAGATTTACATAAATCTTCACACTAAAGTGTATTTACTTTATTTCCTATTACTCAATACAACATGTGTTGCTCTCAGTAAAAAATTATGAGTTGTGCAAAAAGGTAAGAAAAAACTAAAAAGATAACACAATCATCTGAATTAGGCTCAGATATGACAAACATGTTGGAATTATCAGGACAAGAATATGAAATAATTATCATTAATATGTTAAGGACTTGTGATAGAGTTCCCAAAATTACCCTCAGGCTCAATGATTCCCTACAAGGACTCATGGGACACAGCTTGGTGTTGACTCTAGCCATCGGATCTTGGCAAAGGCATTTGCCTGATCTTTGACGGGATTGTAAAAAAGCGTATAGCCTGACACATGATAAATAATTACCTCTTTCTGATGGCCCATTCTCCAGAGGTCTTGCCACATGGCTTGGCCACAAATGAGTCGGTGGCCAACTAGCCACTTCTGTATTAATGCAGCAAAAGCTGTTAATACTCAACACTAAGGTTTATTACAGTGACTGAATACAGATTGAAATTAGCAAATAAAAAGGCACATGGGGTAAAGTCTAGAAGAAAACAGGCACAGGCTTCCAGGTGATCTTCCCCAGCAGAGTCACATAGGGATGCTTTTAATTATCTAGCAAAGATATATGAGAACACACACGTATGACCCATCAAAGAATCTCATCTGAGCCTTGTCGTCTTTTCAGGTTTTTACTGGAAGTCAATCAAGCAGGTATACAGCACCCAAGAGATTTATCCCAGCTACACAGATTCCAGACCTCACTCTCTGAAATAAACAACCGCATACATATTAGAATACCAGTTGCTAGCAAGGATGCAGAACAGAAACCCATATTTATTAGCTCTATTAAATCAAGAATGGGTATGGGGTATGATATGTCTTCTTTAACACAACAATCCTAAAGTGCAAATAATAGTAATGTCTCCCTTATACAGATTAAGAAATTGAAGAAAAGATTAAGTGATTTACCCACAAGTAAACAACTAGTAGTAAAGAAAATCAACATATAACTAAGGAATCTTATAGACTTTGCATTGAACCTCTAAACTATTGTGAAAAATTGCTTCATCTTGTTACACCCCTCCCCACTCACTGCAGGCCACTTAACATCGAATTTAAAAATGCAGTGAAAATACTTGTATTAAAATTTTTGAAAGAATCCTTCAAGATGCATCATAAACTGTTTGATTTCAGTGAATGCAAGAGTTTGAGAAACACCTTTGTGAGCAATATTGAGAATACATTAATATAATATGTTTCCTTCCCCATTGAATCATATTACATGGACTTACCTGTCTAAAAGGCAAGTATAAGTATGCTTTTTAAGATTATTTTTATAGATTTAGAGGTTGGCAGTGCAGTTCTGTTACATATATTGCATAGTGGTGAAGTCTGGGCTTTTAGTGCATCCATCTCCTGAACAGTGGACATTGTACCCAATAGGTAGTTTTTCAACCCTCACCTCCCATTACCCCTCATTTTTTGGAGTCTCCTTTGACTTATTTCCCTCTGTATGTCCAAGTGTTCCTATTGGTTAGCTCCCATTTATAAGCAAGAATGTGGTATCTGACTTTGAATTATTTCACTTATGATTATGGCCTCTAGTTTCATTCACGTTGCTACACAAGGCATGATTTCCTTTCTTATGGCTGCATAGTATTCCATGGATGTGTGAGCATACACATGTATATTATGTGTATACATGTATACATATACATTTTCTTTATCCAATCATTCATTGATGGATACTTAGATTGATTCCATGGCTTTGTTATTGTCAAACTGCTGTGTTTGGATACTTCTTTACCCACTGAAATAACAGTTATAACACTAAACCTCTTTTAGTCTGAATTTTCTTATCTTTAAAATGATAAAAGTACCTAACTCACAGTCTTGTTGTAATAAGTTAATAAATGTAAAGCCTTATAATAGTCCCTGACACATACAAGTTACTTAATGAATGTCACAAAGAGCATTGTAATCAACCAAAATGCATGTGATCTTCCCTTCCTGATTTCTATTGTGACCTTACTTGGCATATAATACATTTTCACCTTTAATATATTTTCTAAATCCTAATCTAGTGCCACCCACATATTTTGGAGCATCTACACTGTATTGTAAAGATGAATTCATTGTGCATTCATTGAGAGTGTTTAATTTCCCTTAAGGACAGATTCTGTGCAACATGCATAATTGTTTTTAATAAAAGTTGTTAAATGTAATTAACACCTGAGGGGCAAAAATGCCTACATATTGCCTTGGCTTTAGATATTAAAACTTTGACTACTTGCAAACAGAAAAGGGCCTCATTTGGGCCAAAAACTGGGAGTAAATTGTTCATGTTATTTAGTCTATTTTAGGCCTAAAAATGTTGACTCTAATACTCAAATAAGTTTCATTCAGTTCAATATCGGAAAGGCTTATTTTATGAAAGGGACTAAAAATTACCATAATATCTGAAAATGTCTGAACCAAATTCTAGTGTTTGAGTTAATACAGTTTATTTGAGAATATAAAATTATCAGTGGGGTCTTAATTTTCTAGTCTCATACACAAAGAATGCCCTTTACCAAATGTCCAAAACTATCATTTCTACATGTAATCAATATAAAATTGAGATATTTTTCCATATTAAATGTTTAAAGTTGAATGTATATTTTAAATTTAATGCACATCTCAGTTTGAACTGGCCATAGTAGCTGGTGATACTGTGCTGGACAGTGCATACTAGTATCTTAATATTTCCTTATATTCTTGCTTAAAATAAAGCCTTTAAGTACTGTTTCCTGTATGTTCTGCCTATTAATATCTACTAAAGTTTTATCTCTGATTAGAGACAGTCAGCTGTTTTGCAGTTAATGAAGTCAGTTTTATTTTGCTGAAGTTCTTTCTATAGCTGAAGGTTCCATCTTACCTCTGTGCTCTTCTTCAGTGGATGCTGGGGTCTCTAATTTAATTGTTATTTTATTTATGGGTTTTATAAATAAATAATTTCAATATTTAGTGCAAAAAATACTGGCCCAATTTTGTAATAATCTTAGAAAGCATTTCTAAATAATATTATTAAGTATTCTCCTGGAAGAATTAGTTGACACTATCTTTCAATCAATTCCCAGGAATAATAAATTTTATCCAATTTGAGTTATTTCAACTCTCAAAAATGAAAATTAATAACTTGTTTTTCTAATATAGTCAGAAAAAAAATGTATACTTCTAATCAGTGGTTTCTGTTACTTATGTAGCCCAATTTAGTCTCCTTCTAGAAATGGTCATCAGGACAATTACTTTAGGCTACCAAGGCTTCGAGAACTTGTTTCTAAACTTTTGAATGATGTTTTCTTTTTTTTCCAAACACAGTTTTTAAAGATAAAATCTGATTTTATTTAAGGGGGGAAAACAGGGTTGCAATTTACTTTCTCATTCTTTTTTCCTCTGGGGCTTCAGAGATATTCTATATGGGATCTCAATGGTGGTGAGTACAGTGAGAAAACCAACAGCTTAGAGCAATTAAAAATATCACCATACTCAAATCCTGAATTAACCTTAGAAACTCACACACAAAGAGAATCTCCCTGTTACTCAAAATCCTCCAATAGCAGTTATAGGTACATGCGATTCAAAAATCATTTCCCGGTCAATTCAGTGTAATTTGATATAAGCATATAGTATATAACTAAATATAAGTAAAAGCATAAGAGTTATTTATGTTTCATGCTATGTTTATTCAGAAATTCCTTCTATTTCTATAAATAGAAGGAATTAGAAATAGAAGGAGTTCACGAGGCATTGCTACACATTTTTCATACTCTATTTTTAACAAGCTATATTCAGGTTCTTTGCTAGGTGCTAACTACAATAAGAGCTATAACACAAAAATATCTTTTAAAATACCATGCAAATTGGAGAGATAAGGTTGGCAATAACTAATGCTAAGGATAATGTGCATTCTGAGATCATAGACTCTAATTTCAAGAATACTTATTGTTATTTCTTTTCTTCACAATTTGACAGATGGGTCCCTCCAGTATAGTTATTCTAGCAAATTAGTATGTATATGATCTTGTTTAATATACTATTTAGTTCCAATTTTATGGATCAAAGAATATTTTTAAATTAGTG
The DNA here is from genome assembly GCF_000951045.1 of Mandrillus leucophaeus. Taxonomy (NCBI): domain Eukaryota; kingdom Metazoa; phylum Chordata; class Mammalia; order Primates; family Cercopithecidae; genus Mandrillus; species Mandrillus leucophaeus. Next base: position 1,759,475 of record NW_012104354.1, on the reverse strand, counting down.
TTTAAAAATTATTCAAATGAATAAAATTTTTATATATTCAGTTCATTGAAGAGTATATTGAAGACTTTCTTTTTATTCACATTCAGATATCAATTTAAACACACAAAATATATTTAAATCACACTTTTTCCACATATTTTCTGTTGTGCTTTCAAGGAAAATATCAGAATATAAACTATGTATAAATGTATAAATAATTTATATGTATAGGTTTCTTTGAACTTGTTCAACCTCTCATAGAGAAGAAAGGCAACATTAAAAGGGATAAACATGATATGAGGAAGAAATTCAAGTTCTGATAGCAGAGGCTTAATAAGCAATTAAAAAAATAAAACAGAATAATGTTCAAGGATTTTGTTTTGAAGTGCTGGTTAATTTAGCTTTTATACTGTATACGATATCTCCTATATTCCTAATGCTGAAGAGATTAAGTTAAAGAGCTCACTGTCTACCCTCAGAAAGATTATAAGCGTATTCTTAAACTTATATTTTATGCTTCATTTGTAAATGTACTATTGAGGTAGATGTTAAGGTATTCTGAGAGCGAAACTATCATAACAAGTAGGTCTCCCTTCTCTGTGCTCTCTCCATGTCGTCTTTCTTTCCTGAACCACACACTTTCTGAGGCCTTCAGAGTGCTTTGTTGAGGTAGGCTAGGGTCTCTCGGAGTTTCTACTGAAAATAAGTGCAATACTAATCCATGGGAAGGGGTGGTTGTATTTGGAGACCACTTTGGGAGAGAAATACATGGCAAAGCCATAGTTCGCTATCTGAACATGAATATGGTCTGAGATCTGCAGGTGTCCTTGGGAATGGAATCGTATTAGGAAGCTCAACTATGCCTAGTCTAGCCCTAAGAAGCCAATTAGCAGTTGGAAGGAGTTATTGTGATGTTCCCGTTCCTCAGAATGGAAAAATAGGAAATAATCTTTTTCCTAGTGTCTCAGAGAAATCCAGTTGCCACAGGGAGAAAAAGGTAAGTACAAACAAGAATATTCAGCAAAATAGATCTGATGTAGGAGGCAAATATGTGTACTTAAAAAGATTTAAGAAAAATGTATGGATTGAAAAAAGTCAATCCATCCAAAATAAAAAACCCAAAAGACATAATTTAACTGTTAATTCAGTGTACAAGTTAATCTAGAAGATGGGAAAGTTAAAAGTTGAGTTAGCAGCTTGGGAAATCAAGATGAAGAAATATCAGTATCATAAAACAAAAGTATGAAGAAATAGACACAAAAAAATGAGAGTTTGGATAATACATTAATGACATCTAAAGTACAAATAGTAGATAAACATTAATAAAAATAAGAGGTACACATACAGAGAGGTGAAAATTAAATTAAGAATAAAAAATGTCCTTGAGATAGAGAAAATATACTTGCAGATTGAAAATACTTGGACTAAATTCATGAGAAAAGTCATATCCAATTATGTCATTTCTAGCTATAAAAATTATTTGACTGTAAAAAAAAGTTAACAGAAATAGAAATCTTATCCACAAAAAAATTAACCAAAAGAAAAAAAAATCAAATTGACATTTGTATTCTTTACTTATCATAGTGGCAGCTAAAATAGATAACTGACTACCATCTACAGACTGTTATGAATGTCGAATGCAAACATGAGATAAGATGGAGGAGATGGAGAGAAAATAAAATTGTGGTGAAAGAATTTTGCAATATTTGTAAAGCTAGATCAAAATATTCAAAGATAAATAGTGTGCACTAAAATTGCTTAATTATGTTTCTTAAAACAGAGCTATTGTAAACAGTGCTGCAATACACACAGGAATGCCTAAGTGTCCAGCAACAGATGATTGGGTAAAGAAAATGTGGTACATATATACAATGGAGTACTATTCAGCCATAAAAAGGAATGAGATCCAGTGATTTGCAACAACATGGATGGAACTAGAGACTATGTTAAGTGAAGTAAGTGAAATAAGAATGACAAATACCACACATTCTCACTTATTTGTGGGATGCAAAAATCAGAACTATTGAGCTCATGGACATAGAGAATAGAAGGATGGTTTCTAGCGGCTGGCAAGCATAGTGGGGAGCTGAGGCTGGGGGGAGGTGAAGATGGTTAATGGGTACAAAAAAGTTAGAATGAATAAGACATACTATTTTATAGCACAACAAGGTTACTAGAGTCAATAGTAACTTCAATGCACATTTTAAAGTAACCTTGAGTTTGTAACTTAAAGGATAAATGTTTGAGGAGATGGATACCCCAATTCTCCATGATATACTTATTATACATTGTATGCCTATATCAAAATATCTCATGTACCCCATATACACATACCTACCACATATCCACAAAAATTAAAAATAAAAGAATTTTTTAAAAAACAAACAGCTATTCTTCAGGGATATTTAGATTAAATAAAAGATAAAAATTACTAAACTACCTCAAACAAGAATTTGGAGTGATGCCGAAGAGGGGAGAGTAAATTATAAAAGATCTAATACTGAGGGTGGAAAGGAGAGAATGAGGAGACAAAGACTGCATCACACCTATAGTCCAGTGACAGTGCCAGTCCCCACATAGCTTCCCAGATGACAGAAAGATGATCACATATATGTATCACCAAACACCAGGGGTTCAATGTAAGTCTCCTTGCTCACCACAGAGAAAGTCAATTATTGAGACGATGCGTATTGCTAAGAAATAAAGTTTTATTATATTTCCAGTGACATAAGCCAAAGAGACAGGAGTCAAACCTCAATTCCATCCCCACTCTTCAACCAAGTTAGGTGTTTTTATAGCAGGGAAGGAAAACAGGAGGAGCAGGGTGAAGAGTTGATCAACAGGCAGCAGATGATCAATTGTAGGGTCAAGCACCTTATTGCAACTATTTGTGGTAAGACAGGAATTAGTAGGGTGAAAGGAAGAGAAATTGGTCAAACAGACTACAGGCACATCTCATTGAGTGTAGTGATCTAAAAGCCTCGGCTCCTTGATATCATACAGAAGCCCTGATGGTCAGTTTCCTGAAAAAAGATGTAAGGTTGAAATTGGGCTGTTTTCAGTCTCCCCTTTTATTTATCAATTTCTCTATCATGGCGAATAAGGTCATCAACTTTTTTGCCTGCTTCATGCTGAGGATGGGTGTCATGGGATAATGAGACTTACCTAGGGTCCTTGTCTGAGTTCTAAATATCAATTTAAGGCCATTCAAGGATTCACAAGACCATGGCTATCCCCTGGAGGAGTCCCAGAGGAGCAGGTTTTACCCAAGTGGTGAATCCATGGCTTAAAACTGCCTAACTTGACAGACGAGTTGATGGTCAGCAGCACCTAAAAGGGGCTGACCCTGTTATTGCAGATGACCTTCAGCCTGGTGCATTTCCAGGTCTTCAGCAGGACTTGGTCCCCAGGTTTCAGAGTGAAGAGGCACATCCATAGGGAACTGGAGTCTTTTGGAAGCAAACTCAGAGAGACTAATTAATGTGTTTCATAGTTGTTTTATATATAATCTAGTTGTTTCAGAGGAAGAAAAATCCTTAAGTGACAGCTAGTCCAACAGACAGAGAAATGATCTCTCATACAACATTTTAAAGGGGTTAAGAGCCAACCACCTTCTGGGTGCTACTCATTCTCAGCAGGGCAAGAGGCAAGACTTTTACATGTAAGATTTGTCTCTTGGCATATTCTAGAAATATTTCTTTAATGTCTTATTCATTCTTTTAGTCTTTCCAGAAGATTGAAATCTCCAAGATGAATGTAGTTTTTAATTAATACTCAATAGCTATGATAATTCTGGAGTTACTTGAGTTATAAAAGTGTCTCCATTGTCACCTTGGAGACAGGAATTATCTCCTTCATTAAAGGCTTTACTTTGATGGTTTCGGTAGCTTTCTCAGTCCTGATAGGGTAAGCCTCAACCAGGTCTGTGGAGGTCCAGTCAGTTGTTGTATCTAATCCCAAAGAAAGGGGGTATAATGAGGCATGTTTGACCTCTTATCTCATCATGGCTGGGAACTCAGTTTTAAGGTTTTTCTGGGGTTCCCTTGGCCACAAATAGGTCCACTCAGTCAGTGGCAGGGGGTACTTAGGATTTTATTTTTACTTTGTATTTCCCTTTCTTGGCCAAGATTTGCCAGAGGCATCAATGACTAAGCATCATTTATTTTGTCCCATATCATTGCCAGGTGGTGTGGCTACTCTACCTCCCCCAGGTCCATCCTGTCTCTTAGTAGAACCACTGTGGCCAAAAGACTTACCCCAATTAAATGTCCTAGGTCAGACAAGAATGGAGATGGGCAGGTACTTATTAACCCTTAAAACCTTTTAAGCAACATAAAAGCCAAAACACATAATACAAAAAGTAAGTGTACAGAATTGAATTCTGGTCTTAGATACTGACTTGTAGCAATTATCTATACAAAACATAAGCATTTTGTTAGACTCATTTGAGTTAAGGAACTTAGATAGGCAAACTTCCCTAATTTGTCAGCTGTTTAGGCATTTGTGTGCCCATCCTTGATTTGGAGGGTCTGAACTAATTTTATCCCTCAAAATCAGCACTTCTATGATAACCTCTTCCATGATAACCTCTTCCGATGGGCCTAGAGGGATTGAAAAGTTTTAGTTTCTGGTCCTGTGTCTCATGAAAGTAGTTTGATTGTCATCTTCTCCTGGACTTGAAGAAGAGGCTTTGGCTGGTGTCAGTGTTCGAGATTTAGCAGGAGTTAGTGCCATTTTTCAGACCCAGGAATTAAATCCTATAACAACACAAGAATTAGTTGATAAGATGTTTATCAAAGATGTTGAAAGCCTCAAAACATTTGCTCAAAACAGAATCACATGTCATTATAAAATAATATTCATTTAACCAAAGTAATAATCAAAAGACTTTAAGAGCAATACGGAAATAAAATTATAGTAAAAGAGCACTCTATTGATAATGTGTGAGTAGAAACTTATCTTATAGCCAAGTAGTCTATCTACAATATAAATGATCAAGTATAATATATGCACTTATGCTAAGAACCAAAGCCAATGTTCAATGAATGTTTAGACATAACATTTAGAAATTAGTGGTACAGTTTACTAATACTACAGCAAGTCCTGTTATTCTAATATGTCACAAATTGAATACTAGTTTCATATCTAGTAGTTATTGCCTGCAGCATATCAAACCACTGTATTAAAGTGGTTAGGTTACTCTTTGCTTATGTCCAATTGCTAGCATTCTAGTAACAGAACTGTGCTTTTATTTTTGGTCAGAAGCATTAAAGCTCTTATGGCTGTCTATATTACCAAAAGTAAACCAAACCAATCCATTTTTAAGTGGCTAGTATGCTCTATCATTTATTGACAAAAGTAGCTTATGTTTTAAATGAGCAGAAAATAATGAATTGTTAGAAATTATTAGGAAACAAAATGACTATTCAGAGAACCAAATAAAAGCCTTCCACTGGAAACTAAACAGTTACTTTATGTATGTATATGCAAGTAAAACTGAAAGAAGAGCAAATAAATGTGAATTAAAAGCAAAAAACAAAGTCAACCTTAAATTTTCTTCTCCTTAATTTACCTTTGAAGCTAGTGTTACCCAGAACTTTACACACATACACACACATGCACACACACACACACACACACACAAACACACTAAAGATTAAAGATTAGTATCTTTAAGTCTACCAACACCATCATACATTTTGTACAATTAAGATAATCACTTTAGGCACATAACCAGTAAGTAGCTTAGTGTTAATACTATTTGTAGAATAGCGAATATCGTGAAACAAAGAAATGCAAGCATTTGTGAAATTTGGCTCCATGCTAAATCTGGGTTCAAGCTCAACTATTTTAAAGAATTACCAAACTGTCAATGTATTTCTTTACAATGTCTACATCACCTTCATTTTTAACTATGAAAAATAATATTAGCCAAATTTCTCCAGTTTTCTATTAATATTTTGTTAACTTTTAAAATGGTTTATTTTCCCTGTATGTGCATGAAGAAAAACATACAGAAAAACAAACAAAAGAAACTACTTATGACTTATACAGACCATCTATAACATGTTTGGGCCTTCAGTTCTGTCCTGAATTTTCTCTTCATTTTTCTTTAGGATAAGAATTTACCAAGATCCTTTCTCCTACAAAATTATTCTCCTTTCTTTATAACCTTCCTTACCAAAAATACATCTTCATATATCGATAACTTTCTTCATCTGTCTCGCCTACTTACTGGTTCCTTTCTAGCTTGTTTCACAAATAACCTTTCAAAGTCCACTGTTTAAATTAACCTTTAGTAAATTCTCAATGAGACAAAGTTATTCTTTCAATAAAAACACATTTTTTGGCACATTTTATTTACAGGATTATGTATAAACTATGATTCTTAGTCTCAGTGACCTTAAATTTCAGTGAAGACCTGGGAAGTGAGAAATCCTGAACGGTCAATCTCATATTAGCATTTTATAGATGAGAATATTGCACAATTTTTGAAAACATGTTTCCCCATGTCACAATCCTTTCTTAAATGGAAATGACCTAAACATTCACTAATCAAAAAATAACTACAAGTTTAAATTATGAAAGTTCACGTACAAACATTTCCCCTCTGCATGTACTTAATTTTTCACTTTTTAACAGTTTATCTAGATTACTTCTGAGAACAGATATTAGACAAAGCTGGTCATCATTTCAAGTTGTTTCCTTGTTAACCATTTTTATACCCTGTGAATATCAGGTGTTCACCCAAGTAACAACCTTAAAGTTAAAGGTATTTTCACCAATATCTCAGAAGATTCAGCTGTTTCTATGAAATCAACAACATTAGTCTTATTTGTCAAAAGATAGCACAAAGATCATTTTATTCCTGGCTGAGTTTACAGTCTTAGAACCTTTGGGGCCAAACCCTGACACGTTAAAATATCCAACAGAGAGAGATATAAAGTCCAGACAAAAAAATATTCAGATAATTCTGAAGACAATTCTATTTTTATTTTACCAATTATCTTAAAGCCAGCTTGTTTAAAGATATACTTAACTCATATGAACTTGAAAAATACTTGTGCATATTTAATCTATGTGCACTCTTTTATTTATAAGCCAGTTTGGTACCTTGTGAAAACAACACATAACACCCAAACATATATGTACACACACAAAGCTCAAGTAGATTTTACCTTGAAACTCTAGCCGTGAGATACTAATACAAACTCACTGGTTTATGAAAGTGTTCACCTGGCTAAACTTTGTTTGCCTTGATAGATAATCTAATGAAGGCTGTGAACCAGAATTTTAGGTAAAGTTGTTTCCATGGAAGTTTGACTTTTTTCAAGGCGAAACCTCAAGAACACTGGAGCCAAACAGCACCACAGAAGAACATCACCTACTAATCAGGTCTGGCCCTGCTCAGAACAGCAGCATATAACCTGGACACATGGAACTCCAACTTGTTTTTCCATTCAACAGCAAAATGAAGACAGTATTACAATTCAAAGACCTTCCAAGATTAGATGACACCGGATTTGTTCGGGGTGGTATGGCCTAGCCATGGCAATAAGCTACTTTCAGATCAACCCTGAAGATAGGTTGGATTTCTAGCCCAGCCAGCACTGTCAGATAGAACTCCAACCCGCCATGACTATGCTGACACAAACACAAAAACAGTCAACAAAATGCAATCCAACTGCTGAAGCAACAAACAAGCCCCGAGAGTGTCCACACTGAAACGGTCGGGATGCTTCCTCTCTCTGTTCGTTAGGCTTGTTCAACTTGCAAACAGAAATTCCTTTAAAATTTCCCAAGTTTTTGGGAACAGCAGATCCTGTTGTCTGGGCTCACAAAAGACACTCACCTATCTAGATGTAGATGTTCTTCCAAGGCAATCAGGAATGTTGCTGGGGTCCTCAGCGGCAGGCACAAAAAGAGGCAGAAACACACCTCTGGCCAAAAGTGATTGGGCCAGTTTCAACTCAGTCAGCAATATTAAAATACATAGAATGAAACATATAATAAATAATACATACACATTAAACACAATAATATGCATTCTATTATATATAATTTGTCATGCATCACATAATTATATAACATGTATATCTGTTTAAAATATGCATACATATAGTTTTGTGTACACATGTATATGTGAGGAGTTACTTTATGGAAGAGAAAAACAATTTTATTCAATCACGCTTAAGTACACAAAATAATAATAGTAATGAATATGTGTGTCTGGATGGAGATAGTGTTTATAAAAGCCTAGCATTTAAGCCATGTTATGTCTATTGCCATTCCATAAATGCAGTCACTGAAAATTTCAAATAGATACAAATTTCTCATATGTAAGGAGATGTGGTCTGTTGAACTCTGAACTGTGAAATAACCTCTTACATTAAAAACAGCTTCCAAGTGGCTATTATAAACCAAACATTTTTAGTTATTATAATATTCAAGCTGCAATAGGAATCTCATTCTCTAAGTGTTTGCTAGCTTTGGTATCAAATTCAGAGTGATGGTCACTGCCCTTATCTATTACTTTTCTTCTACACAATTATACAAATTTTTTTAAAATCTTATTTTCCTACCTAATGCCCAGTGTTACAAAAGAATGAATGATGATGACAAAATTTTCCTTTGTGAGACCATGTTAATTTAATATTTAAGGTTTTTTTAAAAAATTATTTGAAGTTCTAGGATACATGTGCAGAACTTGCAGGTTTGTTACATAGGTATACGCATGCCATGGTGGTTTGCTGCACCAATCAATCCATCATCTACATTAGGTATTTCTCCTAATGCTATCCCTCCCCTAGCCACCCAGTCCCTGACAGGACCCAGTGTGTGATGTTCCGTTCCCTGTGTCCTTGTGTTCTCATTGTTCAACTCCCACTTATGAGTGAGAATATACAGTGTTTGGTTTTCTGTTCCTGTGTTAGCTTGCTGAGAACAATGGTTTCCAGCTTCATCCATGTCCTGCAGAGGACATGAACTCACCCTTTTTTACGGCTACATAGTATTCCATGGTGTATATGTGCCACAGTTTCCTTATTCAGTTTATGAACAGACACTTCTCAAAAGAAGACATTTATGCGGCTGGCAAACATGTGAAAAAATGCTCATCATCACTGGCCATTAGAGAAATGCAAATCAAAAACACAATGAGATACCATCTTATGCCAGTTAGAATGGCACTCATTAAAAAGTGAGGAAACAACAGATGCTGTAGAGGATGTGAAGAAATAGGAACACTTTTACACGTCGGTGGGAGTATAAATTAGTTCAACCATTATGGAAGACAGTGTGGCGATTCCTCAAGGATCTAGAACCAGAAATACCATTTGACTCAGCAATCCCATTACTGGGTATATACCCAAATGATTATATTTAAGGTTTTATAATCAAGCACGTACTCTCTGTTTTTCCTTGTATAAGTATCTGCAAGCTAAACAGTGATGGCAAAGGAAGTATCTCTTAGAAAGAAGGTATTCATATTGTTTCTCTCTATTGTTTCTGGCACAGCATAAGCAAAGCAATATTTACAAATATTTACTCAACTTTTTGGGAAGAAGTAGAAAACTTCTTGGCAACTTACATTCATTTAAATAAGTGGATTTATTTTAGCTCAATTCTAAGAATCTTTTCCTGAAAGTTAAATTTTTTATTGAAAAATATATAAGTAGGCCGGGC
>NW_012104354.1:1733609-1749434 GCF_000951045.1 Mandrillus leucophaeus | reverse complement strand
TAGCACTGTGGAAATTTCTACACACAATAAATAGAAGAATATTAAATTTTTGTGAGAAACTAAAAAATACTGGTTCTCTAATTGAAAAACAGCAAATCGCAGAGTGAAATATACAGCATAGATCCCATTTTTCAGGAAAATTAAAATGTATGGGGAAGACTATAGAAGTGAATATATATTTGTAATTCATTGCAAGAACATACAGAAAGATGTGAAATTATCTCACAGATGGTGAGATGGGCAAGATGGGGGGACAGGAATACTATGGACATGATTTCCTCTTACAAATTTAAAGGAACTATTAAACAATAGAGAAAAAAATAGAATACATAAAAGTGATAATATACTTGGCACTAAGTTTAATAAAATGTTTTATTTTTCCTATTATCCTTCTTCAGTAAGATACAGTTCACTGAAGTAGTTTTATGTATATTCCTAAATGCATGTCTCCTTAAGCCAACTGAACATTTGATATGATGATAAATTTTTAAAAAATTATTTGACAAATCAGAAAGTCAAAGAAATGTATTAATATAATCAATAACATAGAGGAGTAAAGAATTAGCTTCAGCAACAATATAGGCAATGTGAGATTTTATATATATATATATAGCTTTAAAAAACTGTCATAACTTAAGAGGAAGTTCCTTTAAATGACTATTTTTTTTTTCTGTTAGCTACTGTTGATCTATTTTAGCCACATTTTAGTGAAGTGATGTGGAGAGACTAGTTTTATATTTAACAAGAACAGGTACAATAAAATCATAAATGTTATGCTCTACAATACAAACATTTATATTACTTTCACGAATGTAGCAGAAAACATTTGTTATTGCCTATTTGTGCTCAGTAATCTTCCAAAATATTTTTTCTGGAGAATATTTAAGCAGAAAGAAGCTATACATATGAAAACCAGGGGGAATTGTAACTCTTTTTTAAAAGAGAGCTGCTGCAGGGCATATTGGATCATACCTATAGTCCCAGCAACTAGGGAACCTGAGGGAGACGAATCATTTGAAGCCAGGAGTTCCAGACCAGCCTGGGCAACACGGTGAAACATTGTCTTAAAAAAAAAAAAAAAAAGGTTTGTATGTATTTATATAATTTAAAGGGGTTGTTCTGTTTTGTTTTAATTAGCCAGGTGTGATGGTGCCTGCCTGCAGTCCTAGCTACTTGAGAGGCTGAGTTGGGAAGATCACTTGAGGCCAGAGTTCAAGGCTACAGTGAGCTATGATCATGCCACTGCACTCCAGCCTGGGTCACAGAGTAAGACCCATCTCTAAAATCAAAAAGAGAGATAAAGAGAGATATAATTGTAGGATGTTTAAAGAAAAGCCCTGCCAAAACAAGTGTGTTAATTTTTCTAATATCATTCAATAACTTTCATAGACATTTAAATATTTATGTAATTGTTTTATGTAATCATTTAAAACAATTTATTGTTTATTTTCCTAAATGTAGATAGCATTTTCATTGTTAAGCATTATTGCTGCCAAAATTTGAAATTCTAATTAACTGGCTAAAATAAACATGTTAGGTTTTTAGATCTGGTTTATAAATACACACATGAGAATTATTCATTAACATTTTATTGTGGAAATGGTTTCATATATACAAAAATAGAGATAATTGTATCACAAATTCCCACGGACCAGTTTTAATATTTACCAACCTTCTAATTTCTCTGGAATATTCACAAAATCACAAACTATGTCATTTAACTAGTAGATTCTTCAGTGTATATTTCTGATATAAATCTTTTTTATATATCACAACCATGCCACTATCATACCTGGTAAAATGTACAACTCTTTAATATTACCCACTATAGAGCCCATATTCAAGTCAATTGTCTCAAATATAACTTAATTTATCTAAATATTTAGAAAAGCCCACACATTGCACACAGTTGTTATGATTCTAAAATTTTTATTATTCTCTATTAGTCTCCTCATCCCTCTCCCTCAATCATCTCTTTTTATTGCACTCCTTTGTTTGAGAACTCAAGTAATTTGGTATGTATTAAGTTCTGGAACGTTAGCATTAAAAACACATTTTTCTTTATCATATTCAGAGTTCTTTTGGATCATGTTTAACAATTGCTTCCTTTGGACCTCATACTTGCAATCCAGGTTCCACAATAATCATGAACAAACAATTTTCTCATTGTCATCTTAAACATTTAGCTTGTTTGCATAATTTAATATACTTTTTGCTTACAACCACACCTAATAACAGTTTTTTATAATTGCTTAAGTGTCCAAAGTAATTATTAAGAAGATTATGCATAAATAGATGACAGAAACAATATTATTTAGTATCATTTATGTTCATAATTGTCTGTGGCCTTTATACTTTGGTGGGATATAAAATCTTTCCTTCCTTGAATATCTTAAATAAATTGCTCCACTGTATTCCATTATAAAATGTTATTTTCAAGAAACCTTGTATCTATTTGCTTTTCCCCTTTATAAGTAACTTAATTTTTTCCCTGGATGACTTTTTAAAAATCTTAGACTAGAATAGTTTCAATGGTTTACACCTTAGCATTGCTCAATATTAGTCGAAATTCCCTTATAACATTGTACTCTCTCAATACATAGGTTTAAGTAACATTTTGTTTCAGAAATATTTTCTTTAAATCGTAATTGTTAATCTTTGTTCTATTTCATCTAATTGTTTTATACTTCAGGGAGGGCAATCATATTGTATTGGATCATCTTCGCCTGTCTCCTTTTTCTAATTTTCTCTTGAAGATTTCTTTCTTTTATCACTTTTAACTTCATTTTCATTCAGAGATATTGTCATGGGTAATATTTCACAATAACTCCTCCCTTTGAAACTCATAAATGTGATCCAGTTCCCATAATGAAGAATCAGGGACAAAAAGGAAAAAGAAATGTTAGAAATAGGGGAAAAAATCATGTATGTTTCTACACCATCCCTCACGCTCTGTTTTCTATTTTCCCCACTGTGTCTCAACAATCTGTCCAATTATGAACTCCCTTTATATTCACATATATTAAGGTTTAACACATTATTCAATTGCACAAGCCATTCCTTTAGTCCTTTATCACCTCTCAATATAGGAAGCAGCTGCTTCAATTGTCCATTTCAATTTTTTATTTTCCCTTTATTTTGTGAGTAATAAAGTGTGATGTTTCTCAGTCCATTCCCATTACATCTGCAATAAATGTGTTCCTTGATCAAATGCTATGTAAGCTGAAGGTTCATTTTGAACTATTTTCTGCTCTAGGCATTTAACGGTTTTTTAGAGGCATTTCTTTTTCAGTTCATGGGTGCATAAATCCAAATCTAGATTGAGTGTTGAACCTGATCAAGGCCCTTTGGTGTCCACCTAGCATCATGGGTAATGGGTTAATGTAATCCCCCTACAAGCTACGAGTCAGCCTGGATCTGCTCCAGACTTCTCATTCTCTGATGGTGCTGTTGACAAACAAGGCAATTGTTAGTAATATCATGAGCTTCTGGGAGAGACAGTATGAAACAATTTTTTTTTTCTGTCAATAGTTTATTGCTTCATGCCTCCATGGCCATTCATCTCGTGTATCCAAAAGGCCACTTTCAAAGAGCCAACATGAGCATTCACTTCTTGGTTTCAGTCCCTCTTTTGCATTTGGGTGGGGTTGTCTTGATTCTCTTGATGGGCATCAATATGCCTCATATTGTTTTCTTAAATCCTTAAATTTGTCTGTAATCTAGCACCTGACACTGAGGTTCCTTTTATCTTCCAATTGTCTCCAGCTCATTTTCTAAATATATTACTAGTTTATTGGCTATTGCCTTTAAATAGTAAAAACTCATACCATATCATTATTTCTATAATTATGTTTTATCTGATGCCATAAGGAATGCCCCTTACTTTTGCCTATTAAGTGAGTTGATCATTTCCCCCTTTTTTTTTTTTTTACATATAATCATCAACTAGTCACAGTACTGATGTTTTTGAGATTGAGTAGCACCGCTACACTCTTGAGACAACATCTGTAAATGATGTTGTATTTTTAGTGTCCCCAAATAATTAATTATTGGAAGGATCCCGTTTAGCCAGATTGTTAGGTAAATCCTCAGGAAGACTCAAAGAAAGACCCAAAGACATAGCAACTACATGTTCACTTGTTATTGCTATCTTTATTAGTAGGAATTGTTGCACATTCTTGAATATACCATTTCCGTTTAATGAGGAAAGCCGGTGTATAGTACTTCTCTCCCAGTTGCAATGATAGTATAATATAACCCAAGCCATGATGAGCATTTCAGGCCTCAAAATAACTATATGCCATTCAGCAACAGAAACACTTTAAATTAAAACCCAATAATCAGCTAACCTTTCAAATGATGTGTACCTTGAAGATATATCACATTATTTCCTAGTCCAAAATCCCAGTAGTTGCTGCTGGTTGTCAGTAACAGACTTTTTCCAGACTCCAGTCAATGTGGCTACACAATGCAGGCACTTCCAAAATCATTTAACTCTGCTGGTTGTGGGGCCATAACAAGCTTGATTGCATTCTGGCGTTTTGAAGCACAAAGGAAGCCTATTCTGCTCAAAGCTCCGTTCAAAATTATTGCTTTTCCTGGTAACTTTATAAATACAGGGTAGTAACATTCCCAGATGTGATGTGTTTTCTCCAGAAACTAAAAAACAAAATCACTCTCTCTGCCTTTTGTTTTATTTTGGCATCTGTCAGAGACAATAACTTACTTTTTGTTGTCTGAAGAACATCTCCAGTTGTTCCTGTGCAAGTGGGGCCTAGGATATCTTCTATTTGCTATAAGCATTGTATTTTCAGTCAGGCTGATCATCCTCTGGTGGTCATATGATTATCAAACATTTGTAATTCCTTCCTAGCTTAGTCTCAAATTGAGATAGCAACATGGCATCAATATAATGGATAACAGGGTTTTTTTTATTTCAACTGAATCAAATCTAAGTCTCTTCTTTACAGATTTGGTATAAGTAGAAGAATTTGTATATTCTTGTGGAGCATAATAAATGTGCGCTAGAGGCCATTCCACATGAATAAAAATTGAATTTGCCTTCTTTTTAAAATGTAGATGGAAAGGAAAGCATTACCTAAAATCGATAAACAAATACCAATTTTCTGTACCTTGCTCCACAAACATGAATTGTTGGTATCCTATTGCGCACAGCTAATGCTATGTGAAACATCACTACAGTTTTCTATAAACTATAAACTCCAGAATCCATCAACTTTTCTTACCATTCATATTGAACAAGGAATTGGTGAGTACTGATAATCTGCATCAAATAGACAGACCTTCAATTAAAATGAAATTTCCGTATGCCCTCCATATATTCTATATTGTTTTAAATGAACCACTGAGTGGGCTTAGGTAATTGTAAAGATTTCAATCTAGCATGCCCAATTAAAACAGGATGAAAAAAAGATGTGCACATTCTTTTTCCAAAACTTTGGGCAAGGGAAGCTTTTTTCCATTTGGATATCACATTTATTTCAATAATCTATTCTAGTAAGCATGAGGCAATGACCATAACTTTCATTCATAAATTTCTACCTTGAGCCATACATTTACCTGAAAGCCATAATACAATCAAATTGCCACAGCCTGCTGATTCATTACATAACTTTTTAACTTTTTCTTAGCGATTTTAGGTAGGACAGTACATTGAGCACCTGTGTCCAGCAGTGCTATTTAAGTATCTTCACTAATCCCAGGCCATTTTACCTATACAAATGCAAATGACTCCATGTCAGTTCTTAATGATTCTATTGCTCTGTCTCTGAGAAATATGGATTAAGTGATCTTTACAGTTTCTCCAAAAAGGAGACTTCTGCATACTTTGAGCTAACTTTTTCTCTCCATTAATTTTATTTCTTCAGCCATCCAAAGAAATGATTTATGCAGATGAAGCAATTAGTTTCTTCTAAGCTCAGGGAGATCAATAGAGTCTATAAACCATTGTCTGAAGCATTAGCTCTATAAATAAACTGCATCTTTTTATCAGTTTTCTCTCTAAGATTTCAGAAAGACAGTCTTGTTTACAGGACAGCAGATGATATTTTTTAATGGTCAGGTAACAAAATGTAGCAACCAAGAAAGGGCCAGTGGTAAATATTGCAAAGACTAGGATCAGAAATTTTTATTTTAATAATGATTTATTCAAGATTTTTTTCTCCAAAATAGTTTTACTTGCCCTCCCCTAACATATCAATAAGTCTATTAGTCTAGTACTTCCAGCGGAATAATTTTAAACCTCTGAATAAAGGATTAATACCTGCTAGATGGAGTAAAAGACAATGAGCTTGGATGAAGAGTCTGCCATGTAAAGTGGAAATTGTAGGCATGATTGTCCAAGGTAATATATAGTTAGTATATATAAAATGAAACCCCACTTGTCTCACCACCACTGGAACTCAGAAAGATGGTACAAACAAGAGTAGATGCAGTTTTGTGTCACCCCAGCATCATTGTAGTCCTGGTAATTGATGCCAACAGGGGAAAATCTGCTAGGGACAGAAACCAACATGCCCACCTTCTTGTGGTTGGGGAATGGTGGTAGCAGTAGCAGAAAGGAAACAGGGCAGTGAAGCACAGCGTAAAGATCTTTTATAACAGTTCACCAGTGCAAATATCAATGTATGTACACACATACATGCATATATGGTTATTATGGTATAAATTATACATTTGTTCTACTTTACTAATATATCATGTAAATTTTTAAGATATGCACCAGTAATATAGAACATGTAGAAGATAATAAAAATAATGAAAGAGTTCCAATATGTTCTTCCACATCCTAGTGACTCCTCTCCAGCACTACATGGAGTATCTGTACGTCACTGGAGAACAGTGTTATAAGGAGGAGAGGCTATGGTTAGACTCACTTATATTCAATTAGATGAAATAATTCCCAGCTTTTAAAAGCTTTATAAATGTAACTATCCATGTAGACTTTTAACATTTTATTTTTTCAGCATTTTCAAATTTTCATATGGTTTTATTTTACGTAAACCATTTTTGAAGCCCAAAATAATTTTAAATCTAGAGGTTCAACTAACCTGGGAATTTAGTTTTTCCACAGAAAACCTCAAAAATAATGAGGTCATGAGGGCTGTTTCAAAATTAATACAATTCTCTCATACCTCATTACTAAACGAAAACCAATTTACTCTATAGATTGGAAAACAGATTTTTCTTAAAATAAACCTATTAAATTAAGACTGCAATTTCTGTTGAAAGGGAGATGGAGGACAAGGGAGAAAGAAGAGAAAGAGACTTCTTGCCCTTGATCACATAATTATGTAAACCCTAGACTATATTACCATTAGGTATTTGGCTATAGTTTACTAGAAATCTTTCATCTTTTTCTATTAAGCAATTTGATTCCTATTAGAAATCTAATTTTCGGTTTACTAAGGAAGCCATCAAAGGAAATACCCTCATAGGTGTTTTGTTTATAATATGGAACATAAGAACCCATTTCGTCACAATCAGTGATGATATTCAAAATACCTAATTAGTATGGAATATAAATTAAATATACATTGAAATAGAAATAATTTTTAAAAGTATTATCTTTTATTTTCCATTTTGTTGATATTTTAGAAACTGTTGGTGGTTTTTTTGTTTGTTTCATCCTGTTTTACCCTGTGTGATGATTCAACATAGAAAAACCACACTGGCCTCTTCCAGTGAATTCTCAATTAAATTGACGCCAGTGAGCATGGTGTTTAAGACTATAGCCCCTGCTGTTGAAATAACTAAATTTTAATCCTGGCTCTGCCAATTAAGGTTCAAATTACTTCTGTGTTATTCAGTTTTCTCATTCACAAAAAAGAAATATTAGTAATAATTATGCACAGGCATTTCTAATATGTCATTTTAAAAAACGGGGCATATGGGGAAAATAGGATTAAGGACACCTCTCAAAATGTATGCAACTTAGTGATAAGAGCACTGACAATAATCATGATTAATACTTGGGGAGATGTTTAGCATGATTGGAGACAGCCTTAGCAGATAATAAAAATGCACCAACTTCCCAGTAAAAAGGTCATCATTCCCTAATTTTCAATCACAGGTGCACTAGCACCTATAGGTGCTTCAGTATCAGAAGTTATCTTTTTAGTTAAACTTGTGTGTGTGTATATATATATCTACACCTTTTTTTTTTTTTTATTTTTAGCAGAGACAGAGTTTCACCATGTTGGCCACGTTGGTCTTGGACTCACCTACCTCAACCTCCCAAAGTGTTGGGATTACAGGTGTGAGCCATCGCGCCCAGCTTAAATTTTATCTATTTTCTATTTAACATAATGTTACTCTTCTAGAAGTTATGCAATGATCATAATATTTAAATGAAAAAATATACCAACCACAAATGAGTCATATATAAGTAAAGATATCAGCACCTTCAGTGCACACTAATTTCTAATTCTTCTTTCAAATGATAGCAAATTAATATGTAGCACAGAAAGTATACACCAATCATAGAATCCTACAATTTTAGGGATTAACTTGATTTAATTAGCATCTGAGGAGCTCTTATTTCAAGGAATGAAAACAAACTGAATAATTCCATTCCCCATCCTCCTCCTACATAAACCAGCAGTTCTTACATTTGGTGTTATATACTTTAATGAGTTTTGAAAAATTAATTTTTCTCTCAATTACATCACCTGTACCTATTGAATCAATATGGAAAATCCTATTGTTTGCATATAATCAACTACCACCCTATAGTTACTTGAACAGAATTGTGTCTTATGAAAAAAGCCAAAAACAAACAAACAAACAAACAAACAAACAAACAAAAAACCTAGTTACTGGAATTATCTTCTTTTTTGGCAAATTTATATAAATATGTTTTTATTTCTTTGCAAAATTATCTCCAAATTATTTTGAGGGTAAAAATGCAGATGGCAAAATAATCACCAACCTCACTCTACAATTCTACATCACACACACATTTAACTTTCTTAAATTTCAGTGAATATACTTGAGAAACAAGGAAAGAAAAGAGTTGAGAGATCAAAAGAAAAGGAAGATAGGAGAGAAATAATTTACATTGTACAGATAATACCCTTCTCATTTCCCGTCTCATTACCTTGATTTGTCCTAGAGAGGAGGAAATTGGAGACAAAACTCTCAATTGGTCATTCATAGTGTAAAGATCTTTACACTCTCATAGTGTAAAGATTTTTCATAAATAAGCATGATTCTAGTGTTTTAAATGTGCATTTTTATACAAGCTGAACTCAAAATACAATATAATCTTTATCTTGAGTTGAGCTGCAGAAGCAACAATACATTCCAAAGTTTTAAGACTAGCTATTTCATTCTTTAGGAAATATGCCATGTGCACAAACTATATTTTATGGTGGATATAAAGGATTTTCAAGGGAAACTTTTGTGATATGACGTGCTCTTGCACAGAGGCTATACAAAATGCTCCCCATGTAATTTGTGACTATGTTTTGTGTTGGTGTTTAGAACAATGTCGTCAGGATGTCAATCAATCACCTTGGATTCAGCACAGTGGCTCATACCCAGCTCTTGCTCATGGGCTCCATCTTTAAATTATAGCTTCTCCAGTTCTCCCTTTGTTGGCTGGGTTTTAATTCCAAAGAAATTATCTGACGTTTATTTGTTTGTTTGCTTGTTGGAGTATTTTTTTATTATCTTCTATGAAACATTCATCACTGCTATAAGACCTGATTCCTTGCATATTTGAAGATGTCTTTCTGTTATCTTTATATTGGAACACAAGTTTAATCAATGGATAAAAATTCCTTGCAACACATTATTTCCCTAAGAAGTTTGAAGACTTTCTCAACTGTTTTCCAATGCATATTGTTGTTTTACAAAACCAAGGCCATATTGATTTATTAAACTTATGAGTAATTTGATATTTTTAACCTATTACTTATAAAATTATTTCCTTATCCAAAGACCTACTAACCTTGTTTGAATATATATTGACTTTATTCTTTTGAGTAAATTTTGATTGTAACATTATTAATCTTTCTGAATCTAGATTTAGCTTTTCTTTTGTAGGAACAGTTTCTTTTCATTCATATATCGCCATTGAGCTGGGGAGTAGGGGATAGGGCCACGGTATTTTAATATATTGAAAGTCAGCTGTTTTTTTAATTAAGTATTGTTCCGGTTGCTGTAAGCTTTTTGTTAGTTTCCAGAATTCTAAAAGCTGATTCTGATAATTTTTGTCAGTTTATTGCTTTTGTGAAGGGATAGAATTTTGGAATTCCCTACTCCATTTTTGATGACATGACTCTCTTATATTGTATTGTTGTGTAATTTTTTTCATTCCATTTATTTGATTCTTTTTAGAAACTCTATGAATGTGTTGGATCACTTATTCTATGGCTATAATTTCCTTTATAATCTTGTTATTTCATTTTTTGTTTGATTCCTTTCAGACCTATCCTTCATGTTCTGTTTCACGTAATAGAAATTTTTTATTTCTGCATCTAATATGATTTTATTTTTATAATATTTTTTATTCTTTGGGTTTCTTGTAATTGACTATTTCTTTAAATTTCTTTAGTTTTCATTCACTAATTTTATTGGCATTTTAAAGTACTTATTATTTTTCTGACATTTCTTTATCATGTCTCTTTTCTTTTTTCTTTTGTATAAAACCTTTACATAGGTTTTAGTGATTTTTTAAATTGATTTTTGTTTATCTTTGAATGTGTGTGGATGCAAATTGTTCTTTCTGGCTAGCTATTTCCCAAAACAAAAGCCTAAGTTTTGGTCTTGGTGATAGGAGTCCGGGTATAGTTCTGTTGTTCTGTTACCACTGAACACTTTCTGATGAATGTCTCCTCTGGCGTGTGAACTTCTCATGCCTTATAATGAAGCTCCCACCTTTTAATTTTTATGTAATAAGTTGTCTCTCAAATTTCTTTGGCTCTCTAGATCAGCAACTGCAAAACTGACAACTAAATTTTACCTTTACTCTAAATCATCACAGAATCTATTCTGGTGAAATGGCTTCAATTCCAATGTCTTCATTTAATTTTACTTCTCTTGCCACCTTTTGTTGTTACGTAGGACTCACAAATGTTCACACAATCCTTTGGAGCAATTATATAATTAGAGTCTAAGTGCTATGGTTTGAGTTCGTCTCTACCAAAACTCAGATTGAAATTTGATCCCAAATGCAGTGATATTGGGAGATGGGACCTAGTGGGAGGTGTCTGGGTGAAGGGCATGGGTATCTTATGAATGGTTTGGTAGTGAGTTGGTTCTTGCTGTCCAAAACTGGATTAGTTCTCATAGAAGTGTTCCTGCAAAGAGTGGTTATTCTACAGCCAGGGCTTTAGCCCCTAGGATTTTCTTTCTCTGCATGTTTCCACTTCCCCTTTTACCTTCTCTGCCATGTTATGACACAGCACAAACTTGCCAGAAACCAGGGCTATGCCCTTGAAGTTTTAGCCTGGAGAATTATGAGCTAAATAAATCTTTTTTCTTTATAAATTAGTCTAGGGCATTCTGTTAGGGCAACATAAAACAGACTAAGACACTTAGCAGAAAATGATTGATTCAACTCCTTTGAGTATCCCATTTATTAGGAAAACTATGAACTCTACCAATTTATTCCCACTTGGCAGCTATCCCCCTTGGCATTAATTCAATTTGATTGGATGAGCCAATGCTGCTCTGTTTATTGTAATCTGGAGTTGAAATTATCCACAGGTTCCACTGAAGTTTTCTTTTGTATTTGTACATATTTTTATTGTTTTGTGTTTATTTGTTTGTTTCAGACAGAAAAGCAGAATGATGACATCTTTGAACCATCAATTTTAACTAGAAAATGTTCATGCTTTACTATTTGACAGTTTTTTGTTTGCTCCATTTGTTTGGTTTTGTTTTGTTTTTCTCTTGAAGATGAGTTGATTGGGGTAGAGCTATTTGAGAAAAAAACAATGTATTAAATTGTATTTAGTTGTAGTTCTAACTTTTTATGTGATTTGTTTGCCAACCTTTACATGGTTTGCTTGCTTGTTTTCTTAGAAAGATTGTTTGATAGTGTGACTAAGATCCTAGACTCTGGTACCAGATTCTGGGTACAACTGTGCCTTCCACTATTTCCTAGATATTACGTGTGACTTCAGATAACTTCTTTAATCTCTTTTGCCTCATTTCCTAATCCAAAAATGAGAATAATAATAATATCATTTGTTTAGGACACTTAGGACATATAAATAGATTAATTAATGTAAAGAACATGCTTGGAAGTCTAGAACATACAAGTTGCTTTATGAACATACAAGTTGCTATTATTTTTATAAAATCATTTTCTATACTTAGGGACTAAAACTAATATAGAAATTATAAATTCAGTTCCCATTTAGTAAACATTTTATGCAAAAGGTATATGGTTAAATATAAATATCACAATTTTACTGAGGATGAAATGGAGCCTAAGAGAAGATAGGGTCAGTAAATTAAAAAGAGTGAGAGTTTCCAGTAAACCTTAATCAATCAGTTTCCAAAGCTTGTGCTCCTCACAGTTTCCCAGGAGCAGTCAAAAATAAATAATAAAAGATGAGATGTTTATTGGTTGATTCACTTCCTCAAAGCCACAACTTACTAAACTGTAGGACACTAATTTGATAATTAGTATGTAATGTCTGATTTTGTTAAAATGTCTTTTGATATTTTTGGAGCTTTTACAGTAATATCATTTATATGTCATCAGATTCAATTAGCTAGTCAGTTTACTAGCTGACTAATAATCAGTTAGTAAACAATACCAAAGCATTATAAATCTTCATGTGTGATTTTTGTTTAGTAGACCATATCTTCTCAACCATAGTAAAAAGGATATTTCTTTCAACTAGCCGTTCAGATTCAAAAAACATTTTCCATTTGTCCCCTTCTTTCTCACCACCAAGGAGTTTCTAAGCCAGGTCATTTTTCTTTTTACAATTTATTTATTTTTTTATTTTTTTTTGTATTTCACTTTAAAAGATTTATAAACAATATAAATGTAGAAACACAGAAATGTGTACAGATAAAAAATCAAAGTCATGAACACAATGGTAACACTGATATATATCAATGGAGTTAAATATCTTTAAATTATGTTTTCTGTCTGTAAACATAAAAGTAATTTATTTGTTATGCAATTGAGGCCAGGGTGAAACCTCCACAGACCCAGAGGACAAAGCATCAAGCCACCAATGATAATTCTCAGGCCCTGATATTAATAATTTTTTCCTCATGGGTTGCAAACTTGCTTTAGACCAGTGATCCCTTAATTCCTTTCATTATCTCCCTTTTGGAATAGGAATGTCTATCTTGTGCCTGTTCCATCACTTATTTTGGCAAAAGATAACTTGTTTCCTAGTTTCAGAGGCCTGTGCATAAAGAGCAATTTTGCCCAAGGATGGACAATACCCAGAGTCTCATGCATATCTCATTTAGATGATGAGACTGGGGAATTTTTGAGTGGATATTTAAATAAAATTTTGGACCTAGAGTTTGTAGTGGAGAATGGGTTAAGATTTTGGGGGATATTGGATGGTGTGAATATACTTTGCACATGGGAAAGACATGAATTTTGAGGAGCCAGAGGGTGGACAGTTGTGGGAAGAATTGTGTTCCCCCTACCCCCAAAACTATGTTGTAATACTAGCGTCCAGTACCTGTGAATGTGACCATATTTGGAAATAGGATTTTGAACAAGAAATCAAGTTGAAATTCGATTTGGAATTGTCCCTAATCACATGTCTGCTGTCCTTAAAAGAAGAAGAAATGTACACACAGAGAAATATACAGGAATGATAATGTGAAGGACACAGGGAAAACACCACGTAATAACAGAGGTAGAGGTTGGAGTGATGCATCTATAAACTAAGGAACCCCAAAGATTGCCAGCAACCAACAGAAGCTAGGAGAAGGGAATAGAACATTTCCTCCCTCAGAGACTCCACAAGGACTAACCTTGCCCATTACTTGATTTCAGACTTCTAGCCTCACAAACGGTGAAAAATAAATTTCTCTTGTTTTAAAATACTTGGTTTGTGGTATTTTGTTATGATACATCTGGGAAAGTAATGCAAATGTCAAATTATACTGCTTACAGAAAGATCAAGAAAGTTAAGGAGGGGAAGTGACTATCTGGTTTAGCATGCAGGTAATTGATAGGAGAGTACATTAACTGAAGAGTATAACATTTAATACCTAAAAATTTCATTTTGAGTAAAGGAAAGAAAATATTTAATTTACATATGTCATTAAAGTAGCTCATCTAGGAAAGTAATAGGAGGTAAAAGTGGTAATTATAAGGGAATGTGGCCAAGAAAGGCTCTTTTAATGTAGATTCTTAGATATGTTTCATTACTAAAGAAAAAGGGAAAAAAGAATGAGATGTTGAAGAGTGGGAAAAAGAGGAATGACTGAAAGAAAAAGTAGCACAGATCAAAGAACGGGTTTTAGGATGGGAAAACCCACTGTAATTGAGACAAAAACAATGAAAAGATGGCTAAAATGCACAGAAATGTCAAAATTCTTGACTGATGATTTTTAATTTTGCAGATACACTGGAGACAACATCACTTGCTGAGTATGAGAAGGAAGGTGTAGAAGAAAGAGATTTGAAGGCATGATGGGAATACTGGAAATAAGAAGTGAGTTCAACTCCACATGGAAAGAGTGTCTGGTGAAGTAGAAGAATTTTTAAGGAGGACCTGTCAGCATAATTAAGTGGAGGTACATTGATTGATTGATTGCCAGCAATGCTCAGTAGCTTGATTGTAGGACCTCAAAACTCAAAGGGTGAATTGACTGAATAAAATTGCAAAACTAAATTGATGAAATAACACAGGAAAGAAGTATAATACAAGGGTCAAAGGGCTAGACTATGATGATCTGAAATCGGCAAGGAAGAAAAAAGTATCTCAACATTGTAGGAAACAATGAACATACTAACACTAAAACTGTGAGAGAACTGTCAAGTAGAAGATTGCTGTCAGAGACAGAAATCTGGAATTTTGACAAGCTCTTCTTCCCCAAAATAACTCCTCCACTGGCCGGCAACACAACCTGAAATTTTACCCTATTATGCTTATCTTTGGGAGGCCTGTTATAATAAAAATTCAAGTATGAAATATACCACACTAAGTGCCCTGGAGAGATAAAAAAATAATCAACACATGGCAAGTATCCATTCTCTTTATAATAGTTAACAAATAACTAAGGCATATTGCCAGTAGGTATTCTAAGCAAAATATGGGGAGGAAATAAGGTTTAGAAGAAATATAATTTTCTAAATATAATACTTCATAATGAAATAGACAAACTTATTGGTCATTAGGAATAAATAGCAAGCAATAGTTAGCATTAAGAATAAATAGTAAGCATACAAATGATCATAATTTGTATTATACTTATGTAGTTATCTAAAACCTGTTAACATCTTCTATCAAGTTGTATATCGTGCTTGACTCATACATCCTCATACATTTGCATAAGTGCATGCTCATACCCATTGCCAAGTTTTAAATGCCAGAATGTAGGATACTACTCTAACAGTCATTTTCTGATGTTCTACCATTTCTTTTGCCCTCTCTGCTCCTTCCCTCAGTACTCTAAGGCTAAGATTTTGGATATCTTATAGTAAGAGAAAAAGCGTGAAGAATAATCAGGAAATCAACTGAATAGGTTCAGATAAGAGCAGGATTCAGAACCTAGGCTACAACAAGCAGATATTCCACCAAATTATCTTAGTCAGAAAATCTCATCTTCAGGTATGATCTCCTCAACCTTCTCATTCTCTAAGGC
>NW_012104354.1:1727761-1733464 GCF_000951045.1 Mandrillus leucophaeus | reverse complement strand
AAATTTTATTTTTTATTAACAAATAATAATTTTACATATTCATGGGGTACATATTTTGCTATGTACCTATTTTGATACGTACAATGTATAGTGATCAGATAAGGGTAATTAGCATGTCCATCTCAAACATTTACAAGAGAAGTTGGCACAATCCAGAATCCAGTGGGCACCACATTCTCTTACACAGTAAAACACTCCCATTTTTCTCTGTACTTTCCTATTTTCTGTTTCTGTACCTAACTTAATGTGAAAAAATACTGCTAGACTCTAGGCTTCGTGAGAATAGAATTCATATATAACTGCTTCATTGCTATGCTCCCAGTACCTGGCATAGCACCTGGAAAGAAGTATACTAATACATAGCTAAGAAATGATAGACAATGAATTATCACTGATCCCTCTTGGGGTCAAGGAAGATTCTCCATAGGTAAGGCAGACTGAGAAGGAAAGCCATTCCCTGAATCCCTCCCTTTCTCTGAAAGGAATAAATTTTTAAACTTCTTTCATTAAATCTATTTCTAATTCCATCATTATCCTTTTTTTTCTTGTAATATCCCCTTTACTTTGTACAAACCCAATGAAGGCAAAACTGAAAAATTAAAATGTTAGTTGTAAGTATTATAAGGAAAGCAACAGTAAAATGAGTGTATTTCTACACAACTAAGTAATTTTTCAACTTTAAAAATCTGATCAAAACATGCTTAATTACCAAATCACCACATAACCTATTTTGTAATCTTGAGTAAGCAGGTGTGTCATAGAGATACATTTTTAATGTGTTTTTAATTGCATTGGGAAAGGAAGAGGCTTTCATTTGTAACTCAAGTAATTTCTAGATGATGAATTAGAACAATGAAGTAATCTTTCAAAAGAAAATAGTTAAGCAACTGGAATTAGTAAGCAGAAAGTGCTAATCTTATTGACTTTGCCTGTGATTTATCACATATTTTCACAGGCCTCTCAGAAGAAAAGGGAAATAACATTTGATAATTATCACTGTCAGCATGCATTTATTTTGAAGCAGGATTGTGTCGAGGCTGTGATAATAACTATCAGGTTGCTTAAAATTATTTTTATACACTAGACACTTAGTCATAATAACTGTAAGAAGGAAAACCCTATTCATCACTAGGCACCTTAAGTCCAGTTGTCCAATCATCACAGCAGGTTCTTTGAAGAGTATATTTTAAACTAGAAAACTAAAGAATGCAGAAGGGCCAGGTACAGTGGCTCATGCCTGTAATCCCAGCATTTTTGGAGGTCCAGCCCTTTGGAAGGCTGAGCTGGGAAGATTCCTTAAGGCCAGGAGTTGGAGACCAGGCTAAGCAAAATAGCGAGACCATGTCGCAACAACAACAACAACAAATTTAAATTAGCTGGGTGTGGTGGCACTGGTGGCACATGCCTGTAGTCCTAGATACCTAGCTACTCAGGAAGCTGAGGAGGGGAAGGATCGCTTGAGCCAGGAGTTGAAGGCTGCAGTGAGCCTTGAATACACCACTGCATTCCAGCCTGGGTGACAGAACTAGGAAAACAAAAAAAAAGAAAAGAAAAAAGCAGAAAATGTACAAATCACAAGTTACCTTCTCTTGTTAAACTTGTTGATCAAATCCCTTTCACCTAAACATGTTTAGAGGTAATACACAATGATAACTAGAGGGAAGGGGGTTTCCTCTGGCCTGCTGTTGTTGAGGGAAGCCTGTAGAAACTATCCTGTAATTATACTGTAAGTGAGATTTCTTTAAAAACTCATTTTTAAATGACAAGAGAGAGGTTCAAACAGTTTAAGTATATTCAGTAGGTTGCTAAATGTATGTTTAACCCTAAATTTATACACAAGCACCCAGGATGCTAAAAAAGGAGTTTCGACTCTGCAACCTCTTGATAAATTTCCTGAGATTGGTCAAAGGACAGACTATGTCCTTTCAGCTTGCACTCCACCGAGCACTTTAGCTCACTTATTCTCAAGCAAAGCTCAGAAATCAGATCCTGCCCATCTTTCCGGAAAACCCAGGTATTTATTCAGTTACGATATTCTCATCAGTGTATTCTCATGGTCAAGCCCTGAAAACTAAGCTTAGCACCATATGTCCAGAACCCTGTAACCAAGAGCGTGTATTCACAGTGCTTATTGGATACGTTCAACCCAGGGAAATGTAGAGATCTGTCTCGTTGTCGTGTTTCAAGAAAATGTACTCCTTGGGATTGGCGATTTACCCTCAGTGTGCTATGACATTCCAACCTGAGCAGAATCCTCCAGGAGAATCCGGAGTCTCCAACTGCCTGCTGGGAACGGGGTCAAAGGGACGGATTTCTAGTGATAGAGATACAGGAAGAGGGAAATGGGTGGATATGGAAAGCGGGAGCGAGATGAAAAGGGATCTGAGACGAGAGAAAATGAACAACAGAGCAGAAAGTTGAATGAAATTCAAAACTCAGGGACACCTAAAAACGTTTGCGGCTGACTGTGCCCACAGCCTGCAGCAGTCTACACTCATGCACGCTCTCCGAAAAATCAGCAGGATCTTGCCCTTGCCTCATGGGTGAATGGTTAATTTGTGCAGGAAGGAACAGCCCCCAATACGTGTTTGAGAACAGGGACCTCAGCAAAATATCCTGAAGTTAAAAGAAGGCAAAACGATCTTGGAAAGATTTTGATTACAGCTGAGGGAGTGCAGCCCTCCCCTGCGCGGGTCAGCTTGCCAAGCTCCAGCTGCTTGTAGCAAATGAATGAAATGCAAAGGGCGGGATGGAGGGAGGGAGTGCAATCACAGCGAGCGAAGGGGATAGTCAGCTCTGCGGACCCCACAACGTCACCGAAGCGTGGGACTCCATGAGAGTATAAAGCGCGCCTGCAGCTCAGGATGCTCAGTTCTCCCGTCTGTGCCGGGCAG
Source organism: Mandrillus leucophaeus (assembly GCF_000951045.1). Classification (NCBI taxonomy): domain Eukaryota; kingdom Metazoa; phylum Chordata; class Mammalia; order Primates; family Cercopithecidae; genus Mandrillus; species Mandrillus leucophaeus. The sequence continues at coordinate 1,730,570 of NW_012104354.1, read as the reverse complement.
CTGGCGCCCTCGCTAGTTTTGGTGTGACGCGATAACCCTTAATCTCGGGAGGATCTCATCCTTTCCGCCTGCCAGAGCCGCAAGTTCCTTTGAGAAAGTGCGACTCTTGCCCCCTAGCACCTACCGCATCCTCTAACCAGCAGGGATTGCAGTATCTTTCTAAGCTTCCAGTCTTATCTGAATATCCCGGCACCAAAGTGACCAGGAGGCAGAGAAGAACTTCAGAGGAGTCTTGTCTTGGGCTGCTCGTGGGTGAGTGGGAAGGTCCGTGACTGCAGATCGGTGGCGATGGCCACTCTCCCAGCAGCAGAAACCTGGATAGACGGGGGTGGAGGCGTGGGTGCAGACGCGGTGAACCTGACTGCCTCGCTAGCTGCCGGGGCTGCCACGGGGACAGTTGAGACTGGGTGGCTGCAACTGCTGGACCAAGCTGGCAACCTTTCCTCCTCCCCCTCCGCGCTGGGACTGCCTGTGGCTTCCCCCGCGCCCTCCCAGCCCCGGGCCAACCTCACCAACCAGTTCGTGCAGCCGTCCTGGCGCATCGCGCTCTGGTCCCTGGCGTATGGTGTGGTGGTGGCAGTGGCAGTTTTTGGAAATCTCATCGTCATCTGGATCATCCTGGCCCACAAGCGCATGAGGACTGTCACCAACTACTTCCTTGTGAACCTGGCTTTCTCCGACGCCTCCATGGCCGCCTTCAACACGTTGGTCAACTTCATCTACGCGCTTCATAGCGAGTGGTACTTTGGCGCCAACTACTGCCGCTTCCAGAACTTCTTTCCTATCACAGCTGTCTTCGCCAGCATCTACTCCATGACCGCCATTGCGGTGGACAGGTAAGGAGAGGACAGACAGAGAGGAAAGAGGGAGAAGGGAAAGAAAAGAGTTGGGTGGTGGGATAAGATTACAAAGGAAATGGTAACGTAACGGGGTCTACAAAAGTAAAGAGACTAAGAATTTTTGCTGAAAGGAGGACACTAACCCATTTGTAGCCCTCGAGTGACTGAACAAGTTTCTGCTTCCGTGGCTTCCGACACTCAAGCCCTAAATCATTGAGCCTTACTAAGGATATCTAGAGGGACTGAAGAAGGTGAATGAGGGAGAGGTTAAAATGCCATTCCAAGTAGGGCAAACTTAGCCAGAAAACTTTAAGTACCAGCAAACTTTCTCAAATGACTTTTGAACAAAATTTATGTCATCTGTAAAGTGCACTTTTTGGCCTTCCTTCTCTCTGTCAGTCACTATTCTGGGCAGAGAAATGGTAAATGAGTCGCCTCTCCATCCTTCCTTCTTCTGTCTGTTCCTCATCCTCATCCTTCCCTGTTCCCTAGTCTTGCCCCAAGGCCAGCACTGGTTTGGTCTCCCAATCACCAAGAACTAGCAAAGGCCACACACACTCTCCAAAAACTACTGTAAACTAGCAGGTTCCACCACATCTCAGATTAGATTTGATTTCCAGTAATCTGCAGAGGCTATGAACTGAGTAAACCCTGTGTCTGCAAGTGTGTAACCAAATTTTTAAAAACTGTGTGCACTTGCCTTCTCATATTGAACATTATGAAGTATAGGTATTTGTGGAAACACAATGGTGAATCCCTACCTGTTACTGAAGGCTAGCTGCACATTAATTCAACTATGTGGTGAAAATGAACCACAGCAGTTGATTTCAGTCTCAGCTTTGTGAAAGGCAATTGCATGGAGGATACATGAGGGTGATCTCACTTTAACTTGAAGTCTCAATGCTCTTATTCATGCAAAGATTATTTTCAAACATTAACAAACCTATATCAAAATAAAATGGAGATAGATATTAATTCTTATGACATTTCAGCTGCCATTATAATTTAAAAAATAAGAAAAAAAAAAAGGTTATCTCCATAAGTTCATCTAAGTTCATCCTCTGTGTTTACTATTTTGAAATACTGAGCACTGAGGTATTAGTAACATATATCTCTAGAAAATATTTTCTTGTGCCAGGCCCAAAGGATTAAATTGAAGGAGTAGAGGTTAGTAGCCACTAACCAGAATAAACACAAAATCACACGTTTTAAAAAGCCTCTAAAATTGTCAATCTTCCCTTTCTCGTTTATCTCTGATTATCCACACATATGCATCCCTTCATTTCTACTATGTATAGGAGTGCAAAGAATGAAAAAAAATCAGACTCCAGTTGGGAAATAAGTGAAATTGCCTCTAATCTTATTACACCAAAATAGAAATAAGTGTTCCTTTTGTTTGAGCAGCTTCCTTGCTTGTTTTGCTTTGTTTGTTTGTTTTCTTTTTATTTCTTATAGTATTTTTTGATGTTTTGATTGGGGGAGAGGTATTAGCATATAATGTTATAAAATTATTACAATCTTCTTGGAAGGTTAATGATGCAATATAAATTTTGAAGAAAATGTAAGTGCATGTGAAATCTGTATTTCAATTGTGAAGGGGAAAAAAAAGGTTATATTTTTCTCTTTCCAATTTCTTCCTGCCAACATTTATGGGATGGTCTTGGAGTTATTTTAAATAATCATTTAGTGCTATCTTATTACAGTCATTGGTTTGAATTAATGAATACTGTTAATCTTTACTATTTCTTTATGTAAAACATTAATCATTAAAACTTAACAAATTTAGAGTATACAATATGCTATAAAATCTGAAGCATACTCAGTTCTTGTACTGAAAATCTCTTTTAAAACTATTATTCACTTGGACTCAGGAAGGGGAACATCACACACCGGGGCCTATCGTGGGGAGGGGGGAGGGGGGAGATTGCATTGGGAGTTATACCTGATGTAAATGACGAGTTGATGGGTGC
>NW_012104354.1:1720332-1727596 GCF_000951045.1 Mandrillus leucophaeus | reverse complement strand
ATATGTAACAAACCTGCACGTTATGCACATGTACCCTACAATTTAAAGTATAATAATAATAAATAAATTTAAAAAAACAACAAAAAAAACGAAAAAAAAACCTATTATTTAAAAGAACATTCTTATTTGAGCAGTTGACAAAAAATACAGAAATAGAGAAAAGCTGGTTTAAAATAGTTTTTAAAATCAAAAAGTATACAAAATATAACAATTATTAAAACTCTCAATAGTTTGCCAGTCCAATAGTTTACCAATCTTTCTGCATTGGTGTCTTATCAAACATGAACTGTAAAAACTGACCCTGTGCTGTTCTCAGTCATTTTATAGGTTAAAGAAAACCCTTCTGAGGCTGACACCTGAATGACGTGATATTTTCAATCATTTTATAGGATATATTTTATAAGTTAAAGAAAACCTTTCTGAGGTTGACACTGAATCATGCTGCCTTCTTCATGGACTTACTGCCTCATTTAGCTTAGAATATACTGAACAATATATATTTCCCAATTTAGACTACAATTGAAGTGTGAAAACTTCAATTAATTAATTTTGAGTGTTTTCTATCCCCACTTAATATAAACTGAATTATATCAACCTACCCTAAATGGAAAATATATTCAGTTCACTTTGTTCCTCTGCCTAAAATCAAAAGACCCATGATCCTGAAAATAATTGCAACTTTGACTTGGGCACTTACGGCTTTTGTTCAGCTGTAGCAAAATGGTTGCAGCCTCTTATTGCTCTGAGAGATATTAGACCTGAAAAGAATGACAGATATTCCCTCAGTGAACACCCATACCTTACAAATGGAGAACCTTAAGCTAATGGTCACATAATTGTTATAATAAAAGGCACTGAGTTTTCCTTGAAGCGTTCAGCACTCATTTTGTACTGGAAAAATTACTTACTTTCTGTTTTCACGATCTAAATAATATTAGTAAGTATACTAGATTTGAGTGTGAGATCACCAGTTCTGGTCTTATTCTGAAGCACATTAACTTCTGATTTGCTACAAAGTCCTGCAAAACTGTTTTCTAATTAGCCAGCAATCCATCTTCCAGTTATACACATTTCCTTCTTCCCTGGAAGTCTACTTTACCACTACCAGTATCTGTCCCCTCACCCCTATACCTCCAACACACACACACACACACACACACACACACACACTTACAAGGTGAAATTATTTGTCAGTGAAGAGTTGATTTTCTCTCCACCATCCTTCCCCAATTTGCCATTTTGAAAAATAACATTTAAATATAACACTTGCCTCAAAGATGATAAGCTTGTCCAAGATTATGCGGTAGAGCCAAGATTCAAATCACTGCACTTTGCTCCAGGGCCAGTGATTCTCTTCACCTCTACACTATTATGACACCTAACAAGTTGTGATGACTGCAGGGTTTGATTAGACAAAGTCATTATCATTAATCAAATCAGAATTTAGTACTTGTTTAAACTGTATACCTTACCTGTATACATAACATAACTTACAAATATATATATATATCCTATGTTTTACTTGAGAAAGTAGAAGCTAGAAAATCATTAATAGAACAGTTATTACAATACAAATATTGTGATTTCTATTCATTTACGGCATATAGTACTTGATGTATGGTCATATTAGAAAATAGTTGCATACTTTCTTTCATTTTCTAAGCACATGCTTTGAGATTAGATTAGAAATTATAGGAAGTTTTATTATAACATATAGAAATGAAAATTTCAGCACATATGATCCAGTATTTTTCTGAGTATTTAATTAAGTATTTTTTTTAAAATCACATACACTGTTTCTTGTAAACCTTAAGGGAATGTGTTAGTCTGTTCTCACGTTGCTATAAAGATATACCTGAGACTGGGTAATTTATAAAGAAAAGAGGTTTAATTGGCCGACAGCTATACAGGAAGCATAGTGGCTTCTGCTTCTGGGGAGGCCTTAGGAAACTTACAATCATGGCAGAAGACAAAACAGGAGCAGTAGTCGTACATGGCAGGCAGGAACAGGACCAAGAGTGAGAGGGGGAATGTGCCACACACATTTGTACAACCAGATCCCACAAGAACTCTATCAGGAGACAGCGCCAAGAGGATGGTGCTTTACCATTCATGAAGGATCCAACCCATGATCCAATCACCTCCCTCCAGGCCCCACTTCCAACATTGGGGATTACAACTGGACATGAGATTTGGGTGGGGACACAGATCTAAACCATATCAAGGAGTAATTACTGTTTTATCTAATTGTTCAAAAGCTTTAAGAAAAATAGCAAAAAAGATGTTATTGAAATCCAATGGCATACCTTACATGAATAATTATTAAAAGGAGTGTTCACCGGGAGGCAGAGCTTGCAGCAAGCCGAGATGGCGCCACTGCATTCCAGCCTGGGCGACAGAGCGAGGCTCCGTCTGAAAAACAAACAAACCAAAAAAGGAGTGTTCAAGAAAACTGCGTAAGAATAGTAATGGCCAAGTAGATACAAATTGGCCTTCTATGCTACCCTTTGTTGTTTTTAATTTATTTGGTAATCTTCTATCTCACTTTTTCATAAACCTAATTTATGCAAAGTACTCAAAGATCCCCTAGGAAGAGCTTTTGAAATTTATTCTGAACAAATACAAATATACAGTCATGAGAAGTACTGCGGCCTTAATCTAGTAACAAGTTATCTAAATGTATTGTGGTAAATTTTGCATCATTATCAACATTATTGATATAAACTCTTTGCTAAATCTTTAAAAAATAATTTTTCAGTCTTTAATTTGAGTTCCCAGTGCAATATGCTTCCTCTGCACCCTAGGAAAAGTCACTGTCCATGCAGTTAATACTCTTTATTAGTGTTATAGTTATACTTGACTCACTATCACTAGTTACCTCAAATGATGAACTTTTTAACTTAAGATCAATTGTTACATATTTTTGAATTATTTACAAAATAGTAACTATAACTATAGTAAAATTAACTTTCAGGAAACTTATCATAACTGTTTGACTTTTTCTAAAATTTGTAATTCTCATTCAAGAATTTAAAAATATCCCATTTGCATCCACTAAAATTACTGCTCTAGTGAGTTGTCAAAGTTCAGTTAAAATTATAATGCCAAATCTTATAAAATTGTGAGCAAATAGTGAAAGCAATAAATATATATTAATTGAATGGGTAATAAGATTATCCCAGAATCATATGTAATCAGAGGTCGTTCTTTTATAACTAGCTGAACTCCGGCTGATATCAAGGTTACATTAACCACAACAGAAAAGTGTATGTCAAACAAAAATTTACAGCATATTTAACAGGCATAAACATCCTTAATATGTAACATATTCTTATTTATTAAGGTAAAAGTACATCCCCAGAGTAAAAATAACAAAAGACCTAAACAAAATCCCCTTAAAAAAAAAAGGCTAACAAGCATGAAACTATCATTTGCTTATATCCCATATTTTCATTTCCTTATGTGCTATTTGCTCTTCAAGCCACTCAAATCTCATTACTTTTCCCAACACTATTCAAAGAGCCACTCTGAGAAATCCAGTGGACTTTTCAGTCCTTGACTTCTTTGACCCATGAGCAATATTCCTCACAGGTGGCTACTACATGGAAGTCTCACCTCTTGGCTTCCAACTTTTCTGATATCCTTCCTCCTCAGCCTCTCTTCTATGGCTATATTTCTGAATCTCTGCCTGTACATAATGATTAAATGCAGAAGTTCCTTTATGCTAAATTCTGGGCCTGTTTTTCTTCTTCTTTACTTCCTGTTTCCCCAAGCAATCTCATTCAGAATCATTTTATTTTCCACTGTGATTGAAGAGCTCCCATTTTTTTTTCTGTCTAATTGATTTTCTTCTGGATTACAGACACATAAGAATCTATACAATGAACAGACAAATATAAATGAATAAAAAATTAAGATTGGAGAAAAAATACGTAAATATAAAATAAGACCAGGTTGTTATATATATGAAGTCGTGCCAGAGTAAATTCGTAAAGTAGACATTCTGGTCAAACAGTCTTGATTTCTTATAAAAGTTAAACTTCAAATATGTCTCTGAGTCTCTTGATAATTATACAAAAAAAGGAAATAAAATTTTTAATATGCTTTATATTGTCTGTAAAGACAGTACATATACATTCCTTAAGTGCTAAAGAATTTCTGATACTTGAGTTTCAAGGAATTATTTGTATGAGTGAAAAGAAAGCAATATCCTCAAGCACACTGTCATAAATGCAAAAGCAGGTTTCCTGTGGATTTTTATTTAGCATTCCACCGAGTTGGCCAAAGGCATGGTACCGAAGCAGAACTCAGTGAATGACATTTTCAGGTACTAAACATGTATCTGAGCAAAGTTTCCAGATGGTCTGGTTTGATACAAGGATAAAACTGCAAGAAAGGATAAAGCATATTTTCTACTGAAGTATCTTTTTTTCTCATTTGAAATTTGGATATAGCTTGGGAAGCAGATAACTCAAAGTTGTAATATATGGCAAAAGCTCTTGGAATCAATTTTATCTCAGTCCCCAGTCACTGATCCTGATTCATCCTCCTTCCCAGTCTCATACTTAAACATATTTTTTCTTATTCATTGTAAAAGCCACACATTCACAGTGAAAAAACAAAAATATATAAGTATTAGAAAGTTAAATTTAACTCTTACTCATATTTACCCTACCCCCTAAATATCACCAACTTATGACCGTCACATTCACATTGCAATGCTTACCCCGGCTTTTTATTATATATACTTTCTTTCTCTCTCTATGCACTCATGTATAGTACATTATATATATGCATATATATATATACACATACACATATAGATATATTTTCTGTAATTTTTAAAACAATATAACATTATTATGTCATATAAATTAACACGCTGTTATTAAACATTTATTTGACAAATTATAGATCTTAGATATACTTTGGCATATCTTTGGATGTAGAGATTTGTTTTATTCTATAAAATTTAGTTCCATTTTTTAATAGATAAGTCATATATTTGGCTTAAAACTCAAAGAAGCAAATAATTCACAAATATAAAATTCCATCGGTAACACTTCTTTGATGTGTGGTCATGTATACTCGATAACCTCCTTGACATTTCTACTTGGATGTCTGAAAGGCCCTTTAAATTCCACAAAACCCATCATCTTACCTCCAGATATTTTCCTCTTTCAGTGTTCCAATAAAAAGGGCAAGCATTCATCCAGTTCAAATAACTCACAAATCTATTACATTTTTTCTGCTTTTACTCCCACTTCCCTACTCCAAGCCATCCTCATATCTTTTCTGGTCTACTAAAATAGCCTAATTGGTCTCCCCACATCCAGGCTTAACCTACCCTAATGTGTTCATATGGCAACACAGAATTATGTTTTCAAAACATACATGAGAAAATATTTCCCACAAGCCTATTTAGAATCCTACAATGTTTCCATTGCACTTATGAGAAGAATAATATTCTTAATCCAGTACAATTTCATTAGATAATTCAACTGGCCTAAATCTCTGTTTCAACCACTCAGATCCTCTTTCAAGTTCGTAAATGTGTGATCTTATCTTTTTGCCATAAAATCTTTGAATACACAGTTTTCCTTTTCCCTCAAATTCTCTTCTTCCAATTCCTCATTAGCTAAATGTACTCCTCTTTTAGATAACTGTTCAAATGCCGCTTTTACAGAGACACCTTCCACGATCCTCCCAATATAAATTAGCTAATTCCTTATAGATTCCCATTGCACATGACAATCATAACATTTTCATATTTATATTTATTTATGAAATATAAATTTTATGTTTCTTTTTAAAACTATTTGATTGATAATTTGCTCCAAGAGACTTGTAAGTACCATAAAGGCAGGCTCAATGTTCTTAGTCCCCTTTGCATTCTTATGCCTGTCATACTGGTTTGAACATAGTAAGGATGCACTCTGGACTGGTTAATACATGAATTATAAAAGTAAATAAATGAATGAAAAGGCAATGAAATACCACTTTTTATGTAACCAAAATGATTAGAGATTGGTAAGTATGCAATGAAACGGGCATTTTTACACATATTTTTATGAAATTGCAATTTTAACAGTTTAAAATTATCAATTACTATTTTGTATAGTTTATCCTAACATTTAGGTATAAATTGGTAAAAATCTCTTAGGAGGGTAATTGTCAATTCATACATCCTTTGAGTCATTTGTTCTACTCAGGATTTCATTTTTGGGAAATAATAATAGATTTTTAATAAAAACTCATATTTAAAGATAGTTTTCAAACCAAAATGAAAAGAACTGAAAACAACTAAAATTCCCAAAATGATCTAACAAATTATAGAGCATCCAAAAATGAAATTTTATGTAGAAATAAAAACTTACATATTTGAACATAACCACAATTCTCCCAAGTCTCTGTGCCCTTGTGTATAAATATGGTAACATTAACATGAATATTTAAATTTCTTTGATTCATAACTTTTACTTATAAACCATTTCTTGGTATAGTGTCCTAATTGTTTCAGAGTCCCTAGTGAGGATAGTCAGGCACAGGATAATGATAAGAGTTTATCAGTAGTCTTCTTTAGTACTTGATATGGTTTGGCTCTTTTTCCCCACCCAAATCTCATTTTGAATTGTAACCCCCATAATCCCCATGTCAAGAGAGGAACCAGGTATGAAGTGATTGGATTATGGGGCTGATTTCTCCCATGCTGTTTTTATGATAGTGAGTGAGTTTTCATGGGATCTAATGATTTTATAAAACAGTTTTCCCTGCTCTTGCTTGCTCTGTCTCACCTGCAACCATGTAAGATGTGCCTGTTTCCTCTTTCGCCGTGACTAAGTTTCCTGAGGTCTCCCCGGCCATGCAGAACTGTGAGTCAATTAAACCTTCTTTGTTTATAAATTACCCAGTCTCAGGTAATATCTTTGTAGCCTTGTGTAAACAAACTAGTACAGCACTTCTACAGAAATGTCAACACTTCCATAAAGAGTATGACCATTTCACTGGAATAGGAAGCCATCTCCTTTTCCATATTGCTATTTTTAACACATTGCTTCCAAATCTGCAAGATTCACAGGTTACAAACTTTGCCCTCAGCATGACATTTTTGTGAAGCCTGTTTTATTCCAAATAGAATGTGGAAAAATATCTCATCCCTACATTTTACTAAATGTATTACCAATTTCCTTTCTTTTTTTTTTTTTTTTGAGACGGAGTCTCGCTCTGTCGCCCAGGCTGGAGTGCAGTGGCGTGATCTCGGCTC
>NW_012104354.1:1710387-1720272 GCF_000951045.1 Mandrillus leucophaeus | reverse complement strand
TTTTGTATTTTGTAGTAGAGACAGGGTTTCACCGTGTTAGCTGGGATGGTCTCAATCTCCTGACCTCGTGATCCGCCCACCTCGGCCTGCCAAAGTGCTGGGATTACAGGCATGAACCACCACGCCCAGCCATGTATTAGCAATTTCCTAATACCCCAAGTTCCTTCATCTTCTACTTGCAATTCTCTCTTCATAGGGTTCAGTTCTAAATCAAATATCCAACATGAGAAATTGTGCATACACGTTCTTCCCTATGCCTCATCACTCTGAGCATAAATCATTTTTATCAAGGTTTCCTCATTGATATATTAAATAAATGCTGTAGAATAGACAACTGGGGTTTGCATCTCCACCACTTCATTAGACACAGTCAGATTCTTAATCTAATTCTAGACTCAGCAGGATTTTTAACAGGTGAGAAATTTTTAGACCATGGATTTAACAGTCCGATATAATTTTATATATGCCATAAGGTGGATATGGATTGAATTTTCTCTGAATGTTGAGACTTTGGGTAACTTTATTTTCTTGTATAGCTTTCTTTTTTAAATAATCTACAACGAAATGCTGTTCTTTTACACAAAACAAAATAACGTCAAATAATTATTAATTAAAGTTCAGAGATGAGTGGTGGTGTGGTTGTACAATAGTGTAAATGTACTTATTGCCATTGAACTGTACACTTAAAATGGTTAAAATGGCAAACTTTATGTTATATATATTTTACCACAATAAATTTCAAAAACAATATTAATTAATTAAAATGAACACTTTTAAAATATGATGACTCTGAGATACATGCAAAACAATTTGGACTCCAAAATAGGACAAATTGATTAAACTTTGTTTAAATACTTTTGAGGTATATGTTTTACAGCAACATTTTAAAAACACATTTGATGTCTGACATAAATTGTAAAGACAGTTCTGCCAAGAGAGTCCTGGTAACATCATAATATGTTGTAAGCAGTAAAATAATTTTCCCCAAAATTGTATAAGGAGACATCACCTGTTTGGAGTAATAGAAGCCTGCCTGGAGGCTACAGGGATAAATTAGCACAGTGTTTGTAGTGTTTAGTGTGCTATGTGATGCAGGATTTTAATATTTGCTTAAGTTCACCATTTTGAGCTTGTATTATCATCTATAAGATGTTTTTCCTTCACACCTGTCCAAGTATCAAGACTATTTAAAATTAACTGTTATGCACTCCTATAAGTAAGGGAAAATATGTCTATAATTATATCACTAAGCAACAGTGGGCCCAGTTGTGTTCTAGAGCCTGTTTAAATCAGCTAGAAGGAACCAGTTGTGCACATTTCTTCCCAACTGGAATACAAAGTAGTATTCGATGATACTACTTTGATAGCTTGAAGTCATGGGAGAAGTATTTACACCACAGAAATCTGGAAACACTACAATCAGGAGTTGTGTTTTTTTGTTGTTTATCCAGGAGTACCTGTGGTTAAAAACATTTACAGCATGTGACTCACTGTTTGTGTATTCACTCATTCAACAGATATTTCTCAAGTACCTTGTAAGTACTAGATGTTGTATAGGTATGGGGCACACTGAAATAAACAAAGTAGATATGGCTCATAATTCCATGAAATTGTATATAATAGTTAATACCTCTAGTTTAAAACCCTTGTCTGTAATCCAGAATTTTTAATACAATAACCTACTCAACATCTCCATCTGAGTGTCTGAGGGTCATCTCAGATATACACATCCAAAACAGAGTTCCTGATGTTCCTCTAAAACTTACTCCTACTGCCGTCTTCTGAGGTCAAAATATGAGCCTCAGGTCAAAACTCCAGGAAACATCCTTGGCTCATCTCATCTTTCGTACATATTCAATCCATCAGCAAATCTAGTCATGTCTACTTTCAAATTATATGTTGAATCTAATCACTTAAAACTCCTACTGCTGCCATCTTAGTCAAAGCCAATATCATTTTTCACCTAAATTACTACAATACTCACCTAACTGATTTTCTTACCCCTACTCCTGTTCCCCTTTAGTTTATTCTCAATGCAACAGCCAGAGTGAACCTATTAGCAATGGACTCATAATATATCTCCTCTACAAATCATTCAATAGCTCCTTAGCTCTCTCAGGGTAGAAACTGAAGTCCTTACACTGACTTACAAGAATTCAGACTAGATGGTCCTTTGTTACTCTATAATCTTTTCTATTACTACCACTTCCCCACTGTGCTCCACCATCACCATTCTCCATTATTTTATCAGCATACTAAGCAAGTTTCCACCTCAGGACCTTGCACTCTGTAGGAAATATTCTTCCTCCAAACAGCTATGTTGTTCATTCCCTATATTGCTTCTGGACCCTGACTATCATATAAAATTGCTTTATTATAACATGTATCACCTCCTAAAATGCTATGTAATTGGACTACTGTAATACTTTTGCCTCTCTCCCCTATAGTGTTAGAAGTTCCATGAAAACAAGGCTTGACTTGTGTATCAACTAAATGAATGAATAATAAGTAGAGTGCATGGTAACTATGAGAACACATAACAAGGGAGAGTGTATTTATTGTGTTAGAACAGAAAAACAGAAGTTGTAAAAGTGTTTTTGTTCATTTTTAATTTTTAATTTTATGGGTACATAATTATACATATTTATGGGGGTACATGTGATTTTTTATACAGTCATACAATGTGCAATGATCAAGTCAGGGTAATTGGGGTATTCATTACCTTAATTTCTTTGTCATTTATTTGTGTTAGGAACATCTCAATTCCGCTCTTTTATTTTATTTTAAAATATGCAATAGATTGTTGCTAACTATAGTCACACTGTTATGTTTTTCAGCTTCTAGTAACCATCATTTGACCAGATGAGTTCATTATTAAAAATTTTTAGTTCTCACTTATGAGTAAGAACACATGAAATTTGTCTTTTCTGTGCCTGGCTTATTTCACTTAACATAAAGTCCATCAGTTCCAGAAGTGTTTTTAATGTTCTTTATTTTACAAAAAAAAAAAAAGAAAAGAAAAGAAAGAAAAGAAAAGAAAATATCCTCTGATACATTGTCAGTGTTGCTAATATTAAATTTTAAAAATCATATAAATACTCTACATAATCTCATGGATAATGATCACCTTCAAATTAAGGTGAACCATCAATGGAGAAAAAGATTTGAGAATTTTCAAATGAGCATAAATAGCAATTTTGAGGAAATCAAACAAAAGATGCTAGGCACTTATGAAATTGAATATTTATAATGTATAAGTACTATTAATCCAAATCCCAGGTGTATAAATGAATTAAATTTTTAAAAGTCATAGTACTATGTGTATTGACTTTTATACCTTCAAAGTAAATGCATATGTAAAAGTTTTTTTTCCAATAGCTAACTACATGATGTAAAATACATTCAAATTTCTTTAATTACTAATTGTGATTTCATTAGCTTAAAATGCTTTATTTGTTAAAATTGTAAGTTAAATATATCTTCCACAAAGGTTTACACAATCTAGTTTCATATTGAAGACAGCAGTATTTCAGAATCAAACAATAGTAGTATAATTCAATATTATCTTTTAAAATAACAGAATGTAATATCTTTCCTATATAGGAAATTACTGGCAATCCCCGTTCACCATTCACAGAGCAATTGCTGATGAAACCTTGAAAGAGCAGGAGTGAAACAGGACTCCTTCGAAACAAAAAGATAACTAGCTTTAAAATTTTAGTTCACAAATAGAATACTTATACTAAAGATAGAATAAATACTTATTTGTATTAAAAGTTATCAAGTTTAAACATATACTTCTCACTGCACACAAATTTGAGTTACCAACGTTTAGTTAAATAACACAAGTGCCGGCCGGGCACAGTGGCTCACACCTATAATCCCAGAACTTTGGGAGGCCGAAGTGGGTGGATCACAAGGTCCAGGAAATCAAGACCATTTTGGCTAACATGGTGAAACCTTGTCTCTACTAAAAATACAAAAGTTAGCCGGGCATGGTGGCAGGCGCCTGTAGTCCCAGCTACTTGGGAGGCTGAGGCAGGAGAATGGCGTGAACTCAGGAGGCGAGCTTGCAGTGAGCTGAGATGGTGCCACTGCACTCCAGTCTGGGTGGCAGAGCAAGACTCCATCTCAAAATAAATAAATAACACAAGTGCCCCCAACAACATAGCTCACATTTCAGTTACCATGTCATATTAACTCACACATTAACTGTGAGTGTTTGCATAAAAGACAAACTTAACTGCTAGCTTTTCAGTCTATGAACCACTCTACAAATAACAGATTAACATCATAATCAGTGAGCAATCACATTCCTTCTTTCAAAATCTGTCACCGATTGGTTACTGATCTGTTCATTCAGTTCATGCACAAACAGAAAAGCACATAGTTGTATTGCCCAAGTGCTTTCCAGTGATAAACTCATATGCCATTTTTAAAAATGACTCATCAAGGCCCGGAGCAGTGGCTCACTGCTGTAATCCCAGTGCTTTGGGAGGCAGAAATGGGAGGATCACTTGAGACCAGGGGTGTAAGGTTACAGTGAACTATGACTGCACCACTGCATGCCAGTCTGGGTGACAGAGCAAGAACCTGTCTCAATAATAATCATAATAGCTAAAGAAAGAGGGACTGGTCAGCAAGATGAAAGTAGAGTGAAGAAATTAAAAGAATTGACAAGTGATAATGCTGAAAGTAAAATTTGAATCCAATGTAAATGCAGTTATGGAAGAATAACTGATGGAGGGAATGTTGATACTTTCACTCTTCAGATTCTAGATTTGCAGACTGAGGGAATTATGCAAGGTGAACTTATCAACCTAAAAGAAGAAACTGGTAGTAACAAACGGGTGAAGCTATCATAGAGGAAGTGGCATCAGCAAAAATCTTCACATAAAAAAAAAAAACTCTTCAAGATAGTTCACCACTTTGAAAGTGCAAAGGATAAAATGTTGGAAGATAATTCAAATTTAGAAAAAAAGGAGAATGCTTTGCCAAAGCACAGAAATGATGCTTGCTCTGCATAATTTTATATGGCAAGAAGGCGGCAAATTCTGTTCAAACTATTTGTGATATATTTTTTTTTTACAGAGAAATGAAACATTTTATTTCTCATTTTTTCTAATGTTTTAAAATTATATTCTACAAAAATGTTTTTCTGTTTTTCATTTCTCTGTGTATTTATAACTAAGAGTAAGGGAGTTTTTGATATTTTAACAAAAATTTTAAAGATTACAGGAAAATTATATATTTTCCCAGTGATTATTTAGATCACTTTGCACAGTCTCAGTTTATATGATCATTTTTATTTCCAAGTACCATTTTGCAAAGCAAAGACTACCTATAGGTAAAAAAAAATCACAGCCTAATTGCCTAAGTTTGGTAATCAATAGATACTCTTTTCTCAGACTTCCACACCATTTAGCTCATTGATATAGATCATTCTATTTACCAAACATTGTAACTTACTGAAAATACCTCTGTCAGAGATATAATTATATAGGTTTCTAAATAGAATAAAAAAGAAAACAAGGGAGAAAGACAACAGCTACTAGAAAAGGTAACCTAGAGAGTGTGGATGGCTAAATAATGAAAACTATTAACACATAATTTCAAAAAATAAGCATGGGATCATCTAAGTGGATTCTCAAATAATTTGTGATAACTCAATACCCATTCCTGACAGAATTCTTGGCGAACTACAATATACGGTATTTCTTAAGATAATAAACAATATTTATCTCCAGATATAATATGTGAGAACTATATGAAGTATAGTTCTCTCACACAGAGAGAGAGAGAGAGAGAGAGACAGACATATCTATATCCTGTGGACCTTTGAGCAATGCAGGATTTAGGGGCATTGAGCCCTGCACAGTAAAATAAATTGTGTATAATTTTGAGCCCCATGACACTTTACCATTTACTTCACTGGAAGCCTTACCAATAATATAAACAGTCAACACATATTGTATTCTTATGATAAAGCAAGCTAGAGAAAAGAACATATTACTAAGAAAATCATAAGGAAGAGAAAATACACGATTCATTAAGTGAAAGTGGGTCATCATACAGGTCTTTATTTTCATCATCTTGTTGAAAAGGCTAAGAAGGAGGAGGAAGAAAGGGGATTGATCTTGCTGTCTGAGAGGTAGCAAAGGGAGAAGTGGAGGAGGTGGAAGGAGAGGCAGGAGAGACAGACATACTCAGTGTAATTTTACTGAAAACAATCCGTGTATAAGTGGACCTGTGCAGTTCAAACTCATGTTGTTCAAAGGTCAAACATACTAGAAAATAGAAAACACATACTGAAAAGATTAAATGGTAAAAGTATACCAGTTATTGTTAGTTTCACTGTAATTCCAGTAAAACCATAGTAGAAGTATCATAGAACTTAAATTATTGTCTAAAAGTTTTCTGATTATAAGCTACTGAGATTAACCAAGAAATGTTTACTACTAATAAAAAATAATAATGAAGAAAATTGTCCAATGAGATAGGCAAATACTATAAAATTATAATAAATGAAAACATTTGGAATTTGAGAAAGAATCCACAGTCAGATTGATTGTTGATATCAATAATTATATGTAAATATGTAAGAAGTTCAAATCTAGGATTATGTCTTCCTGTGAACTGATCCCTTTCATCATTATCAAATGTCCCTCTCTATGTTTAATAATACATGCCTTAAAGTCTAATTTTTATGGTATTTATATAGCAAATCTTTTCTTCTGGTTAGTGTTTACATGTTAAACACCTTTTTACATAAACATCTTAATACCAAGTTCATTACACATGACCTTCTTTGATATATTATAATCAAAAGCAAGGTTGGCTGCTTGCTATGTATAAAGCTGGTAAACAAGGGTGAAGTGCAGCAGAAGGAAAGTGACCTTAATCTAGAGTCATCCATAGGGAAATGTCCAGGGCTAGTGCCTTAAAGAAATCATTTCAAACTTTAGGTTGGGGAGAGGGGCTGAAAAAGGGAACTTGGAATGGGAAGCATGTGGGAGTTGTGCTGGGTACAAAGTCTGTGTGTCTTATTCTGGTGGCTCTCTTGAATTGCAGTCCACCTGGAACACAGGCTGGCATTATCTCAACAATGGCTGGGTTGTTGACTAACTGTCATGAAGTAATCTTCAGAATTTTGCAACTGGGTCTCCATGCTTGGTGTGTCTCAAGATTAGCCCCTGGAACTCCCAAGTAAGCACACAGATAAGTGTGCATAGTGTAAGCTTCCCAAGCATACAGTTAGATAAATGTGCATGGTGTAAGCTTCCCAAGCATACAGTTAAATAAATGTGCATGGTGTAAGGAAGTGTATGGTGGGAAAGGGAGGGACGTAGAGTTTTAAAAAGTACACTTCAAGGCTATATTTTAAGACTAAGGAGGGAAAAATAGGTTTCCGAAATTTACTTCAAGTCTTGAGATTAGGAGGAAAGGAAACAAAAAATTTAATGTGTTTTGAACCTAAACTGCTTGGTTACAGTATGAGATAATTACAAAGAAAGTACCACAAACAAACAAGAAAAGTATAATTTTCCAAAATATGAGATTTGGAATTTAGCTAATTATTGGAAATAAAGTTAGAATCCTACTTTTAACTGAGCACTAATATAAATATCTCATAGAATAAACTGTAGTGATAAAAATCATAAAAAACAAAAATATTATCATTAAACTCTTCATTTTACCTAGGGAAAAAATCTCTAAACATAAGAGCATCAGAATACAGGGAAAAACATTGATTAATCAGACTATATAAAACTATATAACCAAAGCATTATATTAAGCATAATTAGATGATAAAGCAAATCTTTAAGTATTTATGATTAAATGAAATACACAATTAATATTTTAACTTATAATTAGTTCTTATGAATCAATATGAAAAATCAATAGAAATATGCAAAAGATGACAATTTTAGAAAAATAAAATGGTCACATAGACAAAACATTTTTACAATAATTAAAGAAATGCACATTTACCTAAAAATAGGCAACCATATTTTATGGTAATGCAACGATGACGAAAGTCAGAGGAGTATTCTAATTCTCTGCTGGAGGAAATAGAAATCAGAACAACCATTTGAGAAATTATTTGGCAATTAGTTCACTGAAATTACTCATTCTTTTTGACACAGCAGCTTCACCTCTGTGTCAAATAAAATAAAAATAAAGATGTTTGCCCATAAAAAATAAAGATGCAAAGAAATATTTTATTGTTTGCAAATTTTTAACAATACAGTTTCAAAATAGACTTCTATGTACATGTTTTAGAATATACATTAATCAGTGATATAAAATAATGTTTTCAGGATGTTGATATGCAAAAAGACATACAGTAAAATGTTAACTTAAAAAGTTGTAGAGATTACAGATAAAAAATATAGTGATATAATGATATGCATAATATTTGCATATGCAAAAGAAAATAGTGAAAGGAAATGAAAAATGAACCAGGATGTTTAGCAATGCTGTCCTTTAGTGGCAGTATTATGGAGAACTTGTATTTTCTTATGTATATTTTTCTGTATTTCAAAAGTATACATTTAATAATGAGAAGGAAAATGTAACTTGTTTGTAAAGCAGGATGAGAGTAATCCACTGTTGCATTTTGTACAATGACCTGAATGTTCACATGCTTTCTTATTAATATGTTATTCTATTGGTGATTTACTCATAGAAGCCTGGTCAATAGCTCTCCCTTAGCAGTAACCTGACCCCTCAGAACTCACAGTGAGGCTCACTACATGTATTCATTTCTGTTAGTCACTGGAGTTATGTAATATACCATATCTAATGACACAGTATTTTCTATTTATTTGCTATCTGGATATGGCTCTACTAATTGGATTTGTTAATGTTTAAGGAAAAACACTTTGGCAACACATGTACACATAACATTTCAAAATAAATAGAATTGTTGCCATTATCTGATGGTGATGAAACTCTCCTCTTAATTACAGCAAGTTGGTTAATCATGTTGTTCAAATCTTCTTTATCTTTACTAAGTTTCATTATTATTGTTATTTTGCCTTCCTGTTTTACTGGCTACTGAGAGTGGTATGTTATAGTGCAACTATGATTGTGGATTACTTCTCATCTTAATTCTGTCAAGTTTGCACTGTACATCTTGAAGCAACGTTAATTAAAATCTAGGATTGTTATGTCTTCCTGTGAATTGATCCCTTTTATCATTATCAAACGTTCTTCTTTATAATTAATAATACATGCCTTGAAGGCTAATCTTTATGATTTTTATATAGCAAATCTTCTCTTCTGATTAGCGTTTATGTGGTAAACCTTTTTACATAAACATTTTGATATCAAGAAAGTCTAATATAAGAAATCACAAATTTGATTTCATGGTAATGAATCATGTAAATTCCAATCACATAATTTTATTTTTACATTCATACACAGTAAAATTTATTTTGATTGATGTACAGATTTAAGAATTTTTATTATTATTATATACTTTAAGCTCTAGGGTACATGTGCACAACTTACAGGTTTGTTACATACGTATACATGTGCCATGTTGGTGTGCTGCACCCATTAACTCGTCATTTACGTTAGGTATATCTCCTAATGCTATCCCTCCCTCCTCCCCGCTCCCCACAATAGGCCCTGATGTGTGATGCTCCCCTTCCTGTGTCCAAGTGATCTTATTGTTCAATTCTCACCTATGAGTGAGAACATGCAGTGTTTGGTTTTCTGTTCTTGTGATAGTTTGCTGAGAATGATGGTTTCCAGCTGAATCCATGTCACTACAAAGGACACGAACTCATCCTTTTTTATGGCTGCATAGTATTCCATGGTGTATATGTGCCACATTTTCTTAATCCAGTCTGTCACTGATGGACATTTGGGTTGATT
>NW_012104354.1:1681844-1708587 GCF_000951045.1 Mandrillus leucophaeus | reverse complement strand
ATACCGAATTTATTGAGAGTTTTTAGCATGAAGGGCTGTTGAATTTTGTCAAAGGCCTTTTCTGCATCTATTGAGATAATCTTGTGGTTTTTGTCTTTGTTTCTGTTTATATGCTGGATTACGTTTATTGATTTGCATATGTTGAACCAGCCTTGCATCCCAGGGATGAAGCCCACTTGATCATGGTGGATAACTTTTTGATGTGCTACTGGATTTGGTTTGCCAGTATTTTATTGAGGATTTTTGCATCGATGTTCATCAGGGATATTGGTCTAAAATTCTCTTTTTATATTGTATCTCTGCCAGGCTTTGGTATCAGGATGATGTTAGCCTCATAAAATGAGTTAGGGAGGATTCTCTCTTTTTCTATTGATTGGAATAGTTTCACAAGGAATGGTACCAGCTCCTACTTGTACCTCTGGTAGAATTCGGCTGTGAATCCATCTAGTCCTGGACTTTTTTTGGTTGGTAGGCTATTAATTATTGCCTCAATTTCAGAGCCTGCTGTTAGTCTATTCAGGGATTCAACTTCTTCCTGGTTTAGTCTTGGGAGAGTATAAGTGTCCAGGAAGATTTAAGATTTTTAATGCATGGGTAGTTCATATAACAACCATCACAGCCAGGACACAGAACAATTTCATCACAACAAAAGAAAGCCTTTATGCTCTTCTTTGTATTCATAGCTTCATTCTGACCTAAAACCTGGGAATTACTGATCTATCTGCTACCACCACAGGCTGATCTTTTTGGGAAAGTGTTATATTAATATAATTATTCAACATGTAACCTTTGAGACTGGCTACTTTCACTGACCACAACATCTCTCAGATTTTCCAAGTTAATTCGTGTATCAAGAGTGTGTTTCTCTCTATCCCTGAGGGTATTCCATTGTATGGCTGCCCCACAGTTTGTTTACAAATGACATTTGGGTTGTTTCTAGTTTTGTGCAATGAATAGAGTTGCTGTAAGTGTTCATGTATGGGTTTTTTGTGTGAACAGAAGTTTTCATTTCTCTAGGGTAAGAATATAGGAGTGAGATTGCTGGATTGTATAGAAAACATATATTTAACTTTATAAGAAATTATACTACCATTTTGTATTCATACCAGCAGTGTGTGAGAGTTGCGCTTGTTCCAAATTCTAACCGTCAATTGATACTGTCAAAGTTTCTAATTTATTTACTTTTTAGTTGACATTATAAAATTGTATCTACCTATCGTGTGCGACGTAATTTTTTAGTTAACATTATAAAATTGTATGTACCTATCGTGTGCGACATAATTCTATATAACCTGTGGAATGGTTAAATATAGCTGTAGAATGGTTAAATATAGCTAATAGACAAATGCATTACCTCACATAGTTGTTATTTTTGTAGTTTCTCTTCAGAATAAATACATCTTTGATTGTTTAAAACGTTGAGACTTATTTTATAGGCTAGAGATGCCTATCCTGGAGAATGTTGTATATTCCCTTGATTAGAATATGTATTTTGGTGCTATTAGGTTGAGTGTTCTATAAATTACAGGGCTAATAGGTGAATAATGTTCACATCTCCTACACTCTTGCTGATTTTCTAATTGTTCTATTATTAAAAGTGGCTTATTGCCGTGTATAACTATTCTTGTTGAGTTGTCTATTTCCCTTTTGTTCTAGTTTTGCTTCATGCATAGTGATGTATATTGAAGATCTCTTGTTAGAGGCATATATGTTTGTGTCTGTATATCTTTCTAATGAGTTCCTAGTTTGTCTCTAGTAACTTTTTGTCTTAAAGTCTATTTTGTCTGATATTAACATAGCCACTTCATTTCTTGTATTTTTACTCATTTACTCTCATTTAATGTTTGCATGGTGTGTTTTACATTCAACATACTTGTGTATTTGGAGTTTAATTTATATCTTCATATGGATTTGAGAAACCATTTGATGTTGCTTTCTTTCTGCCTGAAGAACATCCTTTTTAGTGTGTAGTACAGGCAGGTTTAATCATAACAAATTTTCTCATTTATTTGTCTTGGAATTCTTTATTTCAACTTGTTATCGAAAGATATTTTGACAATTTTCTCTTTTATACTTTTAATATTCCATCTCATTGCCTTTTTCTTTTGGCTTTCATTGTTTTCAATGAAAAGCCATCTGTTAATTTCACTATGGCTCCCTTGCAAGCAAGTAATTACTTTTGTCAGTTGCAAGGATGTTTTGTTTTGTGTTGTTTACTTTTTGTTTCACTTTCAACACTGCAATTGTGATGTGTCTAGGAGTGAATCTTTGCATTTATAATAATTTGAATTTGTTGAGCTTTTGAAATTTGTGGATTATTGTTCTTCATCAAATATAGGGAGTTTTCAGTAATTATTTTCTAAAAATATTTTTGTTCCTTTCTTTTTCCTCTTCTTCTGGGACTCCCATCATGCATATGCTTGTGTATTTAATAGAGTCTCACAAGTCTCTTAGGCTTTGTTCAATTTTCTTTAAATTTTCCTTGGTAAATTTTTTTCCTGTTTTCAGATTGAAAAATCTCTATTGATCTACCTTTAAATTCCTTGATATTTTCTTCTACTAAATCAAAAATATTTAGAGGTTTTGTTGTTGTTATTGCTATATTTTTCAACTGCAGAATTTCCTTGTAATTTTTTTTGTAATTTCTATATCTTTAATAGTCTCTATTTGATGAATCATTGCATTATTGGTCTATTATTAATTTTTAAAAAGCTTTTCTTTAGTTCTCTAAACATATTAATGATAACTGCATTGGAGTATCTGTCTGCTAAGTCCAACTTCTAGGCCCTCTCAAAAATAATTTCTAATGACTGCATTTATCTCTGCATATGGGTCATATTTTTTGTCTCTTTCACGTGCCATAATTTTCTATCAAAAACTATACATTTTATATAATATAACAACTATGAATTCTATTTTTCCCACTCCACCTTGGGGTTTACTGTTGTTATTTTTTGTTTGTTGTTTATTTATTTAGTGACTTGTGTGTACTAATTTTATGGAGTGTTTCTTTGACAGTTTGTGGTCCATGGTACCACTACTCAGATTTTTTCTTGTGTTTATATTTAAGTCTGGTTTCTAAAGGTTTACCTCTGAGTCAGCTTAGTTAGTGGTTGTTCAACCAGTCGATGACTAGTCAGAGATTGTGATTACATATCTTGAACTAGTAAGACTCTACTATTTGCCATTGGATCTGTGTCATGGGAATGCTTATAAAATTCAGAAAGTTTACAAGTCTGCCTCACATTCATCCAGGGTCTAGTACCTCTGAAGACTTTTTCTGTCTTTCCTAAGTGGCACAGCCCTGTGCATGCATCAACCTTCCAGATCAGCAGGGAGTCTAACAAAGCCTTACTTGACTGTCTCTTCCCCTGAATTATCCTGTTAAATTTATAAGTAGACTGCAGATTTGTTGCTTTCTCCAACTAACAGTGTTATATTTTAACCACTGATTGTTTTAACAACTGAGATGAGATCTCTATTATTTTCAACAAAAACTCTAAGTAAGAGTTTTTCCATTCTTTTCACTAAACAAAGTCAGCCCCCTCCAGCAGGGCAGCAGAGCCAGTATTTCTCACAGATGTCCCCACCCACAAAGGGCAGAACTTTCACACTGTGGACCTGGGGAAGGGAGAGGTAGACATGGAATCTACTTGCTCTTACAGAGATTCATTAGCTTTAATGAATGCTTGTTAACTTATATGGCCTTTGTTTAATTTTCAGAGACTTTCAATAGTTAATTTTGATCATTTTGTCTTTTTTGGTTTTGGGGGAGAAGATATTTGGAGTTCCTCACACCATCATTCTGAGAGTATACTTTATTGTGAAGTGTTTAGAGTTATTTATATATTCTGCATATGAGTACGTGATTTGTCAGGTATGTGATTTGCAAATAGCTCCCAGACTGTGGCTTATTTTTCCACTCTTTCCACAAGGTATTGTGCAGAGCAAAAGTTTTTTAATTTTGATAAAGATTAATTTATCAATATTTTTGCTCATATGAACTGTGTTTTTGTTGTCATGTCCAAGAACTATTTGCCTATGTCAGGTTACAAAGATTTCCTCCTAGGTTTTCTTCTAAATATTTTGTTGTGTTAATGTTTTACTTTTAGATGTATGATACATTTGAGTTAATTTTTGCAAGTCTTAGCTTGAGCTCAATGTAAAATATTTTTAGCATACACATATCCAATTGTTTTAAAATATTTGTTGAAAAGACTATCAATTATTCATTTAACTGCCTTTATACCTTTGACAAAAGTCAGTGGGCTATATTTGCATACATCTGTTTCTAGACTCTAGATCCTGTTTCATTGTTCTATGTTTTTACCAAATCCATACTGTATTGTTACTGCTGCACAGAAGCTCTCAAATGTGATAGAGTGATTCCCCCAACTTCAATCTTCTTTTGTAAAGTTACTTTTTCTGTTCCACTTTTAACTTATTTAATATGCATTTTATTTTATTATTGATTTATTTTTTAAATTTTTTTTAAATTTTTTTATTTTTTTGAGATGAAGCCTTGCTCTGTCACCCAGGCTGGAGTACAGCGGCCCAATCTCAGCTCACTGCAGCCTCTGCCTCCCAGGTTCGAGTAATTCTCCTGGGACTGCAGGTGTTCACCACCACACTAGGCTACTTTTTTATATTTTCATAGAAACAGATTTTTTGCTATGTTGGCCAGGCTGGTCTTGAGCTCCTGGCCTCAAGTGATTCTCCCACCTTGGCCTCCCAAAGTGCTGGGATTACAGAGGCATGAGCCACCACATCCAGCTTTAATATATATTTTACAATGAGCTTTTATATATCTATAAAAATATCTTGCTAGAGTTTTTAATGTAATTGCATTAAATATGTAGATCAGTTTTGAGATTATCAACATCTTTACTAGGCTGAATCCTTCAAACTGTGAACATAGGATGCCTTTTTATCATCTATTTAGGTCTTTATTTTTTTTAATCAGCATTCTGCAGTGTTCATTATGTAGATTCTGCATGTTTTGAGAGCTACATGCCTATTTTATTTTTGACCTAGTATTAGTAGTAGCTTTTTAAATTTTAGTTTCAAATTGTTCATTGTTGATAAATAAAACTGCCATTGATTTTGTCAGTTAAACTTTTTTTTTCCTTGTTCAATTAGCTTTATTTTATCAATATTTTTTAAATTTCAGAAATATTTATGTGTAGAAGACTATTAGGAAGTTTATTATATGAAGCATATTAATCAAGAATTCACAAATGTATGCTTTAGTCACATATATTGATTATTCATTTTAAATATATAGTTTGTGGATTTGAATTTATGAAAATGTTCCTACAATGGCTTTTAATTCTATATTAGGAACATTTTCATAAATGTCAGTTAAACTTGTATTCTGCATCCTTGTCAAACTCATTTACTAGTTCCACGTGAGGATTTTTGGAGATTTATTGGGATCATCTATATAGACAATCTTCTATTGTATGAATAGAGACATTTTTAAATTTCTTTTGAATCTGTATGCCTATCCATTCTTTTTGATGACTTCCTGTACTTTTAGCACAATGTTAAATAGAAGTAGTAAGAGTGGACTCCTTGATTATTCTGATCACAGGAAAAAAGTACATAGTTTTTCATCTTTCAACAGAATGTTAGTTTTAGGTTATTTGTAGATTCTCTGTATCAGATTTAGGACATTCTCTTCTATTTGAATGTGCTGAGAGTTTATAATAAATTGATGTTGAACTTTACCAAATGTTTTTTCTGTTATCAATTAATATGTTTAAATTGGTTTTTGGGTTAAATTGATTGAATTTTTAATATTAAAACCCATCTCGAATTATGTAAACAAATACCATTTTTGGATAATGAATTTCTCTCTGTCTCTCCTTTCTCTTTCTCTCTCTCTCTCTCCTCATTTCTCTGTCTCTCCTTTTCTCCTTCTCTCTCTTTCCCATTTCTCTCCTCCCCCACTTCCTGTCATGAATTATAAAGTGTTCTCTACTTTTCAATTATGTAGCATTTTGTAGCACTGGTGTTATTTTTCTTTAAATATGTGACATAATTCACCTGTGAAACCATCAGGTAATAGAGATTCATATTTGGGAAATTTAGTAGATATATAACGCATTTTGGGTAGAGTTTTGTAGTTTGCACATATTAAGAAACTGGTTCATTTTATCTATTTATATATGTGTGTAGTATTATCTTATACTTTTTTTGAATGCTTGTTTCTCTGTAGCAGTATCACTTATTTTTTAAAGATATTGCTGATTTTTGTCTTCTCTCTCTCTCTTTTTTTTTTTTTGTTTTTGGTCAGTCTTCCTAGTGCATTACCAGTTTTAGCAAACTTTCCAAAAAGTCATCTTTTGGATTCATTGATTTTCTTTCTAGTGTCACTCCACTATGACTTACATTGATTTCCTCTCTTATTTAATTTCCTTTCTTTTTCTTGTATTGGGTGCATTTTGTTCTTATTTTTTCTAGTTTTCACAGATGGAAACTTAGATTACTTATTTGAGGACTTTTAAATATTTTATGTAAGCATTTAATTCTGTAAATTTACATCTAAATACTGTTTTAGTTGAATCTCACAGGTTTTTAAATTTTGTATTTACATTTTCATTCTGTCCAAAATATTTTCTAGATTTTCATAGACTTTTTATTTGATCCATTGTGTGGTAGACAAATTTTATGATGATCCTTGGGATCTCCGCCTCCTCATCTTCATTACCTTTATATTAGCCTTCCATTGAGCCTTCCAAAGACTGGACCTATGATTTGCATCTAACCAATAAAATGTGGCATATGTGATCAGATGTCACCTTGGTGATTGAATTATGTTATCCAAAGTTCTATCTCACTATTATATAGCTCTAGATTTTCTCTTTCTTCATTGCTGGCTTTAAAAACTCAAGTTAACATGAATTCTACAGCCACACACACAACAGACTCCGATAATCTTAGAGAGATGGAAGTGGATCCTTCTCCAGTCCAGCCTCCAGATGAGAAAACAGCCCAGCCAACATCTTGGCAGCACCTTATGAGATCCTAAGTAGAGGACCCAGCTAAGTTGTCCTCATTTCTGACTCAGAAACTGTCAGATAATAACTGTTGTTGCAGGATGTGATAGCTCACACCTGTAGTCCCAGTGATACAGTCTGGCTCTGTGTCCCCACCCAAATCTCATCTCAAATTGTAATCCCCATAATCCCTATGTGTTGAGGGAGGGACCAGGTGGGAGGTGATTGAATCATGGGGGTGGCTTCCCCCATGCCGTTCTCATAATAGTAAGTGAGTTCTCACGAGATCTGATGGTTTTATGAGGCAGTTTTCCCCACTCTTGCTCAGTCTCTCTTGCCTGCTGCCATGTAAGATGTGCCTGCTTCTCTTCCACCATGACTGTAAGTTTCCTGAGTCCTCCCCAGCCATGTGGAACTGTGAGTCAATTAAACCTCCTTTGTTTTTGAATTACCCAGTCTTGGGTAGTTTCTTTATAGCAGTGTGAGAACAGACTAATACACCCAGCTACGTGGGAGGCTAAGGTGGAAGGATCACTTGAACCTAGGAGTTTGAGGTGGCAATGAGCCATGATTACACCATGCACTACCGCCTGGCCAAGAGAAAGATTCCATCTCCAAAAATAATAATGACAAGAATTTAAAAGGTGTTGTTTTACAGATGAGAATCAGAGTGGGTGAATAATAATAATAAATTTTAAAAGTATTAAGCTACTAAGTTGATGACAAGTTATTACACAGCAAATAAGACTAATAAACATGAATTATTTAAGAGTGCTTTGTGTAATTTCCAAGTTTGGAAATTTTTCTCTTTCCTGTTATTGATTTCTAGTTTAATTCCATTATTATCTAATAATATATATACAAATATATATATATATCTGTTTTAATTTTTTACACTTTTAAAGTTTTGTTTTCTATTCTAGGATATGGGTAATCTTGGTAAATGTCTAATTTGTACTTAAAAAGTATATATTCTGGGCCAGGCATGGTGGCTCACACCTGTAATCCTAGCACTTTGGGAGGCCAAAGTGGGTGGATCATGAGGTCAGGAGATCAAGACCATCCTGGCTAACACGGTGAAATCCTGTCTCTACTAAAAATACAAAAAATTAGCCAGGCGTGGTGGTGGGCGCCTGTAGTCCCAGATACTCGGGAGGCTGAGGCAGGATAATGGCGTGAACCCGGGAGGTGGAGCTTGCAGTGAGCGGAGATCAAGCCACTGCACTCCAGCCTGGGCAACAGAGTGAGACTCCATCTCAAGAAAAAAAAAAAAAAAACTTTCGTGGCATACAGCAAAAGCAGGACTAAGAGGGAAGTTTATAACAATAAAACCTATATCAAAAGATCAACACAACAAAAAGTTGCTTTTTGGAAAAGACAGACAGAATTGACAAACCTTTAGCCAGACTAAGAAGAAAGGAAAGATAATACAAATAAATAAAATCAGAATTGAAAAATGAGGTATTACAATTGATAGTTCAAAAATGTAAAGAATCATCAGAGACTACTATTGTGCAACTACAAGCCAATAAATTGGAAAACCTAGAAGAAAAGGATAAATTCTTGAATACATACAACCTCCTAATATTGAACCATAAAGGAATAGAAAACCTAAATAGGCCAATATTATGTAATGTATAGAGCCAGTAATAAAAAGTATCCCATCAAAGAAGAGTCCAGGACTTGATGGTTTCAATGCTTAATTCTACCAAACATTTAAAGAAAAGATAACACCAATCCTACTCATTCTATTCTGAAAATATTGGGAAGAGGGAATGCTTTCAAACTCATTCTCTAGGGCCAGCATTACCCTGATACCAAAACCATACAGAGACACAACAACGACAAAAAATCAAAAACTGCAGACCTAAATTGTTTAATATAGATGAAAATAATCCTCAACAAATACTAGCAAACAAAATTCAACAACACATTAAAAAGATCATTCATCATGATCAGGTGGGATTCATATCAAATCAATAAACGTGACACATTGCATCAACAGAATGAAGGACAAAAAATCGATGAGTATTTCAACAGATGCTAAAAAAGCATTTGGTAAAACTTAAAGTCATTTCATGATTAAAAACTGTCATCAAACTCAATATAAAAGAAATATACCTCAGTACAATAAAGGCCATATATAAGAAACCTACAGTATCATACTGAATGGGAAAAACTGACAGCCTTTTCTGTAAGATCTGAAAGAAGACAAGGATGACCATTTTCACCATTTTTATTCAATATAGTACTGGAAGTCATAGCCAGAGTAGTCAGACCACAGAAAGAAATAAAGCATATCCAAATTAGAAAGAAAGAAGTCAAATTACTCATTTGCAAATGATATGATCTTACATTTAGAAAAACTAAAGACTCCACCAAAAACAAAAAACTGTTAAAACCGATAAACAAGTTCAATAAAGTTGGACAATACAAAATCAACATACAAAAATCAGTAGCATTCCTATATGCCAACAATAAACACCTGAAAAGGAAATCAAGAGCGCAATCCCATTTATAATAGCAACAAATAAAATAAAATACTCAGGAATAAACTTAACTAAAGAAGCAAAAGAGCTCTATATTGATGAAAGAAATTGAAGAGGACACCAAAAATGGGAAGATACTTCATGTTCATGGCCTAGAAGAATTAACATTGTTAAAATGTCTGTTCCACCCCAAGCAATCTACAGATTCCATGCAATTCCCATCAAAATACTAATGATATTCTTCATAGAAAATTTAAGTCCTAAAAGTTGTATGGAATTATAGAAGATCCCAAATAGCCAAAATAATTCCAAGCAAAAAGAACAAAACTTGAGGAATTACATTATCTGACTTCAAGTTATACTGCAAATTTATAGTTACCAAAAAGTATTGTGCTGGCATGAAAACAGACACATAGACCAATGGAACGGAATAGAGAAGCAATAAATAAATCCACACATTTGCAACCAATTCATTTTCAACCAAGGTGCCAGGAACATACATTGGGAAAATGACAAGTTTGACAAGAAATGACAATTTAACAAATGGTTCTGGGGAAACTGGATATCCATTATGCAGAAGAATGAAACTAGACCTCTATCTCTCACCATATACAAAAATCAAATACAAATTAATTAAAGACTTATATGTAAGACCTAAATTATGAAACTACCACTAGAAAACATTGTGGAAAAACTTAAGGACTTTTGTCTCATCAAAGATTTCTGGAATAAGGCTACAAAAGCATAGGCAATCAAAGAAAAAAATCCGTAAATGGGATCACACCAGTGAAAAAAAACCTCCTGCACAGCAAAGGCAAAAATAGGAGGAAATGTTTTCAAAGTATTCAATTGAGAAGAAATTAGGAACCAGAATATATAAGAAACTCAAACACCTCAATAGAAAAACAAATAATACCATTTTTTTAATGGTCAAAAGACCTGAACAGACATTTCTCAATGGTAAACATACAAATCATCAACAAGTATACTTTAAAAAATGCTCAGCATCACTAATCATCAAAGAAATGTAAATTAAAGCCACAATGAGATATCATGTCACCTCAGTTAAAATAGCTTTTATCAAAAAGACAAAAAGTAATAGATGCTAATGAGGATGCAGACAAAGGGGAACGCTCATGAACTGCTGGAATGGAAATTAGTACAGCTACTATAGAAAACAGTGTGAAGGTTCCTCAAAAAGCTAAAATAGAAATATCGAATCATCCAGCAAGCCCAATGCTAGGTATATATTTTTTAAAAAGGAAACTGTATATTGAAGGAATATCTACAATCCCATGTTTATTGTAGCACTATTCACAACAGCCATGATATGGAATCAACTTTACTGTTCATCAATGGATGAATGGGTAGAGAAAATGTGGTATATTAGATTGGTGCAAAAGTAATTGTGGTTTTTGTCATTACTTTTAATAATAGATACACAATGGAATACTCTTCAGCCATGAAAAAATGAAATCCTGTCATTTGCAACAATATGAATAAAACTAAAGGAAATTATGTTAAGTGAAATAAGCCAAGCACAGAAAGACAGATATTGTATATTCTCACTCATACTTGGAGCTAAAAAACTATATTGTGCATTCCAAAATAACTAGAGGAGTGGATTTGGAATGTTCCCAACACAAAGAAATGATAAATCCTTGAGCTCATGGATATCCTAATTATTTTGATCAGATCATTGCACATCGTATGATTGTATCAAAATATCACATATACTTCATAAATACATATGACTTTTTTTTTTTTGAGACAGAGTCTCACTCTGTCACCTAGGTTGGAACGCAATGGTACAATCTCAGCTCACTACACCCTCCGCTTCCCAAGTTCAAGCAATTCTCCTGCCTCAGCCTCTCGAGTAGCTGGGATTACAGGTGCATGCCACCATGACTGGCTAATTTTTTGTATTTTTAGTAGAGACGGGGTTTCACCATGTAGGCCAGGTAGGTCTTGAACTACTGACCTCAGGTGATCTGCCCGCCTCGGCCTCCCAAAGTGCTGGGATTACAGGTGTGAGCCACCACACCTGGCTGAAACAACTGTTAAATACTCAAAAAAATTAAAGATTAAAATAAAATTAAAAATGTAAGCATTCCGGCCGGGCGCGGTGGCTCAAACCTGTAATCCCAGCACTTTGGGAGGCCGAGACGGGCGGATCATAAGGTCAGGAGATGAGACCATCCTGGCTAACATGATGAAACCCCGTCTCTACTAAAAAATACAAAAAACCAGCCAGCCGAGGTGGCGGGCGCCTGTAGTCCCAACTACTCGGGAGGCTGAGGCAGGAGAATGGCGTGAACCTGGCAGGCGGAGCTTGCAGTGAGTTGAGATCCGGCCACTGCACTCCAGCCTGGGCGACAGAGCCAGACTCCGTCTCAAAAAAAAAATAAAATAAAATAAAGTAAGCATTCTTACATACTAACAAAAATTGCAAAAGCCACCTCAACTTTCAGCAACCACCACCCTAATCAGTCAGCAGCTACGGACATTGAGGCAAGAATCTCCACCAGCAAATGATTATAACTTGCTGAAGGATCAGATGATCATTAGCATTTTTTATCAGTAAGTAATTTTTAATTAAGTTATGTACATTTTTTAGATATAATGCTATTGCACACCTGATAGACTACAGTACAGTGGAAACATAAGCTTTAAATGTGCTGGGAAACCTAGAATTTCTGTGACTTGCTTTACTGCAATGTTCACTTTATTGTAGTGGTCTGGAACCAGACCTACAACATATCCAAGGTACTCCTGTATGTCAGTGAAGGAATTGCTTTCAAAAAAATAATCTTCTGGCCAGGTGTGTTGGTTCACCAATTTGGGAAACTGAGGCAGGCTCGTCGTTTGAGCTCAGGAGTTCAAGGCCAGCCTGGACAACATGGTGAAATCCCACTATTTCTACTAAAAATATAAAAAATAGCCGGGGGTGTTGGTGCACACCTGTGGTCCCAGCTACTCAGGAGACTGAGGTGGGAGATCACTTGAGCCCAGGAGGCAGAGGTTGCAGTGAGCCAAGATCACACCACTGCACTCCAGTCTGGGTGACAGAGACCCCATCTCAAAAGAAACAATGATAATCTGCTAAGAGTTCAAAAGTGTTTTCATAAGGAATTAAACCCTCAATAAAGTTGTTTTAATAAAATTTGTTTTAATCTTTGTTATTTCTTTCAAATATTGTACAACTTTGAGGGGGTTTAAGTGCAGATTTCTTACATTCATGTAAGGTAAGTGGTAAAGTGTGGTCTTTTAGTGTACCAGTATTTTTACCTTATTATAAATACATAATAGGTGTACATATTTATGGGTCACATGTAATATTTTGATAAAAGCATATAATGTGTAATAATCAAATCAGAGTTATTGGAGTATCCATTACCTCAAGCAGTTAGCATTCTTTTGTGTTAGAAACATTCTAATTCTAGTCTTTTAGTTATTCAGTTATTTAGAAATATAGCTGCCCTATTGTGATACTGAACACTAGATCTTATTTCTTCTATCTAATTGTATTTTTGTACTTATTAACTGTACTTTCTTTACCCTATCTTCTTTAGTACCCGTATGTGGGAGCTAAAAATATTTGAGCTCAAAGGTTTTTGGTTTTTGTTTTGTTTGTTTGAGACAAAGTCTCACTCTATGTCCAAGCTGGAGTGCAATGGCGCAATCTTGACTCACCGCAACCTCCGCCTCCTGGGTTCAAGTGATTCTCCTGCCTCAGCCTCCCAAGTAGCTGGGATTACAGGCATGCACCATCACGCCTGGCTAATTTTTGTATTTTTAGTAGAGAAGGGGTTTCAACATGTTGACCAGGCTGATCTCGAACTTCTGACCTCAGGTGATCCACCCACCTCAACCTCCCGAAGTGCTGGGATTACAGGCATGAGCCACTATGCCGGGGCCTGAACTCAAAGTTTTTAATATGTAATTGATAACACTGAAGTGACTTTATGAAGCAGCTCTTTTGAAGTTACTTATGGAAGTGGTTTTTGAGACAATATAGAAGTGACACAAAATGTCAGTAAACTGGACTTCAAAAGAGTGATTTAGAATTTTATATCTCATAGGTGAAATAATCAAATATGTTCTGATCTTAAAACTACTTATTACAGAGTAGTATAAGTAGCAAAAAATTTAGCAAGTTTTATATTGCCACTACAGAGTACTACTTCTAAATCTGTATCTGAAATTTTGAGTAGACATTGTTTCATGTAATATTCTTTACTGATGCAGCATTTTGATACAAATCATTTTGTAATTACTATTTATATAAAAAATTAAAATTTTAGTATTAAATGAGTTATATATAAAGTTCTTAGAAGAGTGCATGGTACCTAAGCATTCACGCGTTAGCAATTATTACTTTTAATGTTAAAATAGAAAATTTATATTTATAATCAATATATTAATGAGGTCATGTTTTTTTGTTTGTTTGTTTGCTTTTTAACTTTCATTGGTGGCAATTTAAATTTTTTTTTTATTATTATACTTTAAGTTCTAGGGTACATGTGCATAACGTGCAGGTTTGTTACATATGTATACTTGTGCCATGTTGGCGTGCTGCACCCATCAACTCGTCAGCACCCATCAACTCGTCATTTACATCAGGTATAACTCCCAATGCAATCCCTCCCCCCTCCCCCCCCATAGGCCCCGGTGTATGATGTTCCCCTTCCCAAGTCCAAGTGATCTCATTGTTCAGTTCCCACCTATGAGTGAGAACATGTGGTGTTTGGCTTTCTGTTCTTGCAATAGGTCATGTTTAATATCTACATCTCTAGCTTCATTCAGCACCACCTGTTTTTTCCCTGTCCTGTATGCTGCAGAGCTGGCCTTCCATAGTTCCCCAAATGCACTCTGCTTTCTCCTACCTCAGGACTTTGCTGTTCAACTTCCTTCTCTCATCCCCACCTTCATCCTAAATAAGCCCCTACTTATTTTTCCAATCTTAATGTTGCTTTCTTGTGGAAGTTATACCTAATGTCTTTACCACTGTGTCGTCTTTAACCAAGACGAGGTCAAATTCCCTATTTTATGCTTCATAATTACTTGTATGTATCTTTATAATATCACACTCTAAACAATGAGGAAATTTTTATTCACCAGCATTTCCAAAAGGTTGAGCTAGGCCTACCAGTTTAACGAGGCAGTGAGGGACTGGGTTAAACTTCACAAGAGGTTGTAAATGAAGAGTCACCCATGATGTGTGTAGGGTTTTAGATAATTGGGTGAACATTACAAAGAGAACAAACTCAATGACAAACATCAGGACAAAGAATGGCAGTGTATTCTCCTCTCTCATAGACCTCTAAGTTCAATATAATTTTGAAATCTGAAATGTTTTATATAATTAAATTTCTTTTGGAAATCATATGTATATTTTATACGGATTAAGAATAATGACAGAGGGAAGTTTAAAAGTCAGACTATTAACTTTAAAACTCATGGGGTAGGATACTGAGCACACAGGCCATTACATGAAAGCCCCAAGGGACATTTAACCAAATATCCAGGAGGCAACGTCACTTCAAGGGACATTTGTGTGATAATTTCTAACGTATTTTGTGACTACTCGAGTAATATGTTTCTTCTGCATTAGACTGTGAACTCCACAAGGGCAGGAGCTACTTCTATTTTGTTCACCAATATTGCCAAAGAAGATAACAAAATCCCAGAAGATAGTTGGTATTCAAGAAGTTGTTTAAAATAAATACATAAATGAGTAGATAAACCTAATTCTAAATTTAAATTGAAAATCTATAACATGGAAACAAATACTTTCACTATTCTGAAGCTGTTTTAAATATAAATTTCCCTCAAATATCGGTATATACATTTTACTTATAAAAATCAAAGAATTTGAGTAGATGAACAAGTGATTTTTTCTTGACAGATAATATTCTATTATATGTATATATTCATATATACCTATATGAATAGTCATATTCATATATGAGTGATATATGAGTCAGCAAATATAGATTATTTTAATACAAGCTCATTCACTTTGAAATTTATTAAGACAACATTTATAATCACCTGATTGATTCATATACTCTTAAGTTTGTCTAATATAGTTATGGGCCAGGTTTGGTGGTTCATGCCTGTAATCCCAGCACTTTGGAAGGCCAAGGTGGACAGAACGCTTGAACTCAAGAATTCAAGACCAGCCTGGGCAACATGGCGAATCCTCATCTCTACAAGAAATACAGGAAAAAAAAAAAAAAAAAAAAAAAAAACTAGCCAGGCAATCACCTGTAGTCTCAGCTACTCAGAGGGCTGAGGCAGAAAGATCGCTTGAGCCAAAAGTTGGAGGTTGCAGTGAGCTGTGATCACACCTCTACACACCAGCCTTGGCAACAGAGCAAGAGGCCCATCAAACAAACAAACAAACAAAAGAATAGAAAAGACAGTTATGAAAAACATCACATAATGAAATGTATCTAAAAAATGCAATTTTGACAAAGGTCATGTATCTCTCAAATGATTTGTCAAAGCGGAAAATACTCTAGCACTGAAGGCCAGAAGTTGAAACTTTATGGGTCATGAGCAGCTGTTACAACTAATCTTTATTTTGCACAGAGAGTGCCAGACCGCATTTTGTGTTTGGGACTTAACAGACTAGAACATATTCTACTATGACCAGGTGCAAATTGATTGGAAGGCAGTAAAATTCATATCATTTTAGGCAAATTATTTTTTGCATAGTTTCTACAATCAAATAAATATCTGAAGGCTGCACTCTGTCTTTACTGCAAAACTTGAAAAAATATGTAAAAGCACATGGAAATCCAGAAACAACTTAATAAAAATGCCAACAAAAGGAAGAATTATAATAGATACAAATAACAGTTACAAAATTGAAAAGGCTTTCTTATTGACAGCAGGCAAACAAAAGTTACATCCAAAATAATCTGCTTTTCAAAGGACAACAAGTAAACATAAAAGACCACCTCAATTATATCAGAAAAATAGTAAGTGGTAAAGCAAAGTGGTCTGGTATTAGAGTGGAAAGGAAAACTGTTAAGAGGTGGCTTTAAAACTATTAGCTTTCAATAGATGCCTCTGAGAATTTCAGCTTCTATAAAAAGTAATAAAAAGTGACTTTAAAACATGTTTAGGTGATATGCTAATATGAAGAGTAAAGAATCAGCTCTTAGCTGTTACTTATGAAATAATCCTACTAAGGCGATTCTAATGTCTTTAATTAAGAATCTGGTGAAGGAAGAATGGTGATGAGCAACTCAGCAAAAAACCTTGGAGAAGCTGATATGATCATATAAAATATTTTTTAAAGGAATAAAGTACTGACAATTATTTGAGTGAAATTATATCTCACATCTGACTATTTCTTTTTAAGGTCCAGAAAATGTTTGTTCAGGTGAGCCTACGTATCCATTCTCTCCATGCAAATTATTTTTGCTGAAGAAAGTTACGGCATAGAAAATATTGGTGCCCAAACGAATTCCAAATCAACAATTTCACATAAGTTTTCACCAGAGCCTGGCAATTCTCCCTATTACTTTGGCCAACTAAGTGTCCCTTTCTACAACAGTATTTTGGTATTTCTTTACTTTCCTCAAACCATTCATTTAATTCAGCCTCCAGTGTAACGCCCTATTCTAAGCAGCAATTATCTCTGACCCAAATCAGAACATAAGTTAGATAACTTACTTCCCTGCTTCCATTCTTTATATATATATATATTTTTTTTATTTTTTATGAGACAGAGTCTTGCTCTGTCACTCAGGCTGAAGGGCAGTGATGTGATCTCTGCTCACTGCAGCCTCCACCTCCCAGGCTCAAGCGATGCTCGTACCTCAACGTCTTGAGTAGCTGGGATTACAGGCATGTGCCACCACACCAGGTTAATTTTGGTATTTCTAGTAGAGATGAGGTTTCTCCATGTTGGCCAGGCTGGTCTCAAACTCCTGGCCTCAAGTTGTGTGCCCGCCTTGAACTCCCAAAGTGCTGGGGTTACAGGTGTGAGCCACCGTGCCCAATCTTTGCTTCCATTCTTTTCCTCTTCCAGTCTCCAGATTGAAGCTCGAAGCTCTTTTCTGGAGGAAATCTGATTATTCTACTTTTCTGATAAAATTGCCTCAATTACATCCCATCCCACAGGAAAAAAAAAAAAAAAATCTACCACCTGTACTATAACTTCATCTTAAACCACCTTCCCTCTTTACTTTCTGTGTATCAATTGCAGTATCCTGTAATTACTAAAGAATATGGTGCTTCTCCCACCTGTACCCACTATCTTAGTTTGTTAGGGCTGCTATAACAATGTACCACACATTTGGGTGCCTTTAAATAACAGTAATTTATAGTCTTATTGTTCTGGAAGCTGGAAGTTTGAAATCACTGCTCCATGATACATGCTCCCTCAAGAACCTTTATGGGACTCTTTCCTTGTCTTAACCTAGCTTCTGGTGATTTGCTGGCCATCTTTGCTGTTTCTTGGCTTGTTGATGCCTCATTTCAATCTTCTGTCTTCACATAACATTCTCCCTATGTATCTGTTTCCAAATTTTCCCTTTAAACAAGGACACTAGTCATATTGGGTTAGAGACCACCCTAATGACCTGATTTAAGCCCAATTACCTATGTAAAGACTCTGTTTCCAAATAAGGTCTGTGATACTGGGTGTTGGGTCCTCAATATACCTTTTTTGGAGGGTCACAATTCAAACCATAAAAATCCACCATCAGGCTGGGGCGGTGGCTCACGCCTGTAATCCCAGAACTTTGGGAGGCCGAGGCAGGCGGATCACTTGAGGTCAGGAATTTGAGACCAGTCTGACCAATATGGTGAAACCCCATCTCTACTAAAAATACAAAAATAAGCCGGGCATGGTGGTGGGCACTTGTAGTCCCAGCTACTCAGGAGGTGAGACAATAGAATTGCTTGAACCTGGGAGGCAGAGGTTGCAGTGAGCCAAGATTGTGCCACTGCAATTACAGCCTGTGTGACAGAGAGAGACTCAGTCTCAAAAAAAATAAAATAAAATAAAATAAAATAATTTAAAAAACCACCATCAACACAGGAGTTTTTCACTTGCTGTTCATTCTCCCAGAAGTCTTTGCAACCTTCACTCTTCTGCCACCTTGCCTGGTTATCCTTCCAAGTTTCAACCCAAAATGACTTTTCTTAGGGAAAATTGAAGTACAATCTAAATATATTTTTCTCAGTTCATGTATATAGTTGGCCTTACCTTCGTAACAGTTGTCACATCTGTAATTTACATTTACTGGTGAGCTTATTTGATTAATATTTGTCTGCTTCACAAATGGTACAGACTTCACAATTTGGGAAGTATTTTTCTACTTCACACAAAACTGTTTTTGCCCAGTGTTGGATCACTAGCATTTGGAATACCATAGTAGGCATTCAATAAATGTTTTATTGCATAAATGAATCATGGATCAGATCAGCTATGACAAAAAGGTATGCTAGAAGTTTCAGTATCTCTACTATCACTAATATGTTCATGAGAACATAAATTGATTATTTCCATATAATTCAAATAACACAATATTAATTTCTAACAGGTACAAATTATTTCAGAAAATAATTTCTCTAGCATTAGACTAATTAGACTAGCCAGAAGAATCAATGTGCTTTGCAGTTTACTTTGAATTATCTGTGCTACAGGAGTTGGACAAGGCTTTAAGCCTGCTTGTGTTATTCCACTTCTCCTTTTAGTCACAAAAACTCAACTATCTAAATATCTAAATCGCAATCATTAGATGCCAGAGCAAGCAACAAAGCAAAAGATTATAATGAGGTTTGAGGGATATTCAGTTCAGTACAACAAATTTATTGACAAGTGCTTGGCTTTGAAACACCAATACAGAAATAATTCCTATATTGAGATAAATGCTATGTAAGTTATAATCAACATGAGCAGGAACATAAATGCCCACATACAATTTCTTTATATATTTTACTTTTGTTTTAATGTTACACATAAAGGCTTTGAGATTCAAAAATGCAAAATGGCAAAATTCTACTTCTGATTCTTTGATAGGTATCTCTAACACACGCACATATATAATATATAAGTATCTAACATATATATATTGTGGAGGAGAAATATATATATTTCTCTTCTAAAATAAATGGTCATATTTATTTCTCTACTAAAATAAATGGTTATATTCAAATGCTATAATCTGTATCTATATTGTCTCTGAAGACTGGCATAATTGGCTTAAAATTCTAGCTTTTTCTGTTATTATCTGGATCATTATGAGCAATTCCCATAATCTTTTAAGTCAGTTTT
Organism: Mandrillus leucophaeus; assembly: GCF_000951045.1. Classification (NCBI taxonomy): domain Eukaryota; kingdom Metazoa; phylum Chordata; class Mammalia; order Primates; family Cercopithecidae; genus Mandrillus; species Mandrillus leucophaeus. Next base: position 1,688,797 of record NW_012104354.1, on the reverse strand, counting down.
CTTTTCTGTAAAATAGAGGTAATAGTATTATTCTAGTGGTTGGATTATTATGGCTATTAAGTATATATGATGTATGTAACCATATTACATACATTATGTACCCTAGTTACGGTTAACAATCAATAATTTTTTTATTATTATCTTCACCAACATAAGCATGAGAGATGAATTTTAAAGTCACCTATTTGAAACATATGCATTTTTTTCTTTGTAGAGTTCACATTGTTTTCCTAAACTTAGGTACTTTTTTATCATTATTTTTTCTTTTCTCTTTCTGTAAGCTTTATTGAGGTATACTTGATATACAAAAAATGCACATATTTAATGTATACATTTTGATGAGTTTGGACAAACGTGATATCACCACAATCAAGGCACTAAACGTATCAATCACCTCGAAAAATGTCCTTGTATTCTTTTGTGTGTGTATTTGTTGTGTGTGTGTGTGTGTTAAGAACACTTAACATGAGATCTATCCTTTTAACATAATCAAGTTCATGATACTTTATTGTTAACTATAGATACTATGTTATACAGCAGACATCTAGAACTTCTTTATCTTGCATTATTAAAACTTTATACCCATTGAGCCCCCAGCAATCATCATCTGTTCTATACTTTCATAAGTTTCACTCTTTTAGATACTACATATATTTGAAATCATGCAGTGAATTAAGCCAGTCACAAAAGGACAAATATGATTATTTTTTAAATCTAAGTTTCATGTTTACCTAATAGCTGTTATACATAATAAATTAAGACTATTTTCTTTAGGTAAATAATGACTATAGTTAGTATTAAGAATATTATATAGATAATTTTCACAAAATCTTCTGAAGATTTAATTCTGCCCAGTAGTTATAACAGCAAAGAGTTACAAACATATTGATGAAATATCCTTATTTTAAAATATTTATTCTTAAGGTTAACATTTTTTGGCCTATGCGATATTCATTCTCTGATGAAAGTATTACCTCTGAACATTTTTCATAAATCAAAATATATTTTATAAACATAAAATGACCAAAAGTAGAATTGAAACAATATAAAGATTGTGTTTTATTAAAATACAGAAATCTAATTGTTTGGTACATATTATTTTTGCCTCTGAATGTTAGCTAGAATTTGGCAATTAGCCATGCTATCTCCAGTTCAAAATTGGAAGTTGCTTCTTTCAGCTATATTGTTACTACCTGTACTAAGTTAATAAAGCATGACTTTACTTACCATGTTTACAGAATTCCTAACTTCCCCAAGAAGTTGCCCTCCAAAAGTCATATTTAAGTGTGCTTAAGTATACTTTTTAGAAGCTCAAATATATTTTTCCGTTGCAACAGTATTATATGTAGTTACACAGATAGGCACCATGAAGACGTTCATGATGCAGTATGAATTCATTATGAGGTATAACAGGAAGGCATAACCTCAATCAAACTTGATTTATTAATCATGGAAATTCTGAACTTGTCTCTTGCTGCTCTTAAATGGGTTTGTGGACCATATCTTTTATAGGAGTTTCTCATCTTTGTCAAGTATGTGGTATAATCCATATTATTTCTCCAGAATTATATTTTTTAAAGTTAAATATACAGAGGAGACATGAAGGTTTTGAGCTGTGAAACCAGTATTTGTAAGCACTTGTTAAGTGCCTTTCCAATTCCATTCAACAGACATTTATGGATTCTAATGTGTTAGGCACAACACCAAATCATTAATATCTTTCACTTACCTCAGAGGTCCCCAGTTCGCCGGGTCAGGGACCAGTACCAGTTCCTGGCCTGTTAGGAACCAGGCTGCACAGCAGGAGGTGAGTGGTGGCTGGTGAGCTAGGGAGCTTCATCTATATTTACTGCCATTCCCCAGTGTTCGCCTTACTGCCTGAGCTCTGCCTCCTGTCAGGTCAGCGGCACTAGATTCTCATAGAGAGCAAACCCTATTATGAACTGTACGTGCGAAGGATCTAAGTTGAGTGTTCCTTATGAGAACTTAATGTCTGATGACCTGTCACTGTCTCCCATCAACCCTAGATGGGACCGTCTAGTTGCAGGAAAACAAGCTCAGGGCTCCCACTGATTCTACATTATGGTGAGTTGTATAATTATGTTATTATATATTACAATGGAATCACAACAGAAATAAAGTGTGCAATAAATGTAATGCCCTTGAATCATCCCCAAACCATCGCTCCTTCACCCACTGCCAGTTCATGGAAAAAACTATGTTCCATAAAACCGATCCTTGGTACCAAAAAGGCTGGGCACCACTGACTTATATCTGTTGATCCTCACTTTACCTCAAGAGATGGGTGTTCTTATTTCGATTTTAAAAATAATAAAGCTGAGGTTCAAAAAGTTCAAACAAGTGTCAGAATAGAATTTGAACCTAGATCTACCTGATTCCTAGACTACGCCATGCTTATCGTTCTACACTGCCTCTACTCAAGCAGTCCTTATCAACTGGTTTCCCAAAAGAGCAATGACTGTAATTATTGAAACACCTTTGAAATACCTTTGAAACTCCTTTCAAACTGTTATAAAGAAAACCAACAAAATGGTTTTGTTTGTTTTTTATGTAGGTATATGGCAATTATTGATCCCCTGAAACCCAGACTGTCTGCCACAGCAACCAAGATTGTCATTGGAAGTATTTGGATTCTAGCATTTCTACTTGCCTTCCCTCAGTGTCTTTATTCCAAAACCAAAGTCATGCCCGGCCGTACTCTCTGCTTTGTGCAATGGCCAGAAGGTCCCAAACAACATTTCACGTAAGTTAATTCTCTATTATGATTTTCAATTCAGTTTATCAAACACTTAGGAAACTACAGATTAGGAGCAACAATTAAACAAATAAGACAGACATTTCCCCCAGGGTTCATACATTATTTGGAAAAGGAAATATATAAAAATACTGTAATATAGTATTATTTGTATGTGGTCAATAAGTTTGTGTAAGTTACTAAGGTTTTTCATTGGAAATATGAGAATGTCTATGTGGGATGGTACTGGAGAGTTTCCTGATGGAAGTGATAAAAGATAAAAGCAATGTGCAAAGAAAAGCATTGTGTTATTGATTGAGAAATGAGTGAGAAGAAAGAAATCAAAGCCCAAATGTGTTGATTACTCTTTTAGGGAGCTTAGCAGAACGGAAGGAGCACTCTAGTAAGTTATCTAATTTTATTTTGGTTTGATTTGGTTTATGTTCTTTTGCTTACAAGCAAAAAGCATTAAAAACCTTCAACACTAGATTGAAAAGGAAATATTAATATTATAATATATGGTAAAATTTGGTTCATATTTTATACCCACCTCAAATCAAGCAAAAAGGAATAATAATGTAATTGTGTAGTTGTTTGCATTTTATTTTTAAATTATAGTCATTTAAATTTTATTTCAATAAAATGCTTATTTTTCTATTTTACTCATCAATTTGTCCCTTTAAAAATAGCAAATGGTGCAAATAATGGTTGTCTTTTAAAGCAGTCATTTTATCTACCTTTGCTCTACCCAAAGTTCAGATTTCTGAACAAAAATATGAAGAAGCACTTATTTAAGGAAAATCAAGCAGCGCATATTAGAAACTGAGTACTATATGCTACTCATTATTATTAATACATCTTAATTGTATGATAATGTTATCATCTTCAAATTATTTGTTGACTGAATTACTTCCTCATTGACTTTAAATCAATACTTAGTAATCTACTGAGAAACGGAAAGGCAAGGATATTTAAGATTCACTTTACAAAGAAAAACCACTGGTATGGAGAAGACTGTTATAACAAACTTCTAAATTACTTTAAAGCTTTCCAAGACAGTGAAATCCACACAAAAGATTGTAAAATTCTATTTGGGCTATTATAATATGGTTTACTCTCCTTTTCCTCTCTAATTGGATTCTTATAATTTTGATTGAAAGCTACTAAATGCCAGAATTTAATTTGATAATTTACAGCAGCATACTTCTGGTTTGACTACTATGTCAACATGTTTTGTTTTGTTTTGTTTTGTTTTGTTTTGTTTTGTTTTGTTTTTACCAAGTTAATAATGCAATCAAATGGACCGTGGCTCTGGAAAATTGCATGTAAATGTCTTTACCTGATTTTTAAAAATTGTAGTAACTTGTGGATTCATTATGGCTCAGACTATCTACTTACTTTTTTCCTCCCATTTGAATGAAAAACAATTTACGTATGTCTGATGTTGCAGCAATATAGAAGATAGTCCTATATAGGAGAAAATATATGCTAGTTGATTTGTTTATTCTATCCCTTCCCTTTTCCTCCAGTGACACATTTAATTAGTTTAGCTAAACAATTACCAAGCAGAATACAAAGCAGTGGAAAGTCGTTCATCCTCAACCTCTAGGCAAGGAGAACATGTGTTTAACTGAGCCCTTCAACCCAGCTATAGTTTTCATATACCAAGTAAAGATTGACAAACGTCAACTGGCAGCATTTGAAACATAAATATAAGTGACAATAGCATGATATTTTGATGGAATTTTGAGATGAATGTATAGAAATAATGTAGAAATAACTCTTGGTAGTTTTAATTATGATTTAAAACTAAGCAAACGCAGTCCCCACTATTTCATTCCAATATGGTTTCAGCATGTGTGTTTCTTATTTTTTGTAGTTACCACATTATCGTCATTTTACTGGTGTACTGTTTCCCATTGCTCATCATGGGCATCACATACACCATTGTTGGAATTACTCTCTGGGGAGGAGAAATCCCAGGAGATACCTGTGACAAGTATCATGAGCAGCTAAAGGCCAAAAGAAAGGTACTGGTCCATGTTGTTTACCTAGCATTTGTATAGGTTATGGTACATCAGAAAGAAAAACAATCTAGTCATGGCATGTTAATACAATATGATCTGATGCTCTACTCCTATTTTTAATGTCTTTGTTTTAATTTTTTTCTTTTCTTTTTTTCTTTTGGTTTTGTATAAGTCACTGTCTACATACTACATCAGTTTGCTATATAATAGTTACTTCATTACAGAAATACTTCTTAAAAAGTATCTTTTGTAAAGTATTCTTACTCTGCTGAAATTGCTAAAATTTTACCAAATTTCACTATTCCAGTTGATTGTATTTTTGCAACTCTGTCTTTCTTTGTCATTTATTGAAAAGAATGCCTCTGATGTATTCTATAATCTACTCAAAGCTTCTTTTATTCCAGGAATGACATCTCTTCTAGAAAGTCCAATAATTTTCTAATAGATATCTAACTTTCCTCCATCCCCTCTTGTCTCTCTTTATTTCTCTCGCTTTATCTGTGTGTTCTTTCTCCTGATAAGACATTTTATATATATATGTATGATTAAAGGATAAGGATTGTATTAATACTATTCTACAATTTATTGAGTGACATGAAAAAGGCTGTTTCTAATTTACATGAAACAAAAACATCTCTAAAAATATTATGTCTATATTTTACTATGATTATTTTTGTTAAGATTTTTTCTACTACCATTATGCAACTAAATAAGTTAGATTTTTCATAAATATGTGGAGTTAAAAGGAAATACATTCCATCCTTTTCTCCACAGTTGGTATGTACCTAATGCGTCTTGGAGAGGTTTTATCAGAGATAAATGAGTCCTATTGATTATGCCAATGATTATTATTTGTTCCATTTATGACTAATTTATTTACATAGTACTACTAGCAACACATGAACATTTCCTTTAAAAAACACTCAACAGTCTTAAAAACACTTAGCTACAAAAACTCACTTAACAATGATCAATCAGGTTTTAAAAATGCAATTTACAAAATGGATTGCATTTTAATAGTGTGTTTTCTCTGATATTGACAAATAATACTAGACCATATTTATGTTTGGTTAACATTTATAATGATTTCTAGTATTTGAAAACAAAAAGTAAGAATGAGCTTTTCCAGATCAATTTACTCATTTCAGGTTGTACAAAAATGTATCTACTATGTATGTCATTCAATTTTATTTTTCTTTCAAAAAGCTTTTCTTAAAAATAATGTGCATGAACAACCAAATGGCCTCTGTCACTTACAAATGAATCCTAAAGTGAGGAGAGTTTCAAAAACATGGCCCTCTTACATGAACAGTATCTCTTTCCCCTTTGTAATTTCAACCTGCCTTATATAACATCTCGCTCATGTTGAAAGATACTCTCTTCTTGGGATAATTTCTTTTTTTTCTCTCTCTCTCTTCTTACAAACAAAGGTTTTATTGTGTTTGGTCCACAATTGTATTTCACATTATCTCATGGAGCAGGGCCCCTGGGTGGGGGTCCCTGTGCAGCACTTGGCGAGGCGTGTGGCAGGGGGAAGATGGAGCAGTATAGCTTGTTGAGACCAGAAAGGAGGAGGGTTGGGGGCTCCTTAAAACCTACTGAGGGGCCGGGCATGGTGACTCACACCTAGAATCTCAGCACTTGGGGAGGCCGAGGCGGGTGGATCACATCTGAGGCCAGGAGTTCGAGACCAGCCTGGCCAACATAGAGAAACCCCGTCTCTACTAAAAATACAAAAATTAGCTGGGCGTGGTGGAGCACCTGCAGTCCCAGCTACTCGGGAGGCTGAGGCTGGAGAATCGCTTGAGCCCGGGAGGTGGAGGTGCAGTGAGCCGAGATTGCGCTACTGCACTCTAGCCTGGGTGACAGCCACAACTAAAACAAAACCTACTGAGGCCAGAGTGGGTTGGGGGGGCGGGTAGCATGGAGAGGGTATCAGGCTTAGCCCAACAACTCAGAATTTCACTTCCTCCTACAGCCTTCACTTTCCCCACCTGGCCCTGGGGCAGGTCTGAGGGTCTGAGGTCTGTTGGTCCTGGAGAAATCCAGTCACTCGGGAGCTGGAGATATTTAGCATCATTGCCTGGCCCCCTTTCCCAGGTGACTGATTTCCCAGCACCTTCTCCACTGTCCCTGCCCCATTCCTCAGGAATAAAAAGCAAAATGTATTT
>NW_012104354.1:1678791-1681244 GCF_000951045.1 Mandrillus leucophaeus | reverse complement strand
CCGCTCTGGTTGGCGCCCTACGTGTAGCCCATCTGCAGGGACATGGAGGAGTTGTCACACTTGTCGGTTCCCAGCTTGGTGTCATAGATGTGCCGCCGCGTCCCAGGAGCCGTCATGCCCACCTGGCTCGCACACTTGTTTGTGCCCACCTGGAGGCTAATGGTCGAGTGGTCCATGGGGGGCAGGATATGGTTCTTGGGGTCATAGAGATGCCTCCTCGTGCCGTACGCGGTCATGCCCGACTGGCTGGAGCATTTGTTGGTGCCCATCTGCAGCCCGATGACACACTGGCCGGCCTTCATGGTGGCGTCATCGAAATTCCGCTCCTGCTTCTCCGAGTACTTGACGCTGATGTCCACCCCGCTCTGCAGCCCCTTAGTCTTGGCTTTCCCCGCCAGGGCGAGAAGAGACACCTGCACCTGTGTCATGTTCCCACTCTCAAACAGGTCGTTGGCCTCGAACAGGTCCACGGGGTTCATGCCGTAGCTGACCATGGCCTTGATGAAGTTGGACAGGTTTTCTAGCTGGTGCCAGTTCTGCATGGAGCGGTTGATCTTGGGGACGGAGCCCGGCTGTAGCTTGTTCATGAGTGTGCATAAGATCGTTCCGTCCTTCAGGCCTTTCTGGAAGTCAGGGCCGATGGAGAGGCCGGTGAGTCCCTCGATTCAGGTGCGGAGCTCTGCCTCCTTCTGGGGGTCATATTTGGACAGGAGCCGGTTCTTGACCTCGGCCGACAGCCCGTACGAGGGGCCCTTGTTGAACTTCGTGGAGCTCATGGCTGGCTGGCGGGCGGCGGGACGGGGCCGGACGGGACGGGACCTTGGGATAATTTCTTAGCGCTATATCTTAGGTATCATCACAGTAAATAACTGGTGTTATGTTCTGTGTATTTCAGAATAATTTCTCTATAGTACCTGCTTAGTTTCTGTCTTTTATTTCTTTCATATTAGTTCAGATTTTTTAAACATTTCACTATGCACTCCTAAACAAATTAAAATAAACCCAGTAATTGTAGATTATAGTTTCTCTTCATATGCATGTAACGTTTTTCTAGAAAGAGACAAAAATTTAATCTGAGTGTTTCTTTTATTTTTGAATTCGGTGTCCCAGAGGGAACACAAAGGAAGAGGGATTTTTTTTAAATTTTGTCTCTATATAAATGGTGAGAGTAAGGCAAAACATTTCCTTTTGATTTCATTACTCCACAATTTCAAAGTAGAAATACTAATTCAGACTGGGAGTGTAACCCTTCTAGAATACTTCAAAAAAGTAAGACATTTTAAAGTTCCAGTATATATGTCTTCCTCTTGGTTTGTATTCTAGGCTAAAATAATACGAAATGGCCCTTTATGTCATGGACTTCTCAAATAAATCTCTTTGTCCTTGGATTTCTTTTTACAGTCAGTTATTGGTATGACCGTTGATATCTAGGCACTAATACGCATATTGCTGAAAATAATAAAATTTTAAAATATAGCTGGTTCTTCTCTTAATTTTTTCTTTTTATCTAAAATCAAAATATTGGTCTGGAATTGTTTACAATACAGCTATTACTAGTAATCATGTTATTTTGGATTTTTTCATATGATTACTTAAAACACAGAAGTTTTACCCTGGATGGGCCGTTTATTCATATGTTGTCTCCTAGAGAATACACCTTTGATATTACAGATTGGACATGAGACATTAAAAAAAAGGCTCATGGCTACATGAGTGCAAACTAATCTTGACTATTGGGAAAAACCATTCTATACACTACTCTGAGCCAGACTCTTAATCATAAAAGACTACACGGGGTGGAGCAGGATGGTCAAACAGAAGCCTCCACTGATCATCACTCCAGAAGGACACCAATGTAACAACTATCTACACACAAAAAAATAATCATTTCATAAGAACCAAAAATCACGAGAGCTCTCACAATATCTGATTTTAACGTCATATAGCTGAAAGAGACACTGAAGAGTGTAGTAAAGACAGTCTTGAATTGCCAGTGACACCCCCATCCCATCCCCAGCAGCAGCCATGTGGCATGGAGAGAGGATCTGTGCCCTTGGGAGAGAGAGCACACAACAATTGTTAGACATTGCTTGGAATTCAGTGCTGCCCTGTCACAGGAGAAAGCAAAATTGACCTGAATCTAGCTGATGCCTGTGCATAGAGGGAATATTTAATCCAGCCCTAGCCAGACGGGAGTCACCCATCCCATGGGTCAGAAGTTGAGTTCCTCTGCGCCTCACCACAGTGGGCTAAAGTCCCCTGGGGCTCTAAATAAACTTTAAATGCAGTATAGGCCACAAAGACTGCAACTCCTACGTGAGTCATAGTGCTGTGCCGGACTCACAACAAGTGACCTTGAGTGGTGCACAACCTACTGAGACATCAGTGGGGCTGACTAAGGGAGTGCACGTACCACCTCCCCACAATCCCAGGCAGCAGGACTCATGGGTTCA
>NW_012104354.1:1671581-1674281 GCF_000951045.1 Mandrillus leucophaeus | reverse complement strand
AGGAAGAGAACAAGAGTCTCTGTCTAGAAATCCAGAGAATTCCTCTGGATCTTATCCAAGACCAACAAGGCAGTATCTCTGTGAGTCTGCAAGAACCCCAGCCCTACTAGGTATGTGGTACACCCTAATGCAGATATGACCTAGATCACAACACCCAAGTCCTTTTGAATATCTAGAAGTCCTTCCCAAGAAAGATGGGTCCAAATGGGGCTAGACTGCAAAGACTACAATAAATTACAAACTCTTCAATGCCCAGACACAGACAAACATCTGTGACCATCAAGACCATCCAGGAAAACATGACCTCATGCAATGGACTAAACAAGGCACCAACGACCAATTCTGCGGAAACAAAGATATATGACCTTTCAGACAGAGAATTCTAAATTGCAGTTTTAAGGAAACTCAAAGAAATTCAAGAGAGCACAAAGAAGGAATTCAGAATTCTATCAAATAAATTTAACAAAGAGATTGAAATAATTAAAAAGAATCAAGAAAAGCTGCTGGAGTTGAAAAACAGAATTTATATACTAAGGAATGCATTAGTCTTTTAATAGTAGAATTGATCAAACAGAAGAAAGAATTAGTGAGCTTCAAGGCAGGCTATTTGAAAATGTACAGTAAGAGAAAACAAAAGAAAAACAAGGCCAGGCACAGTGGCTCAAGCCTGTAATCCCAGAACTTTGGTAGGCCAAGGTGGGCAGATCATGAGGTCAGGAGATCAAGACCATCCTGGCTAACATGGTGAAACCCCATCTCTACTAAAAATACAAAAAATTAGCTGGGAGTGGTGGCGGGCGCCTGTAGTCCCAGCTACTCAGGAGGCTGAAGCAGGAGAATGGCATGAACCCAGGAGGCAGAGCTAGCAGTAAGCCAAGATGGCCCCACTGCACTCTAGCCTGAGTGACAGAGCAAGACTCTGTCTCAAAAGAAAAAAAAAGAAAGAAAGAAAGAAAGAAAAACAAATAAAAAACAATGAAGCATACCTACAGCATCTAGAAAATAGTCTCAAAGGGGCTATGTAATTTATACAAAAATCAAATCTAAACTATGCAACTACTACACAAAAACACTGGGTAAATGATCCAGGACATTGAACTAGGCAAAGAGTTCTTGAGTAATACTCCACAAGCACAGGCAACCAAACCAAAATAGACAAAAGGAGATCACATCAAGTTAAAAAGCTTCTGTGCAGTAAAGGAAGAAATCAGCAAAGTGAAGAGATAACCCACAGAATGGGAGAAAATATTTGCAATCTCTCCATCTGACAAGGAGTTAATAGCCAGAATATATCAGTAACTCAAACAACTCTGTAGGAAAAAAATTCTAATATTCCAATTAAAAATGGGCAAAGGAGCTGAATAGACATTTCTCAAAAGAAGACATACAAATGGCAAACAAGCATAGAAAAGATGCTCAACATCATTGATCATCAAAGAAATGCAATTCCAAACTACAATGAGATATCATTTTACCCCAACTAAAATGGCTTTATTCAAAAGTCAGGCAATCACAAATCCTGGCAAGGATGTGGAGAAAAGGGAACTCTCATACAGTTGATGAGAATGTAAATTAACACAAACACTATGGATAACAGTTTGGAGGTTTCTCAAATAAAAATAAAAATAGCACTATCATATGATCCAGCAGTCCCACTCCTAGGTACATAACCAAAAGGAAGGAAATCAGCATGTCAAAGAGACATATCCATTCCCATGTTTATTGCAACATTATTCACAATAGCCAAGACTTGGAAGCAACCTGAATGTCCATCAACAGACGAATGGATAAAGAAAATGTGGTACATATACACAATGGAGTACTTTTCAGCCATAAAAGAATGAGATTCTTTCACTTGCAACAACGTGGATGGAACTGGAGGTCATTATGTTAAGTGAAATAAACCAGGCACAGAAAGATGACGTTTGTATGGTCTCACCTATGTGTGGGAGCTAGAAATGAAAATAATTGAGCTCATGGAGATAGAGAGTAGAAGGAAGGTTTCAGAGGTTGGAAGTGTAGTGGGAAAGTGGGAGTGAAGTGAGGAGTGTTATTGGGTACAAAAATATAGTTCAAAGAATGAATAAGTTCCCATATTATATAGCACAACGGAATGACTACAGTCATCAATAATTTAATCGTATATTTAAAATTACTAAAAGAGTATCATTAGATTGTAATACAAAGAATAAATGCTTGAAGTGATGGATACCCCATCCTGATATGATTATTATACATTGCATGCCTGTATCAAAATGTCTCATGTAACTCATAAATGCATACATCTACTATGTACCCACACAAATAAATAATAAATAATGAAAGACTAGCAGATGTTGATTGAACTCCCAATTACTCGTGTACAAGAATACGTAAGAGTTGGAAAAATTTTAGGCTAGTCACCAGCAGACCTTTGTAAATATTGAAGAGCATTGCTTCCATTTCTCTTTCTCCCACTATTTTTAGAAATTGTGGTCAATTTCAAGCCTTGTGAATTCTATTCTTTGAAATACAGCCAGTAGAAATATCTCACATTTTTATGTTATATAGAACCTAGCATATTTAAACTTTGAAGTAATATGAAACCTTTAGATAATTTTGGATTAACTACTCCCACTCAATTTTTATTATGCCGTGCCTAAGTAGCAACAGTTTAAAAATAACGACACTGGTTTTAACTAGCACTAGGTAAAAAGACTA
>NW_012104354.1:1666678-1668846 GCF_000951045.1 Mandrillus leucophaeus | reverse complement strand
CGCCTCACCACAGTGGGCTAAAGTCCCCTGGGGCTCTAAATAAACTTTAAATGCAGTATAGGCCACAAAGACTGCAACTCCTACGTGAGTCATAGTGCTGTGCCGGACTCACAACAAGTGACCTTGAGTGGTGCACAACCTACTGAGACATCAGTGGGGCTGACTAAGGGAGTGCACGTACCACCTCCCCACAATCCCAGGCAGCAGGACTCATGGGTTCAGAAGGGACTGGCTCCTTCTACTTGGGAAAGGAGAGGAAAGAGTAAAGAAGACTTTGTTTTGCATCTTGGATACTAGCTCAGCCACAATAAGATAGGGCACCTGTCAGAGTTATGAGGCTCCCTTTCCAGATTCTAGGTCCAGCATGACATTTCTAGACACAACCTGGACTAGAAGGGAACTCACTGCCTTCAAGGGAAGGACTCAGTGACAGCAAGACCCATCGCTGGCTGACTAAAAAGCCTTTGAGAGCTTGAATAACCAGTGGCAATACCCAGGTAGTACACCATGGGCCTTGGGTGAGCCTGAGACTTGCTAGCTTCAAGTGAGACTCAGCACATTCCTAGCTGTGGTGGCTACAGGGAAAAACACCCTCTGCTTGAGAAAAGCTAAGGGAAAAGTAAAGGGGACTTTGTCTTCCATGTTAAGTAACAGCTCAGCCACAAGGAGGTAGAGCACAAAGTGGGCTCTTAGGGGCTCCGATTACAGACCTTGACACTTGTAGAACATTTTTGGACCTACCTGGTCCAGATGGCAGCCCACTGCCCTGAAGGGTGAATCCCAGGCCAGGCAGCATTCACCACAAGCTGACTTAAAACACCTGGGCCTTAAGTGAACATAGGTGGTAGTCTGGCAGTACTCCTTTGGGCCTGTGGCAGTGGTGGCCACAGGAAGGGTCCTCTGCCTTTGAAATGAAGAAGGAAGAAGGGAAACAACTGATTATTGTGGTTTGAATGTCAGCTCACCCACAGTACAATAGAACACAAAATAAACTTCTCAGGTTTTTTACTCTAGTCCCTGACTCCCAGATAGCACCTCTGGACCCACCTAGGAGGAACTCTGGACCCACCGGAACACCTCTGGATCTACCTGGGAGAACTTACCACCCTGAAGGGAAGGACGCAAGCCTGGCTGGCTTCAACACCTGCTCATTGTAGTATGCCAGTCTGCAAGCATAGATAGTAGCCAGGTGGTGATTAAAACAGGCTTTGGGTGAACCCCAGTGCTGTGTTTGCTTAATGTGTGACTCAGTGCAGTTCCAGTGGTGGTGACCACAGGCTGCTTGTGTCACCCCACCCACACCACCCAGCTCCAGGTGGCTCAGAACAGGAAAGGGGACTATATTTGGATGAAAGTGAGGGAAGAGAACAACAGTCTCTGTCTGGAAATCCAGAGAATTCCTCTGGATCTTATCCAAGACCAACAAGGCAGTATCTCTGTGAGTCTGCAAGAACCCCAGCCCTACTAGGTATGTGGTACACCCTAATGCAGATATGACCTAGATCACAACACCCAAGTCCTTTTGAATATCTAGAAGTCCTTCCCAAGAAAGATGGGTCCAAATGGGACTAGACTGCAAAGACTACAATAAATTACAAACTCTTCAATGCCCAGACACAGACAAACATCTGTGACCATCAAGACCATCCAGGAAAACATGACCTCATGCAATGGACTAAACAAGGCACCAACGACCAATTCTGCGGAAACAAAGATATATGACCTTTCAGACAGAGAATTCTAAATTGCAGTTTTAAGGAAACTCAAAGAAATTCAAGAGAGCACAAAGAAGGAATTCAGAATTCTATAAAATAAATTTAACAAAGAGATTGAAATAATTAAAAAGAATCAAGAAAAGCTGCTGGAGTTGAAAAATAGAATTTATATACTAAGGAATGCATTAGTCTTTTAATAGCAGAATTGATCAAACAGAAGAAAGAATTAGTGAGCTTGAAGGCAGGCTATTTGAAAATGTACAGTAAGAGAAAACAAAAGAAAAACAAGGCCAGGCACGGTGGCTCAAGCCTGTAATCCCAGAACTTTGGTAGGCCAAGGTGGGCAGATCATGAGGTCAGGACATCAAGACCATCCTGGCTAACATGGTGAAACCCCATCTCTACTAAAAATACAAAAAATTACCTGGGAGTGGTGGCGGGCGCCTGTAGTCC
>NW_012104354.1:1664846-1666628 GCF_000951045.1 Mandrillus leucophaeus | reverse complement strand
CTATTTTTATGTCCCTCTCTCATTTCTACATTTTCAAGTCACATTTCCACTTATTTCCATGCGTCATTCCTTAATAATTTGTCATAATAATTATTGTTATTCATATTATTATTAATCATAAAACCATAATATCTCCTTTTAAAAACTAATGTATTCTTTCTTTTAAAAAGGCATGTTATCATCTTGGTATAAAACTAACGTTTTCATAGTAAGTTTTCTAGGGAAATAAAAGTCAAGAACTAGAAAAAAATTTTAAATTTCTGTTATGTATTATGAAATATCTTCCCAAAAGAGAAAAATATGGTAAGAATTGTATATAGAAATCCATGATTATTTACCAATTATTTTTCACTCAGATATTTTGAGAAAAGTTTTTATTTTGACTAATGAATCAATGAATATCATTAGAATATATCTATCTCATATCATTCTGAAATTATATAAATATTTTAACCCAGCAGTGCATGAAGAAAATGTATGCAATTGGTTCTTTAAAAGCTTTTGCTTAAAAGAAAAATAGCTAAAAACAAAACAAAGTCAGAAAACATCTAAAACTTCTGATGGGCTTGTATAATATTACCATATATACAACTCAACTAGTGTTTCTAACTGAAACAATGAAGCTTAAAGAAAACTAATAGCTCTTTGCTAATTCTAGTAACTTTACCCCATCTCACGGTACAACTTGCAGTCAGGAGAGCCTTCTACATCTGAGTTGTATATTGATTGCCAATACCACATGCTTTAAACCCTTTGATTAAATATTCCTCCTGCTCTCTATATGTGGCAGTAAATGTGAAACATTTTGAAAAGCCTAGAAAAGTTTTTAAATTTTTTTTTTGTGGTTTTCCAGTAGTACTGAAGAAGTGGAAATGATTATTCCACTTCTTAAACCCTTTGATTAAATATTCCTCCTGCTCTCTATGTGTGGCAGTAAATGTGAAACATTTTGAAAAGCCTAGAAAAGTTTAAATTTTTTTTTTTTGTAGTTTTCCAGTAGTACTGAAGAAGTGGAAATGATTATTCCTTTTTAAAAAGATAAGAAAATATAAACATTTAGGATGAAATAGCTAAAGCATTTCAGTGCTTGGCAATCATTTGAAAAAGTTTCTCTATGGATTATCTGCTAATACTACTCATTCTGCAAGTACAAGTTTGGGAGGGATGGAATCAGGTTCAAGCATCATGAATTTCTAGCAGGAAAATGAAACTCAGCATATGAAATCTGTAACAATTGCCATCATTATCACTACTTCATGAAACATACACACAGGCACACACACAATTTAGACTTATGTCAATTATTACAGATTTTATACAACCATTATATAGAGCTTTGACACATATTGTTGTACTCATCCTCACAAAAATCCTAGGAGTGAGGCCTGGTAGAAATTGTTATCCCTCATTTAACAAATCAAGAAACTGAAGTTCTGGGAAGTGAATGTTGCCCAAACTGACAGGTAGTGCAAGTAGAGTTCCTTCCTACAGAATGCAAAACAACTGTTATCTCTACTACTTTGAACTGCAAAGAATTGGTAGCTACCCTTAGGCAATCTCTCTCTCTCTCTCTCTCTCTCTCTCTCTCTCTCTCATAATGTCTCACTCTATCGCCAGACTGGCAATCTCTCCTCTACTGAAATTTCCTGTTTATCATTCCATTCTACATCCTGATTTACTCTAGAAAAGTGCTGTCCAGATCCTGGAGAGGATGTGGAGAAATAGGAACACTTTTACACTGTTGGTGGGATTGTAAACTAGTTCAACCATTATGGAAAACAG
>NW_012104354.1:1661086-1663221 GCF_000951045.1 Mandrillus leucophaeus | reverse complement strand
CCTATACTTTAAAGAAAAGTATATTCAACTAATTTCAAAATATAGAATATTTTGAAAGCCTAGGCTAAGTTTAGTTCAATTTTTTCAATGATAATTGGTTACTAATCTTGTCAAAGCTCTCCTTCAAGAAATGTGTACTAGTCAATACATTACTATGATATTCAAGTTGGAAATTGAAATTACAATACTTCTATAAATTTTGAGAGAATGCTTTCTTAACATTATCCTGTTTGCTGAGAAAGTTATATTAATGCTTACATTCCAATTTGAGAATAATTTAATATCTAGAAAAGGAAACTGAACCTTGTCAACTTTATTCTACTTATTAGTAGATAGTCAAAGATTTTGGCTACCTTTTAAAACGTTGGCTAAAATGCCATGTATGAAAATCATTATTGAAACTATCTGTTTAAAATTATAACAATTATACAACAAAATTTGAAACTTTATGTCTTTACTTAATACACCATACATTGGCATATGAAAAGTTGAATTTTAAATATCTAGTGTTCAACTCACAAACTGACTTAAAACACACTTACAGCTTTAAAAAGCTATTCTAGATTGATAGATCTGATAAGAATCTAAAATTTAATGAATCCTTTGCCTTGCTCTTATTCTGTACTAAAATCAAAGACTGTGTAAGGAGGAAATGAGTAGAGGAGCTAACAGATTTCATATTTAGGATATTTGGTAAAAGAAATTAAATAGACTATTTAATTGTCTTAGTCTTGCCAATATCATACTGTTTCCTAAGTAAGAAAACTATAGATATCTTCTCAAAGTCATTTGTAATGCTTCTTAGAGTTAGCATCTTATTTATAGCTCACTAAATCCATATGACTACAATTTGAACTCATTCACTTTGGAAACAGAAAATATGTGCTATCCATCTCTTCTACATAGTATTTTCATAGATAAAGACTACTTACATCTTTCCATCTCAGGTTGGAAGAAAATGTAGTCACATTCTCCTATAAATAATTTTAAAATCCTTGGCAATGACAAAATACATCCCAAAATATATGTGTGAGGGAAACGAATGAATCCCTACTGGCATCTTTGAGCAACTATGTGTAACATTGGCCTTATACAACATAAATGCTACAAGACCAATGATTAATTAGCAAGATGGAAAGAGAATAAATTATACTAATCAAGAGTTATATGAATTGGACATAAAACATAATATTTAAATGATTACAATTATAAAATGCATCAATAAGAAAAAAGAAGTGGTGTCTATATAGGGAATGGAAACAATGTGAATAGTTATACTATATCAGATCCACCTTCATTCACCAAAGATAATTTATTACAAATTCCTACTGTGGAAATGGAATAGAGAAAGTTCATCTGAATTCAGGATAGATGTTTTCTAGTCTTCTGTTAGCATTGTGAATCAGATAAAGAAAAATGAACTGGTTTCAAGTTGCATTAGTATTGGTTCAATGCCAAACCTCCTCATGTGTTGATAAAGAGAATTATCTCCACCTGAAGGAAAGGTTCTAAGAACATGCTGCAAAGCTTTGCCCTCAGTACTAGTATGTTCAAATTTGATCAATAACAAAAATATCAATTCTTGGTCATGAAAGTAATTCTGTAGATACAGACAGACTATTAAATGACTGAATTAGGAACTAGCAAAGCCAAGAGCTCTGTGCCATGTGCATGACAGGTTGTGCATGCAGTGCCTTGGCCCCACAGCTAACTAGAAAGAACAGGGTCTTGGATGTGAAAGATCCTTGTATTCCTGTTCTTGCCCTGTCTAGGAGTAATCTTGGTCACACGTATTTAACTTTATTATGCCCTGTTTGCTGAAAATTGTGGAGGTTTAAATAAGGTTGTGTGTAGGGAACTTTTGGAATTAAAATTGTGGTTCTAGTGCCTAGCACTGTATCTTTCACACAAGAGGCATTTAGTTCATGTGGATATTTGCCTTTTCTCCTGTCACTGCATATCTTTTCCAATATAAAGAATCTCAAATTGGATGCAGAACTCATTTCCAGACATTAATGTCTGATTCTCCTTTTTTTCTTTTAATTAAGAATTTGTTCAGATGGCTGTAGATTTTGTCAAGATTTATAGTCAAGATAATTACATTAAAGATAAAATCAGTTTCTAAGTGTCCTAAG
>NW_012104354.1:1650952-1658581 GCF_000951045.1 Mandrillus leucophaeus | reverse complement strand
AGAAAAGTGCTGTCCAATAAAAAGTTTTTCAGTGATAGAAATGTTCCATATCTGAACTATCCAACACAGTAGCTGCTAGCCGCATGTAGCTATTCAACACTTGAAGTATGGCTACCACAAAGGACTAAGTTTATTTTATTTTACTTTATTTTATTCCAGTTATGTAAGGTTAAATTTAAATAGCCACATGTAGAAGTGGCTATCATATTGGTCAGCACTGCTCTAAAAAGGCATAAAAACAATAAAACAAATCCAGTAGTTATTACAAAACCAGTGTTTACTCTCATTTATTGTGATAATGTAGTACAACATGAATACAATCAGAAAGTGCCATTAATTTTAACAAACATAGAAATTCACTTGCCTTTTTGAAATTTTGTGTTGATACATAATTATTGTATGTATTTTTGGGGTACATGTGATATTCTGATACATGAACACAATGCATGGTAATCTAATCAGTTAGTATATCCATCAGCTCAAAAATTATTATACCTTTGTGTTGGGAGCATTCCAGATCTTTCTTACAGCTATTTTAAAATGTGCAAGAAATTACTGTTGCATATTTTACCCTAGTCACCCTACTGTTATTAAACACTGGAATTTATTCCTTATATCTACCTGTATGTATGTATCCATTAATCAACCTCTCCTTAATCCCCCTCCACCCTACCCTTCCCAGCCTCTGGTAATCACCATTCTACTCTGTACTTCCATGAGATCAGTTTTCACATAGCTCCCACATATGGGTGAGTACATGCAATATTTGTCTTTCTGTGCCTGGCTTATTTCTCTTAGCATAATGTCCTCCAGTTCCGTCCATGTTGCTGCAAATGGCAGGATTTCATTCTTTTTTATGGCTGAACAATATTATCTTGTAGATATACCACATTTTATTTAGTATTTGATGTTTCCTTTTTATAACTGACAAATAATAATAATTTGTTTAAAAAGCAACACTTTTTCTATTTTTATTCATTTTTAATTGACAATAATTGTATTCTCTATTCCTTTTTAAAATTGACAAAGAATAATTTTATACACTTATGAGGTACAATGTGATTATATATGTATTTACGTATATAAATATGTATATCCATATTTTAGGATGATTGAATCAAGCTAATTAACATATCCATCACCTCACATATTTATCATTTTTTGTTGTGAGAACATTTGAAATTTATTCTCTTAGCAATTTCAAAATACATAATATAGTCATCATGCTGTTCAGTAGACCTTGAAAACTTATTGTATCACCTATCTAAGTGAAATTTTGTACCCTTCAGTCATCATCTCCCATTTCCTCCCAGAATCACCTCTGGTAACCACCATTCTACTCTCTGCTTCTACTAGTTTGACATTTTTAGATTACACATGTAAGTGAGATTATGAAGTATTTGTCCTTCTGTGCCTGGCTTATGTAATTTAGCATAATGTCCTTCAGTTTCATTCATGTTATTGCAAATGGTAGAATTTCCTTCTTTTTAAAGGCTGAATAGTATTTCATTATGTATATATGCTACGTTTTTTATCCATTCATCCACTGATGTATACATGGGTTGATTACATACCTTGGCTATTGTGAATAATGTTGCAATAAACTGGGAATTGCAGATGTCTTTTGATATACTGATCTCAATTCCTTCAGGTATGTATACAGAAGGAATATAATCTTTTGATATACTGATCTCAATTCCTTTGGGTATGTATACAGAGGTGAGATTGCTGAATTGTTTAATTTTTAGCTTTCTGAGTAACCTTCATACTGCTTTACACAATGGCTGTACTAATTTACATTCCCAACAACAGTGTACAAGGAAGGGTTCCCTTTTCTCCACATTCTCCCCAGTACTTATCTTCCATTTTTTAAATAGCCATTCTAACAGGTTTGAGGTAATATATCATTGAGGTTTTAATTTGAATTTCCCTCATGATTAGTAATGTTGAACATTTTTTCATATATCAAAAGAATAATCTAAAGGCATCACACTATCTTATTTTAAAATATATTACAAAACTATAGTAATCAAAATGGCATGGTACTGGAATAAAAAAAAAATACACATAGACCAATGAAACAGAACAGTGATCCCAGAAATGAACTCACACATTTATAATCAATTGATTTGAACAAAGTTACCAAGAACACGTAATTGAAAAAGAACAGTTTCTTCAATAAATGGTATGGGGGACCTTGATATACACATGCAGAAGAATAAAATTGGACCCTTATCTCATAGTATATAAAAATCAACTCAAAATGGATTAAAGACTTAAATGTAAGCCTTGAAACTATAAAACTACTAGAAGAAAAAATAGGGGAAAAGCTTTATGACATTTGTCTGAGTAATGATTTTTTGGGGGTTTAGCCTCAAAGCACTGGCAACAAAAGCAAAAACAGACAAACAAGATTTCATCAGACTAAAAAGCTTCTGCACAGCAAAGAAAACAATCAATAGAGCAGGGGTGTCCGATCTTTCAGATTCCTTGTGCCACATTAGAAAAAAAAGAATTGTCTTGGGCCACACATAAAATATACCAACACTAATGATAGCTGATGAGCTAAAAGAAAAAAATAATTGCAAAAAAAAAAATCTCATAACATTTTACAAAAATTTATGAATTTGTGTTGGGCCACATTCAAAGCCATCCTGGGCAACATGGCGGCCTGTGGGCCACGGATTGGACAAGCTTGCAATAGAGTAAAGATACAACCAGTGGATTAGGAGAAAAAAATTGTAAACCATACATCTTATAAGAGGTTAGTATCCAAAATACATAAGGAAGTCAAACAACTAAAGAGCAAGAAAACAAGTAACTTGATTTTAAAATGGGCAAAAGAGCAGACATTTCTCAAAAGAAAGTATGCAAATGGCCAATAAATATGTGAAAAAAAAAACCTCTCTACATCACTAATCATTAGGGAAGTGCATATTTTTCTCTATTCTTATTACAAGGTTAGGAGTATTTCAACTGAATTTTGCCACAAGTAAGATTTCCTTTGCCAAAAAGAGCCTTTTTAAATTTCTTGCGTTTCTGACATTGTACATAACACAGCATATATACATACATATCTTTGCAATATTTTATAATGGGGAAAAACATAAACCACAGGGTCACACAGCATAGTTTGATTCTTGCATTGTCAGTTACTGGTTTACGACATCTTAATATCTCACCCTCCATTTTCTTATTTATAAAATACTAAAATAATATTTTTCTTGCAATGTTTTGATGAGGGTTAACCTAGATAATATATATATCAAAGTGTCTGGTTCCTAATGTCCATAAATATGCAAATCCAATCTGCACTTACTATGCCATATTCATGAAACAAATATAAACCTAATTATGATTATTAATAAAAAATAATGCTTATGATAGGTCTAGAAACACAGCTAGCATTGATTGGTACTTATTATGTGCCATACACCTTATTTAGGTTTAGATAGATTAGACATTGAATCCTTACAACTGCATAAGGAAGAAATCACTGTTATTTTCATTTTACAGATAAAGAAATAATTAGAACAGTTGAGTAACTTGCCTGTTTTATTTAACAATAGAGTCAGGATTTGAACCCAGAAAGTCTGATTCTAGAGAATGTGTTCTTTATCTCCGTATTACACTGATTATTTCTGTACTTTACTCAAGAAGGAAACAAAAAATAAGATAAAGCATCTCTTTATGTATTTAATTACCAGTACCATTGAATTATATTATTGTATTATTTACATATTCTGAGAAAAAAGTTTTTTGTGAGGTAAACTAACCAAAATGTATAACATCATTTCTAAAGAGAAAATATTTTCCAATATCAGCAATCAAAATTCATCTAAGTACTAGTGTCAACTTAAAACTTAATTCTCAGAAATAAACTCATGAGTAAGCTGGGTCTGCACATACCTACCAAAGTGAGATGCACTAAGGTAAAATCTGTGTTTTGATTGATTAAAAATTGTAAATCAGCTCAATACATAGTATTTTGTGGTTTTTAGTTGAGATGGGTTTGTTTTCTAACATTCAACAGGTCTTTTGCTACATACTAAATTAAAACAGTACATAAACCCCCTTAGCAAATTCTCCTCAGTTAATTAACCTAAATCATACTGAGGGTAATTAATGGTTGTATTGCAATGAAAACAACTCTACAGTAAATACATTGTTGTTGTTAAATCTTAGTAAACACACATAAATTTAACTGTTAATTTTTTGAGAAAATCTGGATTCTTAAGCCAAATGAGCACAAAGTTTTATGTGTGCATATGAGAGAGGAAGAAGGATGAGGGAGGGGGAGAAAGAGAGAGAGATTGTGTTAGGAAGGAGAGTGATGATACAAAGCAAAAGACAGGAAAAGTTTATAGTATAATGGAAAGAGAATTGAAATTCAGGACTGCTGGGTGCTAGACTGGTACTGATTCAGTAATATGTTGGTAGGGTCATCATTTTTCTCTAGGCTCATTAACTTATTTGTAAAATAATAAGACAGAACTACCTCTACGTTCTCTTCCAATTATAGACATCAATGATTGAGATTCATCAAATATTTACTCAACATCTAATGTGTACCAGGCATTGTGCACAAGTGATTTTATTTAAATCTTATAAAAGGGTTTTTATTTCAAGCCATAAATATTAGTTGGCTAAGCTCACAAAAAATTCTTAGTGGGTTCCGTGCACTTGATTTTGGTTAGAGCCGAAGTTTTCTGTCACACCATTGACGTTAAGCAAGTCACGAAAGCCACCCACTTTATATTAAGCATGGGAAGGCTTAGAAGAATCCTTTACGATCAGGCTCTGAGTTGTCGGCAAGTTATGTTTTGCGCAGGGGTAGGAGTGGGAAGATACACACTTAAGTTCAGTTTAGCATGGAGACCTCTCCCCTCAAAAATGGAAGTTCTTCTTTCAGTTGATAAGACTCCAGTCCCTATACTTCTTTCTCTTCAATCTCAGTCATTGCTCCACCTCATTCCTTCCTCTTCCACCCTTAGCCCTATCTAGTTGTCAGAAAGATAACATATATGTGCTTTGATCTACATTTAGCCAAGTCTTTTAGTGGGAGATAAATCATTGATACTGAGAGTATTAAATCATACTTATAGTACAATGTCATGCTTATATGTAGTAGTTTTGTCTCCATTACTCATATAAATATGCATATATATGTGCATATATAATGTATGTAATATATTTGTATGCGCAGACCCAGCAATCAAATGGTGAAGCCAGCAAGTCACAATGGAGAATGAAACTAGCTCAGAATCTTCGATTTAAAAAATTCCCAACTCTAAAACCTTTTGTAGCACAGACTACATATTATTTTATTTTACACTCCCAACAATGCTCTGGCTTAGATAGAAAAGGTGTTATCTTACTTGAGGAATGCATAAGCAAATAAGGAAGATGAAACTGGAGAAACTAAAGGTGAAATGGAAAGGGATAAATGTGAAAACCTTTTAAAATAATCACCAGAGTTGGGTTACTATTAGCTATGGATATTGAGAGACTGGAAGTGAAAAAGTTCTGTTTTAAGATGAATTGCTAAGAAAATGAGGACACTATTGACAGAAAATAGAAAGCAATTTCTGTGCAAAAATCCAGCAATTGTTGAAGAAGGTGAATTCACTTTAGGAAAATCCAACAAGGTGAAATAGCTTATGTGCAGCAAGAGGTACTTTACAGTTTATGCTGATGAAGATGACAACTGATGGCCATTTATGAACAGAGATTCATATTAATGCATTCTGTACTCTGATTATAAATGTTCATGAAGAGAACAGCATTCTATTACACTCTTTAAATGGCAAAATAATAGCTAGCATAGCTGCACCACCTCTGGGTATTGTGAGCACACATTTTTTCTTCTCACTGTTTATGTTTCTTCCTCCCAATCTCATTCCCCCAACCTCCTGGAGGCCAAGTCAGAGGAGCAGAGAAAAATCATTTTGTCAGAACTATTGGCTTCTATTTACATTTACCTCATTTGAAATTTTTATTTCTAATTCAGTAAAAGAAAGATTGTTGAGCAATGCAGAAAATTCCATTGATATCATTGTTCCTCTTCATTAGAGGTTACTAGTTAATAACAGATTAATAAAATAACCTTTGGGAAAAAAACAAATTAATGACTAATAATTTACGCAGTGGCTTTTGTGCTCTCAAAAGTAAAAGGGTAAATGCCACCTGCCTTCTAGTCTTATTTAGTTTTGCATTATATGTATAACCAGCTTGTATTTATAACTATGTGTAATCTCTTAGCTTCTGACCTTTCGTGAGCAGAAGATGAATTTCTAGGTGCTTATTTCACATGGTGATAGATCGATTGGTTCTGACTCATATTTATGTACTTTCTTCAGCTTCTATTTTGAAAGACTTGCTTTTTTTAAAGAAAAGAACTAACTAAAGTTGGGAATATTTGTGGTCACAAAACAGAACAAATGCAACAAACCTATGGAGGAATTAAACCCCAAGACAATGGGCTCAGGAAAACACCCAGCTATTTTTTAAACGATTCAACTGAAATTAGAAATCAGCTCATTTAAATTGCAATGACCTGGATAAGGTTAGAGACTATCATTCTAAGTGAAATACTTCATGAATGGAAAACCAAACATTGTATGTTCTAACTGGCATGAGATGGTATCTCATTGTGGTTGTGATTTGCGTTTCTCTGATGACCAGTGGTGATGAGCATTTTTTCTTGTGTCTGTTGGCTGCATAAATGTCTTCTTTTGAGAAGTGTCTGTTCATATCCTTTGCCCACTTTTTGATGGGGTTGTTTGTTTTTTTCTTGTAAATTTGAGTTCTTTGTAGATTCTGGATAATAGCCCTTTGTTAGATGGGTAGAGTGCAAAAATGTTTTCCCACTCTGTAGGTTGCCTGTTCACTCTGATGGTAGTTTCTTCTGCTGTGTAGAAGCTCTTTAGTTTAAGTAGATCCCATTTGTCTATTTTGGCTTTTGTTGCCATTGCTTTTGGTGTTTTAGTCATGAAGTCCTTTCCCATGCCTATGACCTGAATGGTGTTGCCTAGGTTTTCTTCTAGGGATTTTATGGTTTTAGGTCTAACATTTAAGTCCTTAATCCATCTTGAATTAATTTTTGTATAAGGTGTAAGGAAGGGATCCAGTTTCAGTTTTCTACGTATGGCTAGCCAGTTTTCCCAGCATCATTTATTAAATAGGGAATCCTTTCTCCATTTCTTGTTTTTGCCAGGTTTGTCAAAGATCAAATGGTTGTAGATGTGTGGTATTATTTCTGAGGGCTCTGTTCTGTTCCATTGGTCTATATCTCCTGTTTTGGTACCAGTACCATGCTATTTTGGTTACTGTAGCCTTGTAGTATAGTTTGAAGTCAGGTAGCGTGATGCCTCCAGCTTCGTTCTTTTTGTTTAGGGTTGTCTTGGCAATGCAGGCTCTTTTTTGGTTCCATATGAACTTTAAAGTACTTTTTTCCAATTCTGTGAAGAAAGTCATTGGTAGCTTGATGGGGATGGCATTGATTCTATAAATTACCTTGGGCAGTATGGCCATTTTCATGATATTGATTCTTCCTATCCATGAGCATGGAATGTTCTTCCATTTGTTTGTGTCCTCTTTTATTTTGTTGAGCAGTGGTTTGTAGTTCTC
>NW_012104354.1:1637646-1648612 GCF_000951045.1 Mandrillus leucophaeus | reverse complement strand
ACTGAAATACCTAGACGGTGTGTTGTTGTTGTTGTTTTTGCTTTTGTTTTGTTTTGGCTTTTTTGAGATGGCATCTCACACTGTCACTCGAGCTGGAGTGCAATGGCGTGATCTCGGCTGACTGCAACCTCCGCCTCCTGGGTTCAAGTGATTCTCCTGCCTCAGCCTCCCAAGGAGCTAGGACTACAGTCGCCCGCCACCACGCCCAGCTAATTTTATTTATTTCTCTTTTTTTTGGATTTTTAGTAGAGATGGGGTTTTGCTATGTTGGCCAGGCTGGTTTCGAACTCCTGACCTCGTGATCTGCCCACCTCAGTCTCCCAAAGTGCTGGGATAACAGGCATGAGCTACCGCGCCCAGCCCCGCCACAAGTAAAATAATACATAGAAACCTTTGGAAACTTTTTATGATATAGATTATTGATGTAGTATGAAGTAAACTAAAAATTCTACTCAGTAAAAAGAAATTATACCATGCATTTATTACTCATTATAAAGTTACAAATTCCCTTAACCTTAGACTATACTGAAAACAGCAACAAACACAATGCCTGCTTTCTTTCATACTGGAGAAAACTACTTCAATGTTTTGTAGTACTATATTTATCAACATCAGATATAAATTACCTGGCCATGTAAAATAATTACTAAAGAGGTACAGTTAACAGAATGATGAATAGCAAGGGGTATACGCAGGTTTAAGTGTTGCATATCTCCATGGCATATTTGCTAGCCTTCACATATTCCCACAAGCCTCCCATTCTGCTCCAGGCTCTTAGCTAGTTACACCAGCTATGCGTCTTTTTCCTAAACACAAAAATTCTTTTTAAAAAAATAATAAAAGCCCACATAAAGAACAGGCTTTTTTGTCTTAGTGTCCTTTTGGTTGACAGCTAAGATCCAGCGGTAACATATGACAAGGCTCTCTCTGATGGAGGTAATTGGTAAAAGATACCAGATTAAGTTAGTCCTTTCAGCCACAGAAGCACCTATGTAAAGTACACATGTATATGACTCAACATGGATCTACCTAGGTTGAATAGCAATCCAAATGTCAGTTCATATCTGTCCCATATGATTTAGAGGGTAATGAGGTGATAGGGAGGGAAAGGTAAAAAGGAGAGTTTGTTAGAGCTGCCATAACAAAGTATCACAGACTGGGTGGCTTAAACTATAGAAATTTATTTTTCCACTGTCTTGGAGGCTAGAAGTCCAAGACCAAAGTGTAGACTGGGTTGATTTTTCCCGAGGCCTCTCTCCTTGGCTTGTAAAAGGCTCTATCCCTCTGGCATCTTCATGTGGCCTTCCCTTCGGGTCTGTGTCCTAATCTCTTCTGATAAAAGCACAGTTATTTTTGGATTAGAGCCCAAGTATGTGATCTCATTTTACCTGAATTGCATCTTTAAAGGCTGTATCTTCAAATTCAGTCACAGTGTAAGGTACTGGGAGTTAGGACTTCAACAAAAAATTTTTAGGAGGATGCAGTTCAGCAGGTAAGACAGAGGTTTTTTAAAGTCTTTAGATATTGATCTCTTTGATCTAAGTCACCTCATAGATTCTGGCAGCTTCCTGGCACCAAGGAGGAATTCTGCTCTGATATGAAGATACAGGTTTCACGGCAAGTGAGAGTGCTTCTAAATGAAGGTAGAATTACAACCCGTCCCCCCAACTCCCAGATCATTCTAACAGGTTTATTCTTTAGCTGAAAGAAAATTGAGGAAAGTATTTTTCTGCTGGCCTGACTTTAATATTTTACTCCTTTCGTTCATCCCTACTTGGCATTTTGTTTTCCACTTTCCCTTGCATTTCTATTTCTCTTTGTCTATCCTTGCCTTAGAAGAAACAGTTCATTACCAAATTATTTCACTTTTTCATTTGTACATAATCTTTGTAACAAGGGACCAAGTTTTTAATGTGCCTGGCACAACACCTACCTCCCACCAAGGGAGCACTCTGTAAATGTTTCATAGTCCTTACACGTTTTATACCATTCAATTCCCAGTAATATTCTGTTTTCATTTATCATTATCTATGTAAACCAGATTTTAGCAGCCTCCATGTATATAACTTTTTAAATTTTTTCATATTTCCTTAATGAAAAATGTAAATTTACTGAGGATTTTGTAGATTAGTCCAAAAGGAGAATTTGTCTCTTGCAGCATAAAATTCCTTTCAACATTTCTTCTGAAGTCAGTTCTGAGGCAATTGCGTGTTTCTCTCTTTTTTAATATCCTTCTCTCTTTTCTTCTCCCTCTCTACCTTTCCCTGTCTTGCTGCTCCCCCTTGATCCATTTCTCTGATCCAGAAAGACCATTCACCCACAATTTTTAAAGACAAATTTATAATTTTTCTGACAATTCAAACTGTAGCCTTGTTCCTATAACTCAAACAATTCCAAACTTCCAAATACCTACCCACATCCGTTACCCTACTCAGAAAACAAAATATCCTCCATGTACCCACATTTCACTCTCCTTCAAGTCAAAAGGGAATTACAAGTAGAAAAATAATGTTTTGTCTTACAAATCGTGTTATACAAATGCTTTACTTCTGTAATTCCAATTACATGCTGTAAATCTTTTCAGATTTCTTTCTAATACTATTTTCATTTTTATTTCATTTCAAGAAAGATTTCAGGGAGACTTTCTTCTACTACTTTGCTTAAGTTGCAAATTCCAAAGTACTATGATTCTCTATATACCTATATACGTTACTCGGTATATTTCCAAATTCATGGCTTTGTCGAAATCATTTGTATGCCTCTAAAACCTGTGTTTGATCTTTTCTTTTATTTGAAAACACTTAGAACTAGTGGAATAATGCATTGTGATTACTTTATCCCTTTTGATTCTCAGGTATTATCTTCAGATTATTTCTGCCTCATTATTTCATCATTCTCCAGAAAGATGTGGGAGCCTTATATAAATCTCTAAAATAGGAATTTCGAAAGCCTCTTGCTGTACCGTTAAGCCCAGACGAGGAAAATCATCTTTGCTAACACCCTAAAGGAACATACATGCTTTATATACTAAATCTGCCAAGAAAAACAGCATCATAAATGAGAACAACATAGAAAACAGTAATTGCATAACTAAAGGGAATAGGAACTCAAATATTAATTAGAATAAGCAACGGGTCCTTCAAATGTTACCCATGCAGATTAAAAGGCAGAAGATCAAGTATGAAATAATTCTCTTCATATAAAGTTTCTCATTAGAAATTAAAAACTGATGAGTGATGGTCACAAGTTGATATGTCACAGTTAACCTAGCTTGAAGAACGTAGTGTGTTTTATTTTAAAACAAGAAATCCTGGAGAACTAGAAGTCACTGTTTTATTTACATTATTCAGAATATAAGCCAGGTCTCTATCATCCCAACAGAAGTCTATCTTCTAGCTGTGAGATTTCATGGAGCATCTCCTAGGAAATTTCATTGCCAAGCAAGAAATTTTTGCAAGAAGGACTATGCATAGAGACCTCTGAATCCAGTAGTATGAGGCAATAAATAAATCAGCTTGTATTTATTTAGGCATCACCTGTAATACATTAAATGGGAAATGCTATGCCTTAAAATTCAGTTTCTATTGCTCTCTGGTCTTCCTATAAGACTGCCTAGGATTTAGGCAGTCTTGGGCAAGTGATGCAAAAATAAAGGATTTAACCCATACCCTCCTTAAGTCCCATAACCTAAAATGGGTCACATAGTTCAGATGCATTTTGCTATAGTCATCTTATCAAATTTTTATAAGGCACAAGCGTGGCTGTTATAGTCTATGATTACAAGCTAAAATAAATTTTGCCATAAAATAAGAAGAAAACTATTTTCCAGGACATGAATTTGTTAATTAAAAAAAAAATTAGAGGAAAATCCCAGGGTATCTGTCTTTGCATAATTTAACAGCATAAATCTGATTCTTATCTCTCTGAAATGTATAGCTTTGCAAATATATTTGATCCAACTAAAGTACCAGACTACAATAGATGAGTGGAAAAAAAGTTTATAGTTTTATTTGTATAAATTTTAAACATAAGTATAAAGGATTTATGTATTTATTTTAAATCTTCTTCACAGGAGGATTTAAGATAAATACATTATTTTAAATATTGTATTATTTAAAGTGCTCCTGGGAGGAGGAGGACTTAAAATAAATACATATATTAAATATTTTATTATTTAAATTGATACATTATTTTAAATACATTAGGTAGGTATACTCCAGTTGGAGGACAGGTAGATCCAGGAAATGACCTCGTGGCATTTTCATCTTTTAAATTTTGCCCTCTGATTCATTTTGAATAGAACTTTAACATGCATTTCATTTAATTTTTGGAAGTGTAGTTTCTTAAAATTGGGTGAATGCCCTTCTCCAACCACCTTGACATTGGTCTCCTCTGGGTCTGATAGCTGCTTGTTACTGAGCTCCATAACTCCACAGCAATGCAGTTCTTCTCTGGTACCTGAATAATTCCTAGTATTGAATTTTGGATTATTTTTTATGTGGGGGTTGGAGGTTCAACTGGCCACATATTTTTGACTAGACTCACTTTGAACCCCTCATCAAGCCTCTGCCATCTTTCGCTGATTTCTATCTTTTCGCGTCCTTCATCCATCCATTATCAATATTCTGTATCCTTAGCACTTCCTTCTCAAGAGTAGTCCTCCATCAATGAAACCATCTACCTTCTGAACCATGACCTGTTTCACTTCACTGTGTTCTCTCTCAAAATGTAAATATGCTCACATCCCTTTGCCGCTTCTCTTATCAATCTTTTACTCCTCTGATTAATTCTCTGTGACTTCCACACCATTCCACTGAAACTACCCTTGCCAAAGTTACCTTTGACTTCTTTGTTCCAAAATTCATTGGATGTATTCAGTCCTTGGCTAGACTGAGGAACAGACACCCTTTGGTCACTTCCCAATTGAGAAGTCTCCCCGTCCATGGCATTGGTGTCTTTTCTTTCTGCAGACCATTCCTCTTCTGTCAACGTTTTTGGCTTTTCTTCTTCTAACAACCACTTAACTGCTACTCTTTACCCAAAGTCTCATTCTTTATATTTTTATAATTTCATTTAAGATCTCCTTTGGATAATCTCATCTCCCAGGATATCGATACCTTTAAAAATTACTTTCAAATCTACATTTGTGTTATGCCCATATCTAGATTTCTCTAGGTTTAGGCCCTGAGCTTGAGATTAAAATTTTATTAACCACCTCTCACTCCAAACCTATGTGTAGTAGACATTTCAAAATAAGCTGGTAAAAACTAAATAAAAATTTTTGCTCTGAAATGCTTGTTTCCATTTTATGGAATATTCTTAATATCCATACAGTGGTCCAGACAAATAATCTGGAAATAATCTATTACTTCTCCTTTTCCTTAATCAATGTTCAATCAACGACAAGGACCTTCAAATTAACTCTAAATGTACTCAAATAGTTATTTTCTTATTTCCTAAGCCTTTTCTCCATTCTTGTTTAGAACTACATAATTCTTTGTCTGGATTTCTAAAAAGTCTTCTGCCTCTCTTATATTCTACTCAAATGACGTCCATTCTAAACTGTCTTCAAAGTATCTCTCTAAAATCTGAATTTATTAACACCCTTATTAAAATTCTTTAATGGTTTCTCTGACCTGTAAACACATGTTGGCCCTCTCTATTCTCACCTCCATCTGTATCTTCCAGCTTCTTCATCAGCATACCTTGTAGTACATGGTACATCCCACTCAGTGAAACTATTCGTAGTACTAGAAGGAGGCATGAGTTTTGGTTACCTTATTTTCTATGATCAGGAGACTCGTCCCTGCTTTCCCCCATCGCTTTTCAATTGCTCTCCTCACAGACAGCTATTCCTCTAGAAGGACTCTTCAATACCTCCACTTCCTCAGTGTTTCACATTGAGCTTCCACAATACCACATGGAAAACTCTAGCATGTGGCGTACAACATTTTATAAGTAATGTTCATTTGCTTAGCTATCTGTTCCAAGAAACTTTACCAAACTGAAGAGCAGGGTCTATGCCTTAGCATTAGATATTCAACAGCTCACAAGGTACCTAACATAATTCAGGAATGGTATAAATGCTTATAAGATTAATGAATGAATCTGTTTCCTTGGAATATTTTTTTTTAAGCTTAACTTTTATTTTAGAGACAGGAGTACATATGTAGATTTGTTGTATGGGAATATTGTGTGATGTTGAGGTTTGAAGTATGAGTCCCCATTCCCCAGGTGTGAGCATAGTACTCAATGGGTAGCTTTTAAAAATCCATCCCCCACCCTCCAGTAGACCACAGTGTGTCTTGTTCCCATATGTACATCCATGTGTGCTCAATGTTTAGCTCCTGCTTATACTCAAGAACACATGGTATTTGGTTTTCTGTTCCTGCATTTAGTTTGTTTAGGATAACGACCTCCGGGATCATCCACATCCTTGCAAAGGACATGATTTCCCTCTTTTTTATGGCTGCATGATATTTCGAGGTGTATATGGGCATTTTTTAAATTACTCTGTCATTGATGAGTACTTGGGTTGATTACATGTCTTTGCTATTGTGAATAGTGCAGTGATGAACATATGTGTCTTTAGGTAGAATGATATATTTTCTTTGGTGTATATACCCAGTAGTTGGAATGCTGGGTTGGAATGGCAGCTCTATTTTAAGTTCTTTGAGAAATCTCCGGACTGATTCCCACAGTGGTCACACAAATTTATGTTCCCACCAATAGTGTTTAAGCCCACCAACAGTGTTCCCTTTTCTCCACAACCTCACCAGCATCCGCTGTTTTTTGACTGTTTAATAAAAGTTATTCTGACTGGTTTAAGATGATATCTCATTGTGGCTTTGATTTGCATTTCTCTGACAACTAGTGATACTACTCAGTATTTTTTATATGTTTTTTGGCCACTTGTATGTCTTGTTTTGAAAAATGTCTATTCATGTCCTTTGCCCATTTTTTAAATAAGGTTTTTTTTTTTTTTTTTGTACTTGTTGATTTAAGTTCCCTATAGATTCTAGATATCAGATATTTGTGAATATCCTCCATTTTGTAGGTTGTCTGTTTGCTCTGTTGATAGGTTTTGTTTTTGTTTGCTGTGCAGAAACTCTTTATTTTAATTAGGTCCCACTTGTCAACTTTTGTTTTTGTTACTTTTGGAAACATTCCTGGAATATAAAGCTGTTTCAATATCTGCAAGTTGATAAATGTGATTCACCACACAATCAGAATCAATAGCACAAATCATATGATCATGTCAATAAATGCAGAAAAAGCTTTTCATAAAAATCCAAAATTTCTTCATGATAAAAACCCTCAACATACTAGGCACCAAAGGAATACACCTCAAAATAATAAGAGCCATCTATAACGGACCCACAACCAACATCACACTGAATGGGAAAAAGCTCAAACCATTCCCCTTGAGAACTGAAATAAGACAAGGATGCCCACTCTCATCACTGCTATTTAATATAGTACCGGAAGTCTCAGCCAGAGCAGTCAGGCAAAAGAAGGAAATAAAAGGCATTTAAATAGTGGCCAGGTGTGGTGGCTCATACCTGTAATCCCAGCAATTTGGGAGGCCGAGGTGGGCAGATCATTTGAGGTCAGGAGTTCAAGACCAGCCTGGCCAACATGGTGAAACCCTGTCTCTACTAAAAATACAAAAATTAGCCAGGCGTGGTGGCAGGTGCCTGCAATCCCAGCTACTCGGGAGACTGGGGCAGGAGAATTGCTTGAACCCTGGAGGTGGAGCTTGCAGTGAGTCGAGATCGCGCCACTGAACTCCAGCCTGGGCGACAGACTGAGACTCTGGGGAAAAAAAAAGGCACCTAAATAGGAAGAGAGGAAGTCATGCTATCTCTCTTCACAGATGATATGATTGTATACCTGGAAAACCCTAGAGTTTCTGCTCAAAGTCTCCTAAAATTGATAAACACTTTCAGCAACTTTCAGAGAAAGAAATGAAAAGCATCCAAATAGGAAAAGAAGTCAAACATCTCTCTGCAGATTATATTATTCTATACACGAAATATCCTAAAGACTCTGCCAAAAGACTCCTAGAATTGATAAACAACTTTAGTTAAAATCTCAGGATACAAAATCAACGTACAAAAATCAATAGTATTTCTATATGCCAGCAACACCCAGGCTGAGAGAGAAATCAAAAGCACCATCTCGCTTACAATAGCCACACAAAAAAATAAAATGCTTACAAATACAACTGACCAAGGAGGTGAAAGATCTCTACAAGGAGAACTACAAAACACTGCTGAAAGAAATCAGAGAGGACACAAATAAAAAGCATCTCATGCTCATGGATTGGAGGAATCAATATCATAAAGATGGCCAGATTTCCCAAAGTAATTTACAGACTCAGTGGTATTCCTATCAAACTACCCATGTCATTCTTCACAGAACTAGAAAAACTACTCTAAAATTCATATGGAACCAAAAAATAAATAAATAAAATAAAATAAAATAAAATAAGCCCAAGTCACCAAAGCAATCCTAAGCAAAAAGAAAAAATCCAGACTACCCTACTTCAAACTATTCTATAAAGCCACAGTAACCAAAACAGCTTGGTACTGGTACAAAAGCAGACACCTAGACCAATGGAACAGAATAGAAAACTCAGAAATAAAGCCACACACCTACAACAAACCATCTGAATTTTGTCAAGACTGACAAAAACAAGCCATGGAGAAAGGATTCCCTTTTCAACAAATGGTACTGGAATAACTAGCCAGCCACATGCAGAAGACTGAACCCCTACCTTTCACCATATACAAAAATTAACTCAAAATGGATTAAAGCTTTCAATGTAGGACCTCAAATTATAAACACTGTGGAAGACAATCTAGGAAATACTCTTCTCAACAACGACCTTGGCAAAGAATTTATGGCTAAGTTCCCAAAAGCAATTGCAACAAAAACAAGAATAGAATTATGTTTTCTGATGGCAAATGCCCTCAAAGGATGAGTAAAAGACAGTGAAAAATTATTTTTCCTAAACTCATAGACACTGACTTTTTAGGATATTTTATGATTTTTCTCCCATCAATTTTATTTTCTCTGTCTACAAGCATCATGACGTCTGGGGATATTTTTCTCTCTCCTAATTACCTTCCCCTGGGTGCCTGATAAACACATATTCTTTCAAAAGGATATTAGTTAAGTTCATTCCTCTATTTGAGTCATTATTTAAAAAATAATTATTATATATGAAAGTTTACATTTAATATGGAGGGTAGAATATTTCAAAATAAATCAGTTTGCTATACATGTTCTTGCTTGTTTTTCTTAAACCATGACCCAAATGAATTATGATCTTCTAATATTCATGACTCAAATAAACAATAAATGATAATGAATCATTTTGATATACCAAGTCTGGTTTTCACTTCTGATAAGGCAGCATACACCAATTCTCATGTTTGTGAGTTGCTAAAAAGAATAGACTCTGACCAGAAACAGCAGCAATTAATGGGAACTTAACACTTGAATGATGTTGCTAAGAAGTCCCCCAAAATTAATTTTTCTTCTAGTAATGATGAAAACAAAAGAAACGTTTTATTCTAGAGCTATAGTCTTGGAAAAAGATTTGAGATAGTAACAAAATGAATCAAGTATTATCAAGTACTTTTTATCAAGTATTTACATAAACAGTATTAAAATGAAATATTTTGTATTGATTTAAGATATTATTCTAAGATTTCCATTTGCTTCTCTTTCTTTAAATACTTTTTATATCTCTCCTAAAATTCTCTATTTTTTAACTCGTTATAACTAACTTTTTCTATAGATACCTTAATATGTTTATCATACTTATTTAAAGGTCTTCCCTGCTAATTGTGAAATATGTTTGCTCCTTTCGTTTCTTGACTATGGATTACATTTTTCTATTTATTCACATGTCTCATAATTTTTTGTTGCTTAGTGGACATTGTGAAGTAGCACGTTAAGAGTCTGGATAATATTATCTTCATCTGAAAAATTCTATGCTTTCTCCTGTAAGTCAGTTAAAAGTACTGGTGGGTCATCTCAGATTTGTGGAGGTTTGGGTTTTTTAATTCTTTTTAATTTAATATTATTTTGAAATAAGGTCTTGCTCTGTTTACCAGGCGAGAGTAAAGTGGCCCGATCATGGCTTATTACAACCTGGACCTCCTGGGCTTAATCAACACGCCCAACTCAGCCTCCCGAGTAGCTGGGACTACAAGCATATGCCACCATGCTCGGCTAATTTTTGTATTTTTTGATAGAGACAGGGTTGTACCATGTGGCCAGGCTGGTCTCAAACTCCTAGGCTCAAGCGATCTATCTGCCTTGACCTCCAGAAGGTCTGGGATTACAGCCGTGAACCACTGAGCCCGGCTGAGATTTGGTTTTATATTTTGTTAGGGAAATCTATCTTAGTTTTGCCCTTGGTTTTAGGATTAATCTTTTAATCTTAGGCATAGCATTTAAGCATACACCTGGGAAAATCAGGGTTTTTACTGAAAACTGAGTTTTTACTGAGGATTTTTCTCTAGTTTGGTGGGACTCAAATGTATACATACAAGTACATACATATATATACACAAGTATAATGTATATGTGTGTGTCTACAGAGAGATAAATATACAAGCTACTCTTTACATATGTACAATGCCATATATACCATATACTCCATATATTATATATGTATATGCTCTATATATACATATGTAGATACACACACACACACACACACACGTACTCTGCCATTATTGGAAGCCAGAATCCCTAATAGTCTTATATTGGAAACATCTTTGTAATATGTCCTGTCTTTTTTTTTTTCTTTGGTTGTCTCTTTTGTGCTGTGTAGTAACCCACAAACTTGTATTAATGTTTCACTTATAACTTTGCATTCTTCACTCTCCTGTCTAGGATATCCTCCCTCTCTGTCTCTGTCTCTCTCTCTCTCTCTCTCTCTCTCTCT
>NW_012104354.1:1635348-1636906 GCF_000951045.1 Mandrillus leucophaeus | reverse complement strand
CACACACACACACACACACACACACACGATAGCAGGAAATATGGTAAAAGGAAGAGTGGTTTTAACTACTTTAACTCCTACTAACTGCATACTTGCTATTATGAAATTTGACAGAAGTATTTGGCTCTCCAGTTCTCAGTCTTCATGTTACCCATGGTCCCTCAGCTCACCGTCATGGTCTTCTCTTGCCTTTATAAATACATTCATAATCAACTTATGTTACAGTGCTAATAATTTAAAATATGCTTATAAATTAGCAAGATCATGAAAATGAAGTAAAAATGAATATCTTACTGAATATTGAGTATTGAATGAATATCAAGCCCTGAGTATGTTACGAGTTTGGCATTCACATTTTCATTTAATCTTCATAATCCCCTGAGTGATGAGTGTTCTCATCTCTTCTTCGCTAATAAGACTGTTGTGTCCTTGGGCAAATTACTTAATCTTTCTGAACATCAATATTCTTACTATATCCAATATACTAACAGAGTCTAGATTTAAATCAAATTTTGTAACTTTAATGCTCTTAGCACTGCAGTACACTACTGTGCAATGAAGATGGCAAAGTTTGACAGTAACCATTCCATGAAGAGCATAAGCTTAAACATATACCACTGCTCAACCATTTAATGATTCGTTTAAAGCCTTTGCTTCAACACTAAATGGAACCAAGTTAATAAAACTTAGACCTTAGAATATCAAGGAAAAAAATTCTGTCAGCACCACCTTAAATAAGTTGTATATTTTTTCTTTCTCCCAATATCCCAGGCCAAAGATTGGATTATGGTGTTTTAACATATATATTAAAACTAATATTGAAAGAAAAATTTTACTTTCTGGTAAACATCAATAGATAATTATTAACTCAAAGGTCAAGTCTAGAATATAATAGAACTAAACACATTCATAAATGAACATTTGAGAATACATCTTAAATTTATTTTTGCTAAAGACTAAATTGTACATCACCAAAATTCATATGTTAAAGCCATAACACCCAATATAACTATGTGTAAATGAGGTCTATAAGGAAGTTAAATAAGGACATAAAAATGGGATCCTTATACAATAGAATGAGTATCCTTGTAAGAGGAGATGCCAGAGTGCTCACTCATTCATTCTCTCTCTCTCTCTCTCTCTCACTCTCTTTCTCTCTGTCTTTCTCCTTCCCCTTCTCCCCTCCCTCTCCTCCTGTACCAAAAAAAAAAAAAAAGAGGTAACGTGAGCACATAGTGAGGTGGTAGCCACCTACCAGCCAAGAAGAAAGTCTTCACCAGAACGTGACCATGCTGGCACCCTGATCTTAGACTCGCAGCATAAAGAACTGTGAGAAAATAAATGTCTGTTGTTTAAGCCACCCAATCTATATTTTGTTAGACAGTCTAAGCTAAGACAATTTTCATTTTATTACCAGTTATTAAAATACAATATTAGTCTTGCACAGTGGCTCACACCTATAATCTCAGCACTTTGGGAGGCCAAGGCAGTCGGATCACGAGGTCAGGAGTTCAAGACTAACCTGGCCAATATAGTGAAACCCCGTCTCTACCAATAA
>NW_012104354.1:1630912-1631893 GCF_000951045.1 Mandrillus leucophaeus | reverse complement strand
AATGTTTCACTTATAACTTTGCATTCTTCACTCTCCTGTCTAGGATATCCTCCCTCTCTGTCTCTGTCTCTCTCTCTCTCTCTCTCTCTCTCTCTCTCTCTGTCCTCCACCACAGGTCATCAATTTCTGACATTACTGACCTGTATGAATCCATAACATTTAATTTTCCACAACATCTGCAGTTTTTCTGACATATTATGGGAAACACTTGAATGCAGTTTTAAAATGTATTTCTGGAATTGTCAAAGCAGAGGATATTATTCTTTCTCAGAAAATATTTATGATCTAAAGGAGTACATATAGAGACAAGTTTTTTTCCTTTATCTCAGATGAAATTTATGAGCCAGTACAAATTGAAATCTTAAATACAAACAGAAAAATATACTGAGATTTCATGCTTTGATTAATTTTGTGCTCTACATATTACAGTTAAGAATTAAATTGCCATTAGAGTCTGTGTACTTTTTTACTGTTTAGGAACATGTATTGTCTTTTCATTGTGAAACATATTTTATTGTTTTATTTTTCTAATTTTCCAGTACAACTGAGACAAATATCAAGAACAAGACATTTAGTTTTTTTCTTTCTCTGGTAATCATCATAATAGTTTGTTAATAGGAAAGCTATTCAAGGAATATCTATCATCTTGTTATTTTGTGGAAATGTGCTATGTTGGAGAAGTAATAAAGCCATTATAACTATCCAACAACTAGGCTTGCTATTTCTTAAGTTGCAATGAGAAACATGAATTTGATGTCACTTCCCAAAACCAACCCAACCTTTCCCTCTCTCTCTACCTTTTTTCCCTTTCTCTTTTCCTTTCTCTCTCTCTCTCTCTCACACACACACACACACACACACACACACGTACTCTGCCATTATTGGAAGAATATTTCAAAATAAATCAGTTTGCTATACATGTTCTTGCTTGTTTTTCTTAAACCATGACCCAAATGAATTATGATCTTCTAATATTCATGA
>NW_012104354.1:1576739-1629452 GCF_000951045.1 Mandrillus leucophaeus | reverse complement strand
CGCCTGTAATCCCAGCTACTCAGCAGGCTGAGGCAGGAGAATCGCTTGAACCTGCGAGGCAGAGGTTGCAGTGAGCCGAGATGGCACTTTTCCCTCAGTGATGCTTCAAAGCATTATTTTAAATAATTTTCACACAACCTTATGAGGTTAGTCTCATTTTATATGTATGTGAGAAAGCTGAGGCTTTATCACACAGATATTTACTAGCAAGGTTGGGACTAGAATTCTTATCACCTGGGTCTTAGTCCTTCTTTTTAATCACAACACCTATGTTATTATACAAAAAAGTAAGCACTTTGCCTATATGAAGACTCATTTTCACCAGCACTATCTATCACTGCTAAAATATAACTAGCATACTGACCATTTTTGCACAATGCAAAACTATCCATGTATTATTAATTAGATTTGCAATATAGAAAGAGACTCTAAAGGGAAACTTTATAACACTCTCTCAGAAGCCCATGTGATGTTAAAGCTGTTTTTTATCTAGGGCATCACAACTCCAAACCATATATGAGAAAACCAGTCTTTCACTTTGGACCATTCATGTATTTATATATTCATTTATTCAAAAGAGGGTTATCATGTGCTCTGAGTATTCTTCTAAGCACTAGAGAGAGAGAGAGATGCAAAACACAACTTCCCAGGCCGGACTCTGTGGCTCATACCTGTAATCCTAGCACTTTGGGAGGCCAAGGTGGGCGAATCACCTGAGGTCAGGAGTTTGAGACCAACCTGGCCAACATGGCGAGATCCCAATCTCTACTAAAAAACAAAAATTAGCTGGTGTGGTGGGGCACACCTGTAGTCCTAGGTACTCAGAAGGCTGAGGCACGGGAATCACTTGAACCAGGAGGAGGTCGCAGTGAGCCAAGAGTGAGCCACTGCACTCCAGCCTGGGTGACAGAGTGAGACTGTCTCAAAAAACAGCAGCAAGAAAAAAAAAAAAAAAAGAAAAGAAATTCATGGGATTTGCATTTAAGCAGGGCAAAGATACTCCCTAAATAAACAAGAGAATAACAAAGTATACAGGAAAAGCTGAAGGAAATAAGCCATGAAAGAGAATAACTGCAATCGGAGTTGTCTTCAACTAGGGTGGTAGGAAATGACTGTTGGAGTGATATTCTAGCTGAGTTCTTATCAATGAGAACAAATAAAGCATACAAAGAATTAGGAGAAGAGCACTCCAGGCAAGAAAAACAACATAAGCAATGCCTGAAGTAGGAAAATGACTGATGTTTTAAAGGATCAGAAAAAAGTCAGGATGCTGGGACATAAAGAACCAATGGGAGTATGTAATAGGTAAGACTGGAGAACACGGCAGCAAAATATAACAGCAGCTTTGAATGTTCAGGTTTTTTTCAGATACAATAAGAAAATTACTTTAAGTAGAGGGTAATCTACTTTATGTTTTCTAAAAAGTTACTTTATCTGCTATTTGGAGGCAAAGACCAATTAGATGATTATCGCATTTGTTTAGGAGAGGGACAACAATGCTTTCTCAGAGGCTATAGTAGGAGAGATGACAAGATACTAAAAGACATAAGACTTATTTTGACGTCTTGGTCAATAGGATTTGCCAAGTGATTGAATGGGGCAGTGAAAATGAGGAAAAGCAAAGAAACAACCATGACTTTTAAGTGTCTGTCTCTGGCAGTCAGATAGATGATGATGCCACTTACTGAGGTGTAGATGTTCACAAGAAGAATGTAGCTTTTAGAGGGGTGAAAAAATAAACTTTTTTATTAGCCTTTTGCTCCAGTATCATTCTCTACTTCTTGATGACACATTCATGTTCAAAAAGGAAATGCTTGTCTACTAGACAGTTTAACTGTAATTGGAACATAATCAGCTGGAACCTCCAATATGTACAGATTGCATTAGTTCAAAAGAGGTAATGCATGTGGCACAGAGCCTTGCACATAAAAGGTCTCCGACAAATTTTACTCCCCCTCTGCCTTAGGAGGCAACTGTGTGTACCTTACTTTTGCTCTTTAAGGTGTTATTTAGTTATCAATTATCACCAACAGCAAACTCTCTAAAAAAGAAATTAAGAAATCAATCCCACTTACAATAGCTACAAAAAAATAAAGTAACTAGGACTAAACTTAACCAAGGAGATGGAAGATCTCTACAATAAAAACTATGAAACATTAATAAAAGCAATTAAAGAGGACACTAGTAAGTGGAAAAATATCCCATGTTCTTGGATTGGAAGAATTAATATTTAAAATATCCCTACTACTCAAAACAATTTACAAATTCAATTCAATCCCTATCAAAATACCAATGAAACTTTTCACAGAAATAGGAAAAACAATCCTAAAATTTTCATGAAACTATAAAAGACCCTGAATAGCTAAAGCAAGCTTGAACAAAAAGAACAAAGCTGGAGGCATTACACTACATGACCTTAAAATATACTAAAAACGAAAGTAGTGAAATCACATGATACTAGCATAAAAACAGACACATATACCGATGGAACAGATTAGAGAACCCAGAAATAAATCCACACTTTACACCCAACTGATTTTTAACAAATGCACCAAGAACGCACACTGGGGAAAGGACAATCTCATTAATAAATGGTGCTAGGAAAACTGGTTATGCATATGAAGACAAATGAAACTAGACCTCTGTTTTACAACACTTACAAAAATCAACTCAAAATGGACTAAAGATACGAATGTAAGACCCAAAACTACAAAACTGCTAGAAAAATATATGGGAAAATGCTTTATGACATTGATCTGGGCGAGGATATTTTGAATAAGACCTCAAAAGCAAGAGAAATAAAAGCAAAAACAGGCAAATAAGGTGATGTCAAACTAAAAAACTTTTGTCCAGCAAAGGAAATAATCAACAGAGTGAAGGGACAATCTGCAGAATCAGAGAAAATATTTGCAAACTATGCCTCTGACAAGTAGTTAATATCCGGAGTATAAAAGAACTCAAACAACTCAATAGCAAAAATAATACTAATAATAAAATTTTAAAATGGGTAAAGGATCTGAATAGACATTTCTCAAAAGAAGACATACAAAGGGCCAACAGGTGTATGAAAAAAAAAATGCTCAACATCACTAATTATTCGAGAAACACAAATTAGAATCACAATGAGATATAATCTCATCCCAGTTAGAATGGCCTTTATCAAAAAGACAAAAAATAACAAATGCTGGCAAAGATGCACAGGAAAAAGAATTCTGGTACACTTTGGTGGGACAGACTGTAAACTAGTACAGCCTTTATGGATAATAATATGGAAGTCCCTCAAAAAACTAAAAACAGAACTACCACATGATCCAGCAATTCCATTACAAGGTACATACTCAAAAGCACTGAAATTAGCATGTTGAAGAGATACCTGCCCTCCTATATTCATTGCAGCACTAATCACAATAGCCAAGAAGTGGAATCAATCTAAATGTCCACCAAGACATGAATGGTTAAAGAAAATATGGTTATATACATAATACAATGCCAGTTAAAAAATATTTTTTATGATTTATAACAGTATGTGTGAACCTAGAGGACATTATATTAAGCCAACCACAGAGGAACAAATACCACAAGATTTCAGTCATAAAAAGTGGAATCTATAAAGTTTACCTTATAGAAGTAGAGAGTGGTTACTTCTCACTAATCACTAGTAGAATAGTGGTTAACAGGGGCTGGGGAGAGTGGCAGGAGAGGGGATGGGGAGGGGCTGGTCGCCAGGTCCAAATTTACAGTTTGATAGGAAGAGTAAGTTGTCATGTGCTATTGCACAGTAGGTTGTCTATAGTCAACAATAATCTATCGTACACTTCAAAATAGCTAAAAGAAAGGATTTTGAATGTTGTCACTACAAAGAAATGACAAATGTTTGAGATAAATATTCTAATTACCTGATTTGATCATTTCATTATATATGTATGGAAACACACTACCCCACAAATATGTACAACCATTATCTGTTAATTATAAACAAAATAAAACACAAAAATAAAAGACCAAATGTACTTTTATGTTGCTCCTTTTTGAGTTATTTCTTACAACAAAAAGCAATTTCTTTCTTTTTTTTTTGCATTGCTGATGTTGAGGGAAGACAGCACGAGCTTCTAGAATATATATTTTGAATTATATTTGCTTTAGGGTGTAAATAAATCTACACTGATGCAATATTACATTCTATAAAAACATTTGTGTATGGAAATAATTTTATGGCCACTGTTGAAATAGAATGCAGTGAATAAGGCCAACAAATATCTATATTTTTCTATTAGTAGCTTATCACTAATAATTCCACAGCATAATGAAGCCTGTGCTATGATATTCATTGTACTGTGCAGTTCCCTATTATACACTTCATATTTTTGGTCACCCTAGAAGCAGCCCAATTTCTGAGCACTTTCAATTTTTTATAAAATATATATGATTTAGGGAGGAATACATTATTTTCTGATCAAATTAATTCCTCATCTATTTAGCTAATGACATTGCCTCAGGCTCTATTAATTTATTGATTTTACAAATATTTATTCAGCATGTTTTATGTGCTATCTTGTTTGTAGGCACACTGAGCACTAGTTATTAAGAAACTAGGAGACAATAGATGAAATTAGATTTCTGACCAGGTAACTTACAAATCCATTTGATATACCCTCTGCAATCGTATCTTTTTATTACAATGAGGAAATGTCCACCTCCCCAAAGTTTGCAGAATCCGTTTGCTCATACTCTGTTAAAAAGCATAAGCCTTCAGTTGTACTTGATGACCTATAGGCTTATTCCAATAGCATTCAAACACCTTTCAGCATGTTTAATTTTAGAAAATTATCTTTTGATCCTCCACCCAGCTTCCAATCTCTGTCCCTCCATTACAATCAACAAAAACATCCTTATTTCTTTTCTTATTTCAACTTTTATTTTAGATTCATGGGGTACCTGTGCAAATTTGTTCCATGGGTATCTTGTGTGATGCTGAGATTTGGGGTCTGGATTCTATCACCCAGGTAGTGAGCACAGGACCCAACAGGTAGTTTTCCCACCTATGCTCCCCTTTCTCCTGCCTCTAGTAGTCTGCAGTATCTATTGTTCCTATTTTTACGTCCATGTGTGCTCAATGTTTAGCTTCCACTTATAAGTGAGAACGAGTGGTATCTGGTTTTCTATTTCGGTTTTAATTCATTTAGGATTGTGGCCTCCAGCTGCATCCATGCTGCTGCAAAGGACATGATTTTGTTCTTTTATGGCTATGTAGTTTCCCATGGTGTACATGAATCACATTTTCTTGATCCAATCTATCATTGATGGGCACCTAGGTTAATCCCATGCCTTTGCTATTGTGAATAGCATGGTGGTAATGAAGATATGAGTGCATGTGTCATTTTGATAGAATGATTTATTCTCTTTTAGGTACGCATCCAATAATATTTCATTCACACTTTAAACCTTTCTGTTTAGATTTTGACTCCACAATTCCACCAGAGGTGCTCTGGTTCAGTTCAACACTAGTCTCCATGGAAACTGTCATTTCTTATCTTACTAAAACTTTGAGCAACATTCTACA
The DNA here is from genome assembly GCF_000951045.1 of Mandrillus leucophaeus. Taxonomy (NCBI): domain Eukaryota; kingdom Metazoa; phylum Chordata; class Mammalia; order Primates; family Cercopithecidae; genus Mandrillus; species Mandrillus leucophaeus. The sequence goes on along the minus strand of NW_012104354.1, from coordinate 1,623,892 downwards.
GGACTGGCAATCCTCCCTCCTAAAGGAGAGGAAAACCCTTTAGTGATGTTTTTGACCACGTTATAGTAGTTTTCTTGCCAAATCTTTAACTGCGTGTTCCTCATATCCTTTCCAGCTCTTTGTCTCTATCTGACTTCAAAATGTCTGAGTTATTTGGGGCTTAATCTAGACTACTTCTCACTCTTTATTCTCTGAGTAATTTCATTCATTCCCGTGGCATTAAATATCATTCAAAATGTATGTTTCAAGCCAATATTCTCTATATGTACAATCTAAGTATACAATACATTAAGTAAACAAGAACAATTGTATTTCTTTCTTAAGCCTTTATTATCACATGGCTCAAATAGCTATTGTTTCCAAACATCCATCCTGCTAGAGACATAAACTAAGAGCAATAAAAATTATTTTAATTTAAATGTAAAATATTTTAAAGTATTTTTGTTTTATTTGTTTTAAATAGTATTTTTGAATTTTTATTATGAGCATAATAACACGAAACACTGGTAAGATAAAAATAAATACATAATGCTCCCTGCAATTAAAATGTTCATAAACTGGGTCTGAAAATCAGATACCTTCAAAAGTCAAAAGATACCTTCAAAATTCAAATATCAAGACCTATGCTAATTTCTGGGGGCACAAAGATAAATAATGCATAGGCCATGATATGGACTAAAGGAAACAGAAACATGCTTAAAAATACCACATATCTGTGTTACAAAAGATAGATATGACTTGCTAAGTCTAATTAAGAATTATTATCTCTCTAATGACCAGTGATGATGAGCTTTTTTTCATATGTCTGTTGGCCACATAAATGTCTCTTTTGAGAAGTGTCTGTTCACATCATTTGCCCACTTACTGATGGGGTTGTCTTTTTCTTGTAAATTTGTTTAAATTCTTTGTAGATTCTGGATATTAGCCCTTTGTCAGATGGATAGATTGCAAAAAAATTCTCCCGTTCTGTAAGTTGCCTGTTCACTCTGATAATAGTTTCTTTTGCTGTGCAGAAGCTCTTTAGTTTAATTAGATCCTATTTGCCATTTTGGCTTTTGTTGCCGTTGCTTTTGGTGTTTTAATCATGAAGTCTTTGCCCATGTCTACGTCCTGAATGGTGTTGCCTAGGTTTTCTTCTGGGGTTTTTATGGTTTTAGGTCTTACGTTTAATTATTTAATCCATCTTGAATTAATTTTTGTATAAGGTGTAAAGAAGGGATCCAGTTTCAGTTTTCTGCATATGGCTACCCAGTTTTCCCAACACCATTTATTAAATAGGGAATCATTTCCCCATTGCTTGTTTTGTCAGGTTTGTCAAAGATCAAACAGTTGTAGATGTGTGGTGTTATTTCTGAGGCCTCTGTTCTGTTGCATTGGTTTATTTATCTGTTTTGGTACCAGTACCATGGTGTTTTGGTTAATATAGCCTTGTAGTATAGTTTGAAGTCAGGTAGCCTGACGCCTCCAGCTTTGTTCTTTTTCCTTAGGATTGTCTTGGAGATATGGGCTCCTTTTTGGTTCCATATGAAATTTAAAGTAGTTTTTCCAATTCTGTGAAGAAAGTCAATGGTAGTTTAATGGGGATAGCATTTAATCTATAAATTACTTTGGGCAATATGGCCATTTTCAAGATATTGATTTTTCCTATCCATGAGCATGGAATGTTTTTCTGTTTGTGTCCTCCCTTATTTCCTTAAGCAGTGGTTTGTAATTTGATGATCATTAAAAAGTCAGGAAACAACAGATGCTGGAGAAGATGTGGAGAAATAGGAACACTTTTACACTGTTGGTGGGAGTGTAAATTAGTCCAACCATTGTGGAAGACAGTGTGGCAATTCCTCAAAGAAATTCCATGTGACCCAGCAATCCCATTACTGGGTATATACCCAAAGGATTATAAATCATTCTACTATAAAGACATGCACACACATGTTTATTGCACCACTGCTCACAATAGTGAAGTATTGGAACCAATCCAAATGCCCAACAACGATAGACTGGATAAAGAAAATGTGGCACATATACACCATGGAATGCTATGCAGCCATATAAAGGGATGAGTTCACGATGTTTGCAGGGAGACTGATGAAGCTGGAAACCATCATTCTCAGCAAACTAACAAAGGAGCAGAAAACCAAACACCGCGTGTTCTCACTCATAAGTGGGAGTTGAACAATGAGAACTCATGGACAAAGGAAGGGGAACATCACACACCGGGGCCTGTCAGTGGGTGGGGGGCTAGGGGAGGACTAGATGACGGGTTGATGTGTGCAGCAAACCACCATGGCACATGTATAACTATGTAACACCTGCACATTCTGCACATGTATCCCAGAACTTAGAGTATATATAATTAAAAGAATTATTATCTAACACTTCCTGTCTGAAGAAATGAAGGGAAGTGCCAGTTATGATGTCAGAGCCCCGGCAACAGAAATTGGTTGGCTCCCAGGTAATAAGAAGAATTTACCAACTGTCTAGGTTAGAAAAGGAAAGTTTTATTAAATGGAAAATAATGCTGCAGCAGAGTGCAGAGGGGCACTTCAGCAAGAAAGGACTGAGCACACAGCGGTAGATTTTCCTTACGGGTATTAATGAACCTAAAAGAGAGAACTTACGGGTCATTTGGACCACAATAGTCACATAGTTCATGGTAAATAATTACATTTGCAGATATGTTGGTGCCTTGATGTCAGTAAGGGTTGCATAGTGAGTTTCAACATACATGCATTCTGGAGATGTATGGAAATTCTAGCTACTTAAAAATTGTGGGGAATGAACCCTTGCACCAGATGCCAGCTTTAGATAATAAGGAATTCCTCAGATAGAGTTTTGCCTCCACATAGTCGCTTGATGGCCGGTCACCAGGTGATCTTTGCTCTCCTCAGGAAGTTATTTAGAGAGGTGAACCTGAGTTGACCTCCCAAAGAAGGGATAGAGTATTTTGTAAGCAAAAAAAAAAAAAAAAAAAAACTGGTATCAGGACATTCCAGGCAAAGGGATAAGTATGTTCAAATCATATAGATTTATTTCATTGTAACTACAAATGAGGACATTATTTATACATCATGCAGTCTTAGTTTTCTAGATATTGTAGAGAATATATCTATGCTTAGTGATTTATCTAATTTGCTACTAGGTAAGTACAGAAAAGTATAATTTCAGATATTCTAGATTTATGCTATTTCAAAGAGCAAATAAAGTATTTACGCTTTTAAGGTTTCTTTTTAAAAAATGCAAAGGAATCTTAAGACACCGGCAGATTCAACATTTCATACTAAAGTACATAAATACCACCGAATTTTTAAAAGTATGAGTTGGCTGGTTCGGTGGCTCATGCCTGTAATCCTAGCACTTTGGGAGGCCAAGGTGGGCAGATCACCTGAGGTCAGGAGTTCAAGACCAGCCTGATCAACATGGTGAAACCCCATCTCTACTAAAAATATAAAATTAGCCAGGTGTGGTAGCGCATGCCTGTAATCTCAACTACTCAGCAGGCTGAGGCAGGAGAATCGCTTGAACCTGGGAGGCGGAGGTTGCAGTGAGCCGGATTGCTTCATTGCACTCCAGCCTAAGCAACAAGAGCAAAACTCCATCTCAAAAAGTAAATAAATAAATACACAGTTATGAGTTATAAAAATATGAGTTATGTCAACATATATTAAACATATCTGTTGGTCTGACAAAGGGTGTCAGACTGGCCTTTTCTACCAGGCCATACTTTCAAAATACAAGATCTCTCCCTGCAACTCCTGGGTGGAGAGGAATAAGAGGGATGAGGTGACCCTATGCCATGTTGCCAGCAGGCTGGCAGTAGTTTGCAACTGTTTTCTCATTTGTACCCTCTTCTCCAGAAAAGATAATTGAGGCAGAAGTCCTCTTGAGTTTCTCCCTTTCCATGGATGTCAAAGGATCTTAAATTAATTAGCTACTGAGTTGGGACTAACATAGTCCTTTCAGCAGAGCTGCTTCATTCCGGGTGGCTTTGTTTGACTGTTCTTTATTACTGCATGCAGGGAGATCAGTTTTATTAAGATTGTAAGGCTTGGAGGAGTGACACCATTACCTACTTACTGGAAAAAAAAGTTGTTTTCTTCTTGCAGGGGGTGTTTGTGGTTAATTTTCTCCCTCCTGCCTCCTCCCCTTCCTCCCCTCTTTTCATGTCCTCTGGTGTAGTCTAGTATAATCTAATGAATATGTGAGGTTGTCAATGATTTATACTAATTATCCATTTGTCTTTAAATGTATTTCACGTAAGTGAAGAATGTGGAAGTTGATTGTACCATATGGACACATAAAATATTAAAAGTGTCATGTCCCTATTTCACAGTTTTCAGTTCAGATAAATCTCTCGATATTCATGTAGAGTTAGATAAGTGACTCTTGAACCTTAAGCTGCCATGCTCACTCCACCATTTCAACTTCTTGTCTTACTCTTTCACCTTTCTGCTGTAGGAAAGCCTCTCTTCTCACATAAACCTTAAATGAGCTGTTCTTTAGAGAAATAAGATTCTGTGACTGCCCTTTCACTTAAACATCTCATAAGTATAAAATGAAGAAAGAAGAAGGGACTACTTCTAAGAGTCTTTAGAAGCACAGTGGACACAAAATGAGTTTTAGCTCATCAGAAATTAAGAAACCTGTTCATCCTAGCACTGAACTTGCCTTCGGGATCTTGAGAAATCACTGCACCTCCTTGGTGTTAAGTTCCTCATCTGTAAAATGGAGAAAGTATTAATATATTAATATAGTCTAAAGTTTGTTTTAAAGATTAAATAAGCTCATGTATTTTAAAGTTTTTAAATGAATATAAAAATATCACAAGACTTTTACTGAAAGCAATGATAGACATGACTCCACTGACTCATCTATCAGTGCTTACCCTCAAATATGCCTTTGACTTTACCTCTCTCAAAGAATAATGTAACTATCCACGTGATTTTTTTTTTGATGATTCTCAAAATGGATATTAGAACCACCTGGCCAATGCATACAGCGTAGAACTCCAAAGTGCTGAACATTGTATTCTGTAAGATAGAATCAGTATCAACAGAAATTGGTGACAGGAAGGTAGTAAAGAAAAAGATATAGAAATTGATGTTTGAAAAGTTGGGTGAGAAAAATTTTTAAATAATGTACAGGAGGGAAAATTTGAAAACATTGTTATACCTTGTAGAATTTATAAGACAGAAACTTAAAATACAGAGGCTAGAGCACTGACAACAATGTCTCTATTGTTGCCAAGTTACAGTGTAACAACCCAGCCCACCTCCGTGTGTAAGAGCAGAAGACATTGAATAAAAAATTTCAGACTCATCCCTTCTCAACCTTTTGGCTAAGATCAAGGGTACAATATTCCAAATTCCATTCCTGTTAAAAGACTACGTTACTACTTTCTTGTAGTTCATTATGAATTAGTACTCTTACATATTTGTCTATACATTATGAATAGTATACTTTTATTACATTTTTGTGTTAATTCGCTAGATGTATACCTTTAAGGTAAACCACATTTAATTTCTTTAAAAAAATTCTTTTTGAAATTGGTCTTGATTATTTGGATGCCTGAAATACTGGTAAATAAATCTTTTTTTAACCGATATTTCGGGTATCCAAATAATCTATTATTTCTCCAAAGCATAGAAGTTATTTTCTGGCTATTTTCTGTTTTAGTTCTCTTCTATAAACAAGTATAATCAGTTCTGCTCTTTTAGAGGTGAATACCTGAGCGTGATAACTGAGAAGGCTTTGGTTTTAATCAAAGGGACTACTCTTCAATGTAAGTCCAAGTGACAGATTCAATTGGATTATTAAGCTGTATAAAACCAAGACAAATCTATCACTTCACTCAGCAAGCACACTTTCTGTGAGCTTGTCATTTTTTTCTGCTGCAAAGGAATTAGCATGAAAAACAGTGCTTGTGAGGAAGACAATATATAATGTAAGAAAGGCTCAAATAAAGGAAATACTAATCTTGATCTATCCCTTACATTACTGAAAGCAATTCCAGGCAATCCAAACCATTCTGGAAATCTTCATTTTTACTGGGACTCTGTACAGTATTATGCTTCCTACTTTGCTGGAATGAAGCCCCGTTGTGTACTGTCCTCGGCATCTCAAACATTGTATTTGAGATGTCTGTTCAGGTTGCCATAACAAAATACCATAGACTAAGTGGCTTAAACAACAAAAACATATTTACAATTCCAAAGCCTAGAAGTGTGAGCTCAAGGTGTCAACAGAACTGGCCTGTTCTGAGACCTCTTTCCTTGTTTTGCAGATGTCTGCAACCCCATGTCTTCCCTTGCTCTTCCTTCTGTGTGTCTGTACTAATCACTTCTTTTAAACATACCTGTCATATTGGTTTAGTGCCCAGCATAATAACCTCATCCTAAGTACCTCTTCAAAGATCCTGTGTCAAAATATAGTCACATTCTCAGTTACTGGGAATTGGGACATCAACATAGGAATTTGGGGAGGCTGCAATGCAACCTACAATATTCTGTCCACTCACCCCCTAACATTTCTGTCCTTCTCATGTGCAAAATGCATTCACCTCATCCCAAAAGCCCCAAAAGTCTTCACCCATTCCAATATCAAAGCTAAATTCAAGTCTTATTTATATTATCATCTAATTGAGATATGGGTGAGACTCAAGGTATGATTCATCCTGAAGCAAAGTTTATCTCCAGCTGTGAACCTGTGAAACCAGAAAAGTTACTTGCTTCCAAAATAGAAAAGTGGGAAATTCATAGAATAGACTTTCCTATTACAAAAGAGAAAAACCAGAAAGAGGAAAAGGGTGATGGATTCCAAGCAAATCTGAAATCTGGCAGGACAAATTCCATTATATTTTAATGCTAAAGAATAATCTTTGCTGGCTCAATGTTATGTCCTCCAGGACCATGAGAACAATAGCTTCCTCTCTTGGTCCTGGGCAGCACTCCAGCCACTCTGGTCCTGAAAGAGGAGACACCCCTACCTCACAGCCTGTGTGCTCTGGACCCGTGGTGGCAGCAGCAGCCCTGCCAACCTCTGATTCACCTTTAGGGTCATTGTCCTTTTTTCTTGAAGGATAATACATGTTTGTAGCTGGGTAGCTCTACTGACCTGTCCGATAGAATCACAGAAGTCTGGCTGCCTTCCTTAATTTCACCCTGCATCTGTCCCCTTCAGTCAAAATCTGGCAGCATTTCTACTAGTAAAACCCCGTAATTTTTCCTGTCTTCTGCAGAGATACCTGATTAGATCCATAGGTCATATTCCTATAATCTCTTTATCAAATGCTTTTCCATCCATACCTTTAATGTTTGCTCCAGAACATGCTTTCTCATTTTTTACAATGTGGATCGGCTGAAAATTTTCCAGATCTTTAAGTTCTGGTTCCTTTTTGCTTACAAATGTCTTTTCAACTTATTTCTTTCCTCTAACAATTTGCTACAAGTAGAAACCAGGACATACCTCCAACACTTTGCTTAGAAAAGTCCTCAGCTAAATATCCAAGTTCATCACTTAAAAATTCTACTTTCTGCAAAATATTAAAGCACAATTTGGCCAAGTTCTTTGTTGCTTTATAACAATAACTGCCTTTTTTTTCAGGGTCCAATAACATATTTCTCATTTCCATCTGAGACTTCACAAGAAGCACCTTTAATGTTCATATTTCTGTCAACATTCTATTCATGATGATATCTGTATATCTCTGAGACTATAAAAATCTTTCTCTATTGCTGTCGTCTTTTTCTTCTGAAACCTCATTAGAATTGCCTTTAGTGTTCATCTTTCTACCAGCATTCTCTTCAAAGCAATCTAGACTTTTTCTTACATCTCAGAATTTTTCCAGCCTGTACCAGTTACCCAGTCTCAGAGCCTCTTTCCCATGTTTAGGCATTTGTTACAGCAGCACCTCGCCTCTCATTACCAAATTCTGTATTAGTTTTCCAGGAATTCCATAAGAAAATACCACAAACTGGATGGCTTTAAGAACAGAAGTTTACTTTCTCACAATTCTAGAAGGTACAAGTCCAAGATCAAAGTGACAGTGGGGTTTGTTTCTTCAAAGACATCTCTCCTTAGCATACAGATGTCTGTCTTTCTCCCTGTCTTTACATGATCTTCCGTTTCTGTGTCTATTTCCTGACCTCTTCTTAGAAGGACACCAGTCATATCAAATTAGGGTTCACCTTAATGACCTAATTTTAACTGAATTCCTTTTTTAAAGACACTATCTCTAAGTATAGACACACTCCGAGGTACCAAGAATTAGAACACTGACTTATGAATTTTGTAGGGGCCATAATTCGGGCCATTAAAAGCCTCTGTAAGTTTTTATCTCTAACCATGATGCCATAAAATCCATCTATATTTTTTCTAATTTAACGTACTTACTTTTCTAATGCCATCAATCTTGTCTTCCTTTTTGTGGTTTCATCTTTTCCTTTGGTTTCATACCACTATAGGCCTGAAATCTTATAGTGCTCTCAAAGATCAAGTTTACATTGAAAACATAAAATTACTTTAAAAAGGAAACATGACCAATGAAATGTAAAGAAATAGATTGCAAGCACAACACAACACAATACAACACACACACACGTGCACACACACACACACATATGTTTTCCATAATTGCATATACATGCACACAGGTTTTTTCATTTGCTTGGGCTTGACACAATTTCTTATAGGCATTGCTCTAGGCTAATGTTAACTGAATGTGCATGTTAGTTGGATTTGGCAACAGTGCCCAATTTCTTAGATGACACTCACATAAAATGCCTATATTCTCACCCAGTCCTGAAATTACCGGCCAAATTTATCTTCCGAGCCATCCTGCACTCTGCAAAATATCATGTGATACTGAAATTCTTTTCTTTGAAAGTGAAGCACCAAAAGCCAAACCTAAATAGCCTATGAAGTAATACTTTCAATTTTGATGCTTTTTATTAATTTTTAAAACATCTTACCCTTTAGTATATTATTTTACTCTGCCAATTTGTGATTAGAAAAAAAAATGGCTTGAAATTTTTACTTAAAGGAAAGTAATGATTCATTTGAGAACACTTGTGCAGAGGACAGATATGAACAAGTGGTAGGGTGTGGTCCATGGGATGATTCTTCAAAACATATGCTCTAAGGAGATTCTAATCAAAACAAGAAGTTTTGTTTTGTTTTGTTTTTTGTCACACCAAGCTGACCATTTTTATTCTAAGCATTTAGAAAGAATCAATCCTGTACCAAAGAATATGACCCCTAGAGTTTTCTAAATAGTTGTCAGCATTTTAGTTAATTTCCTAAACTAATTTTTGCTTTTAAAACCCAAACCTCAAAATCATCCATCCTACACTAATTTAATGTGATAGATAAGAACAGCTGTAGGCATTTCAGTCTAATCTGTACGATATACAAAAATCTAAGCTCTTTCCCCTTCGATACATGAAGGAGAGGTATCCAAAGTTTATTCTCACTAATATATGAGGACATGCAATTCCATCCTGCCTATGTAGTTAGATTCTTAACTGCTAAAAATAGGCACTATAACTTTGTAAGGGCTACATTACATGTCCCCACTTTCCTCCTTCATCCTGCTTGCAAGTTTCCAAGGATAATGGGTGGCTACCCACTTAATAACATTATTAAGACATGATGAGAGATTTGAACTTTCTCTGTCCCAGATTGTCATCTCGATCTTGCCTAAAAATCTCAAGATTCTGAAAGTTCACCACCTGATTCTTTTTTCTCTTTAACAGTTCATAGCCTGTCTGCCCTGTTACCATTGTTCAGCCATGCAATAGAGTGGTAATTGCTCATAGTACCTGCACATCTATCATTGCTCAAGCTTCATGCTTCAAAGAGTTCTTTTCTTTGGCATTTTATCAGGAGGGTGATTTCAATTTTGTGATTTCAGCATTTCACAAAGCAGACAATTTCTCCCACCCAAGAGCCTACGTTTGCATTCACATCAAAACTAGGGTCCAGAGAGTTCATCATCTGAAATAACACTACAAGACTTTGTAAGCAGAGAGCCAAGGTAACAGTATTATATGGAAATAAGTACAGAAAATATATTATAGCTGCTGTTTCACTTTTAAAAAATGCTGTAGGGTATTTTAAACTTTTCTTAAAATTTTAAAAATGTTTATAAATCTTTCACAAGTCCTAAAGGCCCTCTGTATGTGAGTTAGAAGCTATCTGAAGTCTCTGTTCCATTTTCCACATGCATTTTAATTTTTGCATGTTTTTCTGAACTTTTTGCACTTTGAAAATGGAAATTTATCTAAAAGGACTCTGATAGCCTTAGCAGGTTTTCAGCAATTGTCAGAAAACAATTTTGTGCATAGGGAGTTTGTAGTCAGTCTATATAAAATGATTCAAATACAATTTATGTTAACATTCTCAAAGATATTTTACTTGCTCTTAACATCTGCTTAGAATGAAATCTAATGCTTTCATGTGCCCCATAAAAATAATTATATTAGGCCGGGTGTGGTGGCTCACACCTGTAATCCCAGTACTTTGGGAGGCCGAGGTGGGTGGATCACAAGGTCAGGAGTTTGAGAACAGCCTGGCCACTATGGTGACACCCCTTCTCTACTAAAAATACAAAAATTAGCCAGGTGTGGTGGCGCACTCCTGTAATCCCAGCTACTAGGGAGGCTGAGGCAGAAGAATTACTTGACCCCGGAAGGCGGAGGTTGCAGTGAGCCAAGATTGCGCCACTGCACTCCATCCTAGGTGACAGAGTAACTCCATCTCAAAAAAAAAAAAAAGAAAAAGAAAAAGTTATATTATTTTTGGACTCATTCTCTTTTTAAATTTGTTTGCCTTGAAAGCAAAAATAGCAGTAAATTCCATGCTCATTTTACATACACATGGTCATCTTAAATGAAAAACAAATGATACTAGTAATTGATGACTGAGTAAAATCTTAGACATTACTTAACTGTCTGTGTCTTTCAGTTTCTTTTGTTTTATAGTCACTTTCACTTGTTCATTTAAAAAATTTCTGAGTACCCTTTATGTATGAAGTCCAGTCTAGGTGCCAGAAATACAAATGAACAAAACAAACAGAAAATCCTTGCTCTTTTGCAGTCCAGCATCAGGAGACACAAAATAAAGAAAAAAACATAACAAACTGAAGAGAAAGAGCAAGCTAAGAGGTTCTGGAAGGGCTGAAAGGGCAGATTGCGATTTTAAATCAGTTGGTCAGAATAGCACTCAAAAAAAAATGACAATTGTGCAATGACTTGAAGGAGGCGAGGTACTTAAACCCTGGGAATCATGGTTAAAAGAGTGTTCTAGGTAGAGAGAGGAGCCAGGGAAAATAATCTATGGCTGGAGCTTAACTACCCTGTTCAAGGAATAGTAGAATGCTCACAAATTCAACAATGAAAACATCAATAGACCCATTTCATTTAGTCTAATATCCTTTGAACCTACAGTTAGTAGGCATGTATTGAGTCAGCCTTTGTTAAAATAAGCTAGTAGATTCTCATAAATACTATTTTAAATTTTATCTGCACATGTTCATACTCAACATTTCAATGCATGCATTTTTATTAAAATTGTACATTTTCTTTTTTTTTCATTATATTGTAAACTTCTGGATAAGGAATTGGTCCACTATTTTTCTCAATGTTATTTTCTAGACTCAAGGTATTCGACAGATGTTTTTATCTGTAAACAGAGGGTAAAAAGAAAAGAAAGATCTTTCTTAGTTACACAAATCACAGTGGTCAGAGCTTTGGGTTTTTGCCTCAATTTGCTAATGTGCAATTGAAAGACAATTAATTAAATATGTAAAATATTGCATAAATGTAAATTAAATTACATCACTTGTTTTTCACAAATATATGAATTATGAATAGGAAATCTGAGAAATAAAATGCAGAAATGCAAAAGTAGTTCCTCAGAAGAAAGCAATGTAATTTGAAGAACACTGGGAAAATCAAAAGATGTTATATGTTGTGGCCAGTGATGACATTTCGTGAGCTGTTGACCTGGATTTTCATCTCTGATCGCCAATTTCCATCTGCTCAGTGCTGGTCACCTGGATGGTACAGTAGTTTGGCCCTTAGGGAAGAGTTACCTTCCACATTGATCCATTTCATGCTTTATCTGTTTCTAAAATCATGTCTCTCGTGACTAAACCTTGCCAACCTTCATCTGAATTCCTAATTTGCAGTCAAATGACAAGTCCATTTTATAAATACTGTATCTTCCTAGTTCTGAGGAGCCTCATAGGCCCTTTACATCAGAGCTTTCCCTGATTTGTTTTAATCTGACTGCAGGTAAGCTTCAAAATTATTTAGCTTAAAGTATCTTATTTTAAACTTTTTAGTATTTCCAGATTCCCAAAAGAGACATGAACGTATTTAGCAGATAGACTGATTCTGAGAAATATCAAACGAGATACTCAGAGAATATTATTTTAAATGAAAAGCCAAGGTGCTCAGTGTTTAATACCTTTGATTCTACCTTTCTTATAAACACAGACAATGGAATAGATTTTATTTTATTTAGAGACACACAAAACATCCTTCATTTCAACCTCCTGCTACAAACTGTACATTGCTATTTATTATTCATTCATTCTATATCTATTTACCTATTTATATACCAAGGACTGTGGTAGATGCTGGGAGTAAAAAGATAGTTTAGACTATTCTGTCTTCAGGAATTTTAGGCCTAGTGGAAGAGAAATAATAGCTGACATTCTACTTTGATTAGAGCTGTCCAGGATAGTATACAATCAAAGGAAATGGCCTATGCTTACCAAAGTCATAAAAGCTAATGCATAAAACAGTTGCATAAACCAATAACCTATTTGCAAATCTGAAGTTAGTATTTTCCTCACACTAATGTGAATATTTACATATAATCACTATTTGGGGAAATCTTCCCCAATATCAGACTATAAGAGAAACCAAATTAATATTCATAAGGTTGCATAGTGAGCAGTCTATTAAAGAAATCTGAATAGTCTTAAGCTATAGTCAGGCTATAAAAGAGTACTAACTTGAACAAGCCCAGCCCTAGCAGCCTAGTAAACCTCCATAGTGACTTACTTGATTTCCTGGAGATAATGTCTCCACTATTGTACAATGCAGGCTACACAGCCACATCCTAGTTCCTATCTCTCTCTGTTCCAGGCTTTCTGGGTTTTTGTAAACACTTATTTTCTTCAAGCCAATCAAAATATATTTGTCTGTGTTTGAGTTAGCACTACCCATTCACTTAGATAGGTAGAAATGAATAGTGACATAGCATACTTTCTTGAGACTTACCTTAGGCAACTGTCCCTATATTGCTTCACCATTTTTTAATATATTGACTGTTCCCTAGGCATGATGTGTATTATCAGAAAAGCATGATTTGCAATAAGCTGTTGGAACTATTATATTCAATGAGTATTATGTTTGTAAAAAATGACTTTTTTTCTTTATAGGTTGTCAAAATGATGATTATTGTTGTCATGACATTTGCTATCTGCTGGCTGCCCTATCATATTTACTTCATTCTCACTGCAATCTATCAACAACTAAATAGATGGAAATACATCCAGCAGGTCTACCTGGCTAGCTTTTGGCTGGCAATGAGCTCAACCATGTACAATCCCATCATCTACTGCTGTCTGAATAAAAGGTAAAAACAAAACGGAATGCAAGTTGCTTGTCACACCTGCCTTCGCTGGAAACATACAATGTTCCATTTTCTTGGTGCAAATTCAAAGTGCAGAAGGAAGGGATAATTTAAGAATTCTCTGAGAGAGGCACAGGCTTTATCTTTTAAGACCCCCATACACACTTTATAAAGCATCCCACATTAATAATTAGATGCCCCAAATAATGTTCTTGGGGTTCTAACTGGATGATTCTTCTATGGGCCAACTTCTTCCTCCAAAAGCTCAGAATTTTACCTGCCAAAGAAAAAGAAGTACCCTCATGATTGAAGGAGAATTGAAAATATGCTCAAATCTTCAAAGAAATGAAGATACTTCCTAGAAATTCTTGAATAATTTCTGTAAGATGGAGAGATGATGGCATATGTGAGCAGACTTTATTAAAAAGGATACGTTGTAAATAAATAAACTTCGAAGTAGAAGGTTTTGTAAAAACAAGGGGAGCTCCAATCCTCCTTCCTGCATGGTGAGGTGGGGTAAGTAAGAGAGCGTGCAGCCTCCATGGAGATGGCTTGTGAAGAAATCACGGTGGTCAAGGGAAAGATGTTTATGAAGTTAAAAAATGAAAAGTGAGAATATTTATAGTCAAATGTAAAACTAGAAAAAAATGATAAAATCTGCTTTCCAGATAAAATCACGTTGGTTTTATTGGTCAGCACATGAAGGGGTAGGGTTAAATTTCATAGGGTTGGTAAGTCCTGCAATAAGTCAATGTGGTTTTTTTGCAAGTAGAATTGGGACTTTATGTAAGTAACTGCATGAATTAAATCGTAAGCTCTCTCTTCCCAGTTGGGGCTCTACCACACTGTGCCTTAAGTTTGTTAAATACTTAATTAATTATTGCCTTTTTTTTCACTAATTGCATAAGCCATATCTCAATTCCCACCACCCCACAGCATTACATCCACTTTTAATCAACTTCATTTAAAGGTTTACAAAGATAAGGATTTTGTACTTTCATACATGATTAGATAAAAACCATCAAGATTAGCAATTAATTCTAACATTAAATGAGACTTTATAAATGTGTAATCATTTCTGAAATGAGCTATTTTGAAATATATCATTTTTAAGTGCCTTAATTAGCCAGCCTAATTCAATTATATTTATGTAAATGTATAAAATTATTTTAGAAAAATATGCTGTTTCTTTACTAAATTGGTTATCTGATGCTATGTGTTTGCTATTGATGACTTCTCACTGGTGGGAATGAGATGCTTTTCATTGCTGGGAATCAATGCTTCTCATTAATGGGAAATTAATTTCCATTCAATTCAATTCAAACAAGAACTAAAAGACTAACAACAATACTGTGACACAAATTCTAAGTTTGGCTAAAAACCAAACTCAAAAACTGAGTTGTTATAACTACCTTAAGTAGAATTTTCTGTGGCAGCTGAAAGACATATCTGCTTGAAAAAAACAACTTTTTCTTTCCATGGCCTGCTTTTCCTCAGATTTCGAGCTGGCTTCAAGAGAGCATTTCGCTGGTGTCCTTTCATCAAAGTTTCCAGCTATGATGAGCTAGAGCTTAAGACCACCAGGTTTCATCCAACCCGGCAAAGCAGTATGTACACCGTGACCAGGATGGAGTCCATGACAGTGGTTTTTGACCCCAGCGATGCAGATACCGCCAGGTCCAGTCGGAAGAAAAGAGCAACACCAAGAGACCCAAGTTTCAATGGCTGCTCCCGCAGGAATTCCAAATCTGCCTCCACCACTTCAAGTTTCATAAGCTCACCCTATACCTCTGTGGATGAATAGCCTTAATTTCATTTCCTGAGGTAAAAGATTAGTATGAGTCCATCATGGTGCCAATCTAGGCCCCCATTCTCCTATTTATCAGTCCTGTCCTATATACTCTCTAGAAACAGAAAGCAATTTTTAGGCAGATATGGTCAAATTGAGAAAGGTAGCATATAAATGTGACAAAGACACTAATAAAATGTTAGCCTCCACCCAAAATAAAATGGGCTTTAAATTTATTCTTTGAAAACTCTAAATTATTATATGCAACAAACAAAAATATGTCAGAAAAAAACTATCTCATTTACAAATTACAATATACATTTGTGACATTAAAATGACATATAGTTTTTCCAAGAGATTAAAGAATCTTTAAAACATAATATCATAAGCGAAGGAAAACAAAATCTATATAAAATGGACTTTTTTTGCCGAGAGAAATAAAATGGGAAAAAAAGTTAAATGATTCATTTTCCCACTAGAGTAACAGAAAATTAACCTCAAGAAATAGGAACTGAAAATCTTTGCTCAAGAAAACTCATTTTGTAGAATGTAAAGGTTTAAAGATTTAAAGATTTCTTCCATGGCATTTAACTGAAAAGGAAATCTAGTTAAATCAGTAGGCAAATGTATATTTCATTCTCTTGATTTTTTTGTGTGAGAGAGTGAAATTTTTAAAAATTATATACTTTTTGACCATTACTTATTTTTGAATGCCAAGCTAAAAAGTAGTCAAAGTTAGGACCTTAAAAAATATAAAGAAAATTCCTATCATTCTTTTTATTTTTCACAGATTTTTTAAATGCTAGATTATAAAACAGTAAAGGTATATTCCAATAAATAGGGGAAGAATACTATTTGTGTTCTCTTCCTCTCCCCTCACTGGAAATAGAATAAGGACTAGGAGAAATTATCAGAAAATATCTTCAAAGGCAACTCCTTAGGGAAAAAAAGTCATAAGTGTGACGAAAGAAAATATGGTTGAAAAATACCAATATATGGTACATATGAGCAAACCAGGCAAAGTGTGGAAAGGTGAGTTACCTCTTGGAAAACAAACCTGCACAATAGTTCGGATATGTGTGAACTAATACCAGCTGAGCAAGAGGGTGAGTCTAACACTCCTCCTTCCACAGACAGACCTTTCCTTTCATTTCCTTAGATTATTCAGAAGTCTTACCAGAAAGAAATGAGATAACAGTCCTAAGAAAGCGTCAGTTTTACTACAAGAAGATATATACTAGCACATTTCTAAGACTCATAACATAACAAGAAATACTTTTAAGTGTAAAAAGTAACATCCAGACCTCAGTGCTTATAGATCATCTTTCCTTGAATTAGGGATACCGTCAGTTCTGCTCAAGAAAGCAGAAACTTTTTGAGAATGTGAATGTGTAGTATAAACTTCTCCTTTAAACTATTCAGTTTGACTTTTACAGATATTTGTCTAAAATAATACTCTCTAACACTTTATTGTTGTGCCTCCACCAATATTAAAACAAAATATTTTTGAAGAACAGAATAAAAGCAAATATTCAACGGCAAATCATGGTCTATTTCTCAAACCTCTTCCCTATTTTGAAGCCAAAACCAGAAATGTCCAATTGTTACAAAATGTTCAAAGTCTAACCAAGCTAAACATATGTGTTCCAGCTGAATTTCTTCTGATGATACCAATAAACAAAGAGACACACACACATACAAATGAGCCTACACATTCAATCATTTAATGAATGCAACAACTTCAAAGAATTAAAATCAAATACTGAAATAATAAGTGGTCATTACAGCATTCCCATATGCTCAATAAAGTCTGTGAAGCTTGTGTGCATGTTTTAAATAAGCAAATTTATTATTATATAGTATCTAATTGTTTGAATATAATGTTTTTGAATGTTCATTCTTAAAACATATGAATGTTTACCATACAATGTAAAAGTGTCAAGAAAAAGCCTAATATGTAAAAACAGTTATCATTTTCTTAAATTTGTGAATGACATGGTACTAACATTAATTAATGTTTTAGACATATGGAACCATATTCAGCTGTAAAATAAGAATGTAAAGTTTAGCCCTCAAATTTAATGTCATCAGCCACTACCCAAATATCATACATTTGAAAACTGTAACTCCTGGCCCTCACATATTAGAGAAATTCAGTAGAATTTTCTAAGACATTTATTTCTAAGGAAAAATATTGGCCTCGTCAGTTGGATTGTTGGTTTGGTTTGGCTTCTGTGAACATATTGATTGCTGTGTTGCTTACCGAGCACCTCGATTCTAGTGTGACAGAAATACTCAAGGTTCGGACAGTATTTTTTCAATGCTCTCCAGAAAAAAAGCTGGTATCATTCATTCACTGCTCATGGCCCTTAAACTGAGTTGTATAGGCAGAATTTTTTAAGTTCAAAAATTTAAACAGTAATAATAAAACAAGAGTGAAATACAAAAGAGAAGATTTTCACCCTTCTGTCTGAATTTTGATGGTAAGAATTACAGAATAATGCACAAAATCAAATTCAGTGGGATTCATTTTTAAATAAAGTCATGCCAGTGTTTTCATATTTGCTAAGCTTTGAAAGAATCTGCCTTCAAAATTTACTCTACCCTCTGTTTCTAAAGTTCAGTGTGAATCTTTCCATTGTTTGGAGGCAAACACTGGCTCAGACTACTAGGCAGATGGTTAAAACAGCCCAGGTTTTTTTATTTAGGTCAGTATCAGAAAACTTCAAAATATTTTTTAAAGAAATATGAAAGAATCAAAAAGGTTTACATCATTGCAAGGATTCTCTTTTAAACAAAACACATTAAATCAAAAATAAACATTGCTTACTATTTTGCATCTGGACAAAGTACAAGATATTGAAATTACCTGTATGGGAAAAGATTAAAGCAGACATAATTATTACAGAATCCACTCTCACACTTTTTTATTTTTTACCAAGTATAGTATACTGTTGCATTATTCAGGCTTCTAACTTTATGATGGTGACATTTCTGACCCAAGAGCCGAATTCATGTCCTTTTCCAGATCATGCCGATGTCTTAGAAACAGCGAACTGAGCAATTTCAGAGTGAACCCCACCCTTACAAAGCACATAAAGAATACCTAGAAGCTTGGTATCAAGCCTATGAAATACAAAATGAATGTGAAAAATAAATGCTGGCCAACTCAACATATGAATTTAGTTTTTGTATATGCAAAAGTTTCCTCTAAAATTTTCTGATTAGTACCTGGTAAACTATTTCATCAAATAGAAAAGCAGGAGAATTACAAACATTTCTCACACTTCTAACAGTAACAATTTCCTACTTGTCATTGATAATGTGTCAAAAGCTAAGGAAATCCAGAATGACAGGGACCATGTAGAATAATAAGGTTGGAAAAATTTCCCTTAAGGCCAAGCAGGAATAAAGAATAAAGTTCAGTAGGGCTGCACAAGGTCATTAGTTTTGTGTTTTAATACATATATATAGAGGTGAAAAATCTGTTTATACAAGAAGTCAATGTATATACAGTTTGTAGTGAATAAAGTATTTTCAAGTTGTGGTAATTATACTGAATATGTTTAACATATTTACACTCTTTGCATATGTGATAATGTGACAGATTTAATTTCTATTTTTTCTTTAAAACCATTAAAACTAATATTAAAACTAAAAGAAGTCTTACTATTTTCCTATTGGCTAGTAAAATATATGTTATGGAGAGTCCTCTCTTTTCTAAACATACTCACCCAACCATTCCTCAAAAACTACATTGTGCTTCCTTGTTGATTTTTCCTCATAGAAATGTCTAATTTTCCTAAGTTATTGATTCAGAAAAAAAATTATGGGGACAAAATTCTCAAAATATAAGAAGAAATTCTGCTTAGAGAGCCAGTGAATTGGAAGGGAGGGCCAAAACTGCATGTAGCTGGGTAATGAAGCACAGAATTTTAGAGTTGTGACAACCAGGATAGTCCAATCAACAGACATGGGTTACATCCGATCTTCACTAACAGTTTACTGGAGGACTTCAAGCAAGGGGTTCTCTGCTCTGAGCTTCACTTAATTCATCAGCGAAGAAGGGAAAAGTAATAATTTCTTCAAAGTACTGATGTGAGAATTAAATGAGCTAATGCATAAATAGGGCAAAGCCAAACAAAAAAACAAATGTTCAAAAACATTATTACAATAGTCTCCACCCCATTTCCTTTACACAGTTGATTCTCAATAAAGTAACCAGAAAGATTATTTAAGAACAGCATCATATCATCTTGTCCCTCTACTCAAAACCCTCTACTGCCTTCCCATTTAACTCAAAGGAAAAGCCAAAATTTTTACAATGGCCTAGAAGCACTTTTATGATGTGGCCTTTTCCACCCTTCCTCCGTATTCACCTGTTCTTTCCTGTGCTTATTAGGATTCAAGGATCCATCTACACTGGCTTCCTTATTGTTCTGTAACTTTGCCAACCATGCTACAACCTCAGGACCCATACTGACTATTCCTTCTCTATAGAATGCTGGCCACCAAGATAGTAGCATGACAAACTTCTTCATTTCATCAAATCTTTTCCCAATAAGGCCAATCCTGATTACCTTATTTAAAATTGCATATCTCCTCCCCCTCAACAACACACACAATTTTTCCCTATCCTCCATCCTGATGTTTATTGTTTCATAGCATTTATCACCTTCCAGAATACTATATAATTTACTAATTCATTATATTTATTGTATATCTCCTCAATTAAAATGTAAGCTCTATTGGGGTCTGGATTCATTAATAGTTATTGAATGAATGAATTTAAAAATAATAATAATCTGAAAATAAATTTTAAAATAATGGATTTCTCTATCAGAAATTATGAAGCCCAGAAGGCAATGCGATGACATATTTAAGGTGCTGGAAAAAAAATTCTAATCCATCATAATTACCCTTCAAAAAATGAGGAAGAAATTAAGATGTTCTCAAATAAACAAAAACCAAGACAGTCCCTTATCAACAGGCCTGCCCTACACAAAATGCTAAAGGATGTTTTTAAGGTCGATATTGAAGCACACTAGGCAGTAACTCAATGTCATTGAAGAAATAAAGCTCTCTAGTGACTACATGTGCAAATATAAAATCCAATGTTAATGTATTGTTGCATTTTTTATTCATAATTTCACTTTTCATTTACAACACAATTTGAAGGCAAATGCATAAAAATAATTATGATCTGTTGTTAAGAACATGATGTATAAATATATAATTAATGATAACAACATAGAAGTGGGAACGGAACTGTCCTAGAGCAGAGAATTTTCTATGCTATCGAAGCTAAATGGATATCAATTAAAACTAGATTGTCATAAACTTAAGACGTTAAAGTATTTCCATGCAACTGCAAATAAAATATCCTTAAAAAGTAATACAAAAAAGGAAATGAAAGGGCACACAAAATGGTTTAAATACAAAAAATAAATTGAATACAAAAGGAGTCAATAAAAGAGGAAATTAGAAACAAAAATGGCTTAAGGCATACAGAAAACAATTGCAAAGTGATTGAAATGACCCCTTCTTCTCAGTAACTGCTTTAAATGTAAACAGATTAAAACTATCCAACGAAAAGGCAAAAACTGGCATAATGAATAGAAAAACAAAATGTGATCCAACTACACTCTTTCTGCAAGAAACTCACTTTAGATCTAGAGCTACAAATAGGATAAAATATATTTCATGTAATATAGTAACTAAACAAGAACTGAGTTAGCTATACCAACAGACAAAATAGATCTCAAGTGAAGAACTATTTTGAGGGACAAAGAAGGATATTACATATCTCTAAAAGGCTCAACTCATCAAGAAGATATAATAATTGTAAATGTATAAGCACCTAACAACAGAGCTCCAAAATGTATAAAACATATATTGACAGAAATAAAGAGAACAACAGTTCTACAGTAATATAATACTTGAAGACTCCAATACCCTCTCCTTTCAATAATGGACAGAACATTTAGAGAGATAGTTAATAAGAAAATAGAGAACATACACAATACTACGAACCAACTAGTCATAACATACACATATAGAAACCATGGAAAGTGAAACCACAAATAAAGAGGGACTACTGTACACCACTGTCTTTTCTGGTTCCCCAGCTTGTGGATAGCAGATCATGAGACTCTTCAGCCTCCATAATTGTTTGAGCAATTAGGGAATTAGAAATCAAAACCACAATGAAATACCACTTCACACCTACTAGGATAACCATAATCAAAAAGACAGACAATAACATACTGTGGCAAGAATGTGGAGAAACTGAATGCATTGAATGTGGATACATTGAAATGGAAATGAGTGTAAAACGGTGCAGCCACCATGGCAAACACTTCATTAGTTTCTCAATATGTTAAACACAGAGTTACCACTAGACCCCAGATATTCTACTTCTAGGTATCTACCCAAGAGAAATGAAAGCATAAATTCACACACAGCTTATACATAGATGTTCATAGCAACATTATTTATAACAGCAAAAAAAGTGAAAGCAACCTAACTACCTATCAACTGATGAATGGATAAATAAAACATGGAATTTCAATAAAATGAAATTTTATTTGGCAATCCATAATAAGAAATTAAATACTGATTTGTATATTTGTATTATGACATAGACTAATCTCAAAACCATTATGCTAAGCGAAAGACGCCAGCTACAAAAGACAGTATACTGTACAATTCCAATTCTATGAAATAAACAGAACAGGTAAATCTAACAAGAAAGAAATTAGTTCTGTAGTTGCCTGGTTGCCTAGTGCTGAAGGGGAGAGGAAGGAGTATAAAAGGATAATGATTGTGAAGAGGCACACAATTTCTTTTTGGAATGATGAGAATGTTTTAAAATTAGATTATTGGGTTGGCTGCACAACTCTGTAAATATACTGAAAACTACTGGATTGAACATTTAAACATGTGTAAATTATATATCAATAAATCTATTTTAAAAATAGGAGTTTTATTAAGCAAAAGTCAATGACCTATGTCTTTTAAAGGAAACCTAAGGAAAAAAATTAACAAATCACCAAGCAAAACAGTTGAAGAAACCTTAAAAAATAACTTACAAAATAGTGAAAGAGTCAATTTCTGTCTTTGCAAATGGAACTGGCATTTTTCATTAATATTTCCTTTAATTATGAACATAACTCTGAAACCATACAAAAAAATTTCCTTCAGAAAATTCCGGTCCATAGGTAGAATTTACCCCAGACTAAGAAACATGGTAAAATAGGATTCCAACCACACGATAAAAAATAATCCACTGATTCGGTATTTTTAGTTGTGAGCAATACAAACTAACTCAGATAATCTTAGTAAAAATAAATTTTAATTAATTTATTTGTTTGTTCGTTTACAAGAGGGTTCACTCTCTCGCCCAGGCTTGAGTGTAGTGATGTGATCATAGCTCACTGCAGCCTCAAACTCCTGGGCTTGAGTGATCCTCCCACCTCAGCCTCCCAAATAGCTGGGACTACAAGCATACGCCAGTACACCTGGTTTTATTTTTTATTTTTTATTTTTTTTGTAGAGACAGGGTCTTGTTATGTTTCCCAGGCTAGTCTCAAACTCCTAGCCTCAAGTGATCTTCCTGCCTCAGCCTCCCAGAGTTCTAAGATTACAGGCATGATGACTATATTAGGAAACTTGCAAACTTTGAGAGCTAGAAGAACAAGTATGGGGCCTGGCAGTCACTGGCAACACACAAATCACACCTCAGAACCATTAAAGTAGCTACACTGCCACAAGAACTGCTGGGCGTAGTCACTGTCACTCAAAAATGTTTTATCACCAAAACCATGTAAATAATGCTGACGCTGAAACTATTGCTTCTTATCCCTCTGGAAACGGGATATTGGTGCTACTGCCTCTCCACCCCATGGGAATACATTCTCCTGTGTCTCTGATGCTTTGCTCAGGAATTCTCAATCCAAAGCTCAGAGTGTGCATATCAAATTGGGATAGCCGAAGTTAATGTGCTTGCACTTAGCTATGAGACCAACTGAACATAAGCCTTGGGTTTTCTGCTTCTAAAATGGGAAGTAAGATCTGCTTCATAAGCTGAAAATTCCCCACACACACATGCTAAGAATTCAACAAGAATGGCAAATATCTGTTATAGACGCCTTGAGAAAAGAAAATATACCTAAATGTTATGTAGATGTCTTTGTTTAGTAAAATTACAGTTTACAATTTTCCTTTTATTTTTCTGTGTTAACCATATTTTCCTTAATACGCATGTACTGCATAATAAAAATTTTAAAAAGCATTATTCTGAGGAAAAAGTGAGCATTCTATTTTAACTGAATTCACAGGAAATGTCTCTTTTTTTCCAACGTTACTGTTACTTTGAGTTTCGAGCATGAAAAATAATTGCTACATGTTTTAAAGTTTAGAATAGGTGACTATTGATAGGCAGATAATATCACAATTAGGGAAATTAACATAACTATTGTCTAGATATAATGTCACACTCACAAAGGTTTTGTATGAGTTAAAAAGGAACTGACAAGTCACATAGGCAATTATGAACAGCCCAATCTTTCCCTAACTGACTTGAGCCTCCACTTTGTCTGAGTTTTCAGGAGGACAAAGTGAAGACCTCTTTTGATTACCTATATCTTTTATTTTCATTGATTTGCTCTTCTCAGTTTGCAGCAAGAAGCCCACAGTTTATTCTAAAATGTATTGGAAAGGCTATAGAAAAGGATACCAGTGCATGAATGCAAAGTCACTAGAATATTGTTATACGTTGTAAATCATAAATCCTCTCTGTACTAGAAATATCCATTGTTGAGTGCCCTCTTCCTCCTATTTTCAAATAGCCTGAGAGTGGATGTATGTGGGCAACCCTAAGTGGCCTGAGAGGACAAGTGCATTTTAATGAATTCATCTCTGAGCACGTGTTTACACACGAAGCTATGGAAATCACTAAAATGTTTAAAGCTTCAGTTTTGTGCTCTTAAAAGGCAGTGACCCCCAAACATAATCCTTTATTTAGCAGAGCACCATGAATTCTTGGATATGCAAGTGTAGTGAGAGGAGAGAATTGGAAGGATGCATGACTGAATTCATTGATTTCAGCATATGCAATCATGGTAACAGCAAATTCTGAGCTCCCAAGAAGAAACTGAGAACCTGAACTAGGGAAGGAGAACAGCCCAATGGTGGTTAAGTGGGGACACTGGATCAGTGAAGAGTAGTATGTAGGCTTTAGGCAAGAAAAACTAACTCAAAATGTTGGGTATTAGTGGCAGAACCCAGGCGTCTCAAAGAAAATTTTGCATACTTAAAAGTTGTTTACAAATTGAAAGAAGGGGTGCTAGAATGCAAATCTTGACTAATATGGCTCGTTATTAAAGAATAAAGGATTTGGCTAAAATTAAACTCTCTCTGCCTATACAATAAAGACAAGAGAGAAAACAAAGAATGTAAATTCCCTAGCCAACACTTCAGCCTTTTAATCCAAAGCCAGGCCAGAATAACATTGTTTCTTTTTTTTTTTTTTTTTTTTTTTGAGTTGGATTCTCCCTATGTTGCCTAGGCTGGAGTGCAATGGCACAATCTCGGCTCACTGCAAGCTCCACCTCCTGGGTTCACACCATTCTCCTGCCTCAGCCTCCTGAGTAGCTGGGACTACAGGGGCCCGCCACCACGCCTGGCTAATTTTTTTTGTATTTTTAGTAGAGACAAGGTTTCACCATGTTAGCCAGGATGGTCTCAATCTCCTGACCTCATGATTCGCCTGTCTCGGCCTCCCAACATTGTTTATTTACTTAAGAATAGTCATCCAAGCTAATGTGGTCCAAAAATTTGTGATACTTTTGAGTTACTACTACACAGTTATTCCATGTCACCTTACCTCATTACTCTGTGTTGCATCTAATCCATCCCATCCTATCCATCCCATGCCACCCCTTGTCAAGTGAGTGCTCTGCTTTTACCTTACCTTTACACTATCCCAGGGTTGCGCCTGCAATATTAATAGTAAGAACAGCAAAGAGATAGTTGTCTGCAAGCTCATTAAAAGCTTTAAAAAGAACACGAGGGACAAATAATTTCTTAGTCCTCTGCAATTTAAAGATCAAGGTGAGAGCACAGAAAACACAGATCTGTGAGGAAACTACTAAAGTTGACAGTTTAAATACCTCAATAAAAAATGAAAAATAATTTTAAAAATCAAATGTGCCATCTATTTAAAGACAAAAACTGCAGTGCCACCTCAAAGCCACCAAAAAATGAAAGTTAATTTTAAGAAATTGACTTTTAAATGCCAAACATATTTTTCAATAGTTATAGTAATAATCATTTAAATGTATGATACTAAAAATGTATAACACCTTAAATGGTTTATTTTTCACACTAAGCTTCAAAATAAGATTTTTGCTTTTGGAGGATGTTGTTCTCCTCCAAGCTATGAGTCAATGAATTGAACTCTATCCCTCCTGTGGTTTTGGTACTGCCAAAATCTAACAGTCAAAGTGTTTTCTTGCATCAAGGCATGAGAAAAAAAAAAAAGTCTTAGAAAAGATACATCTAATTCCTAACTGCATTCCACTGACAATACTGGATATATGATACCACCTAATTGCAAGGGATCCAGAGAAATATGGACCCTGAGTAGGCAGCTACTTGCCAGCAACAACTTAGCACTATGGGGGAGACAGCATAACTGGTGAAAATGTAGCCTTATGCTACAGATTACCTACCTGGCTACCACATATCTATGAGCACCATTAGTGCCCAAGACAGAACATACTCTGATGCATCCCGCTGTTGACATTCCCAAATAGCTTCCAGTTACTTCATCCTATTCAAAGTTCAGATATCCAGCTGGTGTGTAGTCTTCTCCATCTGACTTTAATGGGGCTACTCATAGTTCTACCATCTAGTATCTAAAATGCCAAGGCATCTGTCCTGCTCTACATCCAATATACAACAGAGGAGAAAGGATAACATAAACATAATTACAAACTCAAATTCAGAAAAGGGAACAATGGAAAACACACAGCAGGCACTGGTCTATAGCAATGACAAAGTTCTAGGGGTTAAGTATTGTGTGCACTTCCTCTCCTGTATTTCAATATCTGATTTTAAATGGCTGTCATATCTGTAAACACATGCATCGCAAAGATATATGAAGATGCAAAAATGTATATCATTAGCTTCCCTTACTGATAATGGATATTTAAACATAAAATAAGTAAAAACGTTCCTTATATGGACATAAGCAGAAAAATGATGTCAAATCCTAATTATTTTTCACTATGCAAAATTTTTCTTAATCTTCTGGTCTGTAATGTTCATAATTCAACATTCAATCACTTATACTTAAATGCTGAAAGCTGCTCCATTATCTTAGGTGTACGAATATTTTAACATGCCTTATATAAACTTGGAAAATGAAACTCTTTAAAATAGAATGTTTAAATATTTCCGAAAAAAGTCTGTGTTTAGGTTTTGTAAATATGCACACAAGAAATTAAAATTTTAGAGAAAGTTTCCTCTTTTTTCTATGAATTATGAGAAACCTTCTTTTAGGCTTAGAGCTCCAAATTCATAGTGAAATATAATCAGACTGGGTGCAGTGGCTCACCCCTGTAATCCCAGCACTTTGGGAAGCCGAGGTCGGGGGATCACCGGAGGTCAGGAGTGCAAGACCAGCCTGACCAACATGAAGAAATACCGTCTGTAGTAAAAGCACAAAATTAGCTGGGCGTGGTGGTGCATACCTGTAATCCCAGCTACTTGGGAGGCTGAGGCAGGAGAATCACTTGAACCCAGGAGGCGGAGGTTGTCATGAGCCGAGATCATGCCACTGCACCCCAGCCTGGGCAACAAGAGTGAAACTCTGTCTCAAAATAAATAAATAAATACAATCAAGCAACTACTTTGAAAGTTCTTTTGACCCTGAGTATGACAACTAAAGAACACATGTTAGCTGTTCTCAGGCTGAAAGACCTGTCATCCCATCTTAAGTTCAAAAAGATAGCTGCCTCCTCTCGATGGCTTAACATTTCTTAGATTTCACCTCCTGATTTCTCTCAGGAATTGAATGAACCTCCACAAACACAAATCAGCCATTTCTATTTTATGCCTGTCAAAATCCATGGAATTCATGGTCCAATACACAATGTAGTTCATCTATCTTGTATGATAGTAACCTACCTAACATAATCTTGTGAACTATGGTTATTAAGGACAATCCCTTATAGATAAGAGTGAACGCAACTAAAAATAAGCACTATATAATTGCATTGCAAATTCTCTTAAATTATCACATGAAATTGCATTGCTAAGAATGGGGTTGAGATCATTGTGATATTTCAATCTACCATTATGATCATTCTCAGAAAACAAGAATATATTAGAATACAAAGTCCATAAAACATTCACAGTGGTCCATAATATTATACCAAGAACAAAAGAGTTTCCTTTCCATGCAGTCTTAGAGATCGTTCAATTTATGCATTTTATCTATTTTTTGTAGTTCAATTTTATTTTAATAATTTCAGAATATTCACAGCACATGCATTGTTAGCATCTGAACTAACACAATAAGCAATTACTAAAGCTATAGTGACTTGAGATGCAATCTTTATATCAGCAAGTTTAAAACCTTATGTGATTTTGAAATCTTATTAACTGAAAATATTGCCTGCTGATAAAACTTGCTCAAATGCTATCACTGAATGTACAGGTCACTGATTATGCCAACTAAATTGCCAACTAAAGATAACCACATGTTTGAGGATTGCAATGTGCCAGACATCCACTGAAAAAAAAATACACAAAACTAAACAAAACTCACACAACAAACATCTGAGAATCTGGACACTTCATATCAGTGTTGTGAAGCGTTTCATTAATATCTTTAGACAAGTGTATCAAAACCTTGGCATGATTTAATTTCAAGTCGCCAATTCTGTTTTTACTAACATCAGAAAGTTATAGCTATCGTACCATGCCAGGTCTGCTTAATTTGACTTAAGAGTTTAATATGACTTAACATTAAAAGCTCACACTACCCCAAAATAAATAATTTCATGAATATGGTGACATTCAACATTCAAGTGCCATCGTGTTTGTACTGTCTTTAGTCAAGTTTCTTTAAACTTTCAAAGAATCACTTTTAGGCTTACAAATAAATATTTGTCAAAATGTTCAATAAATATTACATAAAACTAACAGCAAAAAGTATCTAGAAATCTGTCGTGTGCAAATACTTTTCTTCCCAATGGTCCCAGATAAATTTTAGAATCTATTTCCATCCCCTTCCCAGACAAGCTATGTTCAACAATCTCCAAGAGACAAAATAAGGTTGGAAGTTTAAGGACATGCACACAAGACAAGACATATATACATATGTTTGTGTGTATATATGTGTGTGTGTGTGTATATATGTGTGTTTGTGTGTATATATATATATATCTGAATGTGCAATAAAGTAAGTACTTTGTACAAATTATGGGCAATATATACAAGAGCCTAAACTTAGACTAACTGAAGTAACAACATGACAAATGACCTCAATCCTGTCAAGTGTACCTACTTAATAGAAGTTTTAGAACAAGGCATAATACACTTGAAAATCTATTGCACTTCAGGAAATTTTTGCCATCTTCCTATGCCACTGTAAAAAGATTGAGCACTTTAATCACCGCATTCTGGCCACAAAATTAGAACAGAATTCAAAGTGGCAGAGGCATTTTAGTGGTGAACAATGCTCATCTTTGGCCAGATTTAACTTAAACAGACTATAAATACAATGGAAACCTATGCAACTAAAACTGCGCCGTAGAGCAGAATTGACACCTTGTGCAGTTATGTACATATTTCCAACCTGTGTGATCTTAAAGATTTCAGTTAGTTACTCTTCTGGAGCCATTTTTACAAAGTCTATAGTAAGCCAGTTTAGCATCTCAACTCAGCTTGAACAGTCATGTGAATCAGCATTTAAAGTAAAGCCTGCTGCGTAATTCTTCCTGTTCCTACCCTCTTGACCAAAAAACATCAACACTAGCATCTGTTACTAGACCAAAAATCATCCAGGACCTTAATGAGGGTTGGTCATCGCTGTGGTCCCCATCTACCATTTCAATTTCATTTATGGCAGGCATTTAAAAAGTCTAAGTAGATGAGTTCTCCTAAAACCTTATTTCAAGTTGCCAGACCTTTAAGCATTCCCTGTAATAGTATGCCCACATTTGGCTAGCTCATAGTTAATAATCTGCCTAAACACTGAAAGAGGAGTTGCTGTATTTTCTTGTATTAACTTTGAAGACAGTGTTTGAATGCATGTACGTATTCATACATCACCTCATCATGACTGGAATGGCTTGTTTAAAGGCTGTGAGGTTACAAATACCTATCCAGGATAGAGTGAGCAAATCAGAACTTTAACTTACTACAGTTTGCCACACTGGAAACTAATTTCATCAATATGCCCTACAACATTTGTTGTTTGTTTTCCTCCAAGTTTCAAGTATCAAAAAGTCCTAATGCAGGCTACCAAATAGGTTTATCCTTAAAGTATTTTTGCATGAATCGATGGTTCCGGTTAAGTTGTATCACACCTGTGTCCCAAGGTTTGACTTTAGCCCAAGTTCAGTAATTTTGTCAAAACAATTGATATATTGAACCAACAGGACATCAAAATAAAAAATTATCTAAAGTTAACATTAACAAACAAATAATCCTCAGTCACAAAATTATAATTGCAATTTGGGATGGAGGTAAGCAGGAGGGGAATTAATCCAAACAATGGCAATTAAGTCTTCAAACCACCTTCCGAACAAGGTTGTTAATTGTTCTTTTCATTTCTTCTTGTAGAACCTTGAGCTCCCTTAAAAAAAATAGTGGAGAATCACAGCTGGTAATATAATGTGAGTTCTTCAAGCTATACAAGGTATCATCTGGCTAAGTTACATATGGTTTCCATATTAACTTGTTTGGCAGGGTGACCTACTGCAAAGCAGGCTCAGTTACCCACCAGTCAATCCCCTGGGAGTTATAATTTCCTCCATATCTATTAGTGTTGCAAAAGCCTCCATAGCCACCTCCACCAAATCTTCTGCTGCTTGTGTGGCTGCTGCTGAAGCTGGAACTGCTGGCACCACTATTTTGTCAGTAGTCTCTGGCACCAAATCCTCCACTAAATCTGCTACTCTTAGAACGTCCACAATTACTGCCCTGGTAGTGGTGTTCATAAACCATGTTTTCTAACCAAGATGGCACTTCTTGTTTAGTTTCAACAAGAAGAAGATGCAACAAATCCTTCGTGATATTTATGTTCCTCTCATTAAAGAAAGAGGTGGCCAGGCCAAGGTTTCCTACACGTCTTGTATGGCCAATGCCATATACATATTCTTCAATATC
Organism: Mandrillus leucophaeus; assembly: GCF_000951045.1. NCBI lineage: Eukaryota > Metazoa > Chordata > Mammalia > Primates > Cercopithecidae > Mandrillus > Mandrillus leucophaeus. The sequence goes on along the minus strand of NW_012104354.1, from coordinate 1,593,060 downwards.
ATTTGGCAAATCAAAATTGATAACATGTTTCACATTTGAAATGTCCAGTCCTCTTGCTGCTACTGCTGTAGCCACTAGCATTGGGCTTTTTCCTGAGGGTAACTGGTGAAGAGCCTCTTCCCTATCCCTCTGAGAATGGTGTCCATAGATACTAGTACGTGACTATCCTTCATGGTATAAGATATTCTCTAAAGAATAAAAACCCTTTTTGGTCTTCACAAACACTAAGGTTAGTGCATACTTGCCTAGGATCAAGTGGATGTCTTAGGAGGTCAAGCAGAAACAACTGCTTGTCTGATTCTTCCACCCAAACTACTTTCTTTGTGATGTTCTCAGAGGTACAGCCAACTCCTGTATAGAGCCAAGAAGATACTAATATATTCATCAAAGAAGTCATGAGCCAGCATCTGTATTTCCTTAGGTAAAGTAGCACTAAATATCATAGTGTGGTGGACACCCTTTGGAGGCCTAGTATCTTGTTCAACTTTTCTATGTATCTGAGGCTCAAACCCCATATCCAACATCTGATCAGCTTCTTCTAACACGAAGTATTCGCAAAAGTTTAATCCAATCTTTCCTCTTTCCATCATATCCACTAGATATCCTGGAGTGGCTACTAACAAGTGCCATACACCTTCTAAGACTCAAATCTGCTGAACAATATCGGCACCACTATAAATCATGCAAGGAGGAACTCCAGATCAGTATGAAAATTTTCCTGCTTTCTCATTGACCTGTATTGCCAATTCTCTTCTTGGTGCTAATACCAAGAAGATTGGGTATTGTTTGCTGCGTCCCCACCTTTAATTTTCCTTCATGGCCCCCAAAGCCTCCTTTGGACCATCTGAATACATCTGACTCAAGATGGGCAAGAGAAATGCTGCAGTTTTCCAGACTCTGTTTGGGCACAAGCCGTCAAGTCTCTTTTCTCTTTTATAATAGTAAGAGCATGCTTTTGCACTAGAGTCAGGCGAGTATAATGAGTAACCTCCATGTTTTCCATGATAGTTTCTCCCATCTCAACATCACTGAAACTTTCAACATGTGGAGGACAATTGCTGCCTGTTGCCTCAACTAGAATGTCACCATATTTCTCAAAATTAATCCCAGTGTTGCCTCCAGAAAAGAGTTCCTGTTCCAAACGTTCACTTGGGGGGAGTGGTTTTGACCAATCCTCTTCATCTTATTTGTCACACCAGTGACTGTTCCCACCATGTTATAAATTGCCAAAACCACTTCTGTCACCATGGCTGTCAGTGCCATCATAATCACTCCATCTATGATTATCAAACCTTCCCCTTGATCCACTTCCATGATCACTGAAGAAGCTAGAATTAGCATTTGAATCATTAGGAGATTCAAAACTGCTCCATGCATCCTTATCTTTGCTAGAACACCACCCTAAACTGTCTTTATGGTAGAATCCTTTAGTAGCTGCTCTGTTCCTTAACAAAGAGGGATATAGTGCCCTTTGCTGGCTGTACTTCCCTCATTCTGATTATCTGAAGAGGCCAGGTCTAGGCCAGATAACTGCTGCTCCAGCCAAAGCGCATTTTCCATCACCACATGACTCATCCCTGAAGAGTATCCAGGAGTCTTCCACTGCTGAGCTAATATGTTTGTTTACCACGAAGGCCCTCTCACGAAAGAACTGTGGCTCTATTTTATCTATCTTTAACAGAAAATATGTGCAAGAAGGCAAAAAATCTATGTTCAGTTTAGTAAGAGTTGTTAAAAGTTAACATTTATTTTGTCAAATATAATTTATTATCTTTAATCAGCCTCACACCTCATGTTACCAACTTAAGCATTTAGTCAGTATTTTGAAAGTCATATATGGCTTATTAAACACAACTTAATGAATTAGAGTATTATCTCAATCTTATAAATGAAGAAATTAGAGCAGAAATTTTAAGCATCTTGCCCAAACTACAGTTTGCTACTCATGAAACTAAGCTTTGCATCCAGGTAGTTTGACTCTAGAGCCTACCCATGGCTTTAACTAGTACTTTCTGACATCCAGCCACATGAACTTGAAGTAAATGCTATGTTTATCCATCTATGACTGTCATAACAACCCTAGGAAACAAACAATTGTTTCATGTTCTGATGTTTTACTCTTTAAAGCGTAGATGTTATGCATTTCGTGTAGTAGTTTTGAAGTAGATGAACTACTACCTATAAGTGTTTTGTTTTGTTTTGTTTTGTTTGAGATGGAGTCTCGCTCTGTCACCCAGGCTGGAGTATAGTGGCACGATCTCGGCTCATTGCAAGCTCTGCCTCCCAGGTTCATGCCATTCTCCTGCCTCAGCCTCCTGAGTAGCTAGGACTACAGGTACCCGCCACCATGCCTGGCTAATTTTTTTGTATTTTTAGTAGAGACGCGGTTTCACCATGTTAACCAGGATAGTCTTGATCTCCTGATCTCGTGATCCACCTGCCTTGGCCTCCCAAAGTGCTGGGATTACAAGCGTGAGCCACCACCTGGCCTACCTCTAAGTATTTTAAAGCACATAGTGTTTTCAGAGAAGAGGTTTATCAGATGAATGCTTAGACATTGTATGAAGCCTGGTTACCATGATGAATTAACCCCAGTTCTGGTTCTTATTCTAAGCCTTAGGGTGTCCCAGTATTGATTCCAAATTAAGATAGTTAAGTAATATTAACAAAGTTCCCAAGAAACTGGAGAAAATATCAGAATACTGATTAACTAGTATATTGTCCTCCTACATGGAAAGACAAATTTGAGAACATATGAAAGAATAAGTATTATTATATAGTCATTTTCTTTTATTTTTTTTATATATTGTTCCTTGGATAGAAATTCTAATCTATGCCTGAGAGACTTGATTAATATTGCATCTATCCTTGATGATCTATCTTGTTGAACCATCAAAATGCAAATTAACCTCCAGTTACATTTGTGAACAAATAATTTCACTACAATATAATAAATTATCAAAGAATATATATATGTGTGTGTGCATATATACATATGTGTATATGTGTGTGTGTGTGTGTGTGTATATACAGTGCCATGAGAGCAGGTTGGGGAGAAGACTTCTGCCTATCTCAAAGAATTGGGAGGAAAGAAGAGATAAACGGGGAATAATTTTCACAAAGAGATGCTTGAGCTGAATCCTAAAGAATAAATACAAATTCTCAGAAGAGGAGAAAAAAGGCAAGCACAGAGAACAGAGTATGCAGGAACCAGGAAGCCTAAGCAATACACAATTTTTTTCCACTAACTGCTAAATTACTTTCGAAGTTAAGAAAGCTAATGGCATATCATTAGGCACCAATAAAATTATCTTGAGATTTGACAATGCCAACGGATAAATTTCTTCTGCAAGGCAGAGCAGTTACCTTTTATAATATCAATTTAGATTTGCACAAATGAAGACATTCTCATGTCTTCCTTGCATTCTTCTCAGGTTCTCTCAGTCAACCATCAAAGTCATGTGACTGAACACTAACCTGATTACAAATGATCAAAGCCTTTCCTAACTGTAACACATAGATCAAACTTGGTGTGCAGTGTATTTCCTGAACCATTATTAGCAACGAAAAAATTTTTTTTTTAATTTCCACTATGTACACAAGTTATTGGAGCTATTGGGTACATAACATTTTGACCCAGCAATACTAATGCAGTCATTTTTATTTCAGGAAGGCTTTTGATGAAATATTCAGCTTTGTTTTATTACCACAATTTTTAAAGCAATGTGCTCACTTCATGCCTGAGACTTACCACTTCAGTTCAGAGAGGGAAATGTGGGAAATAATAAGGGTCAAGTATGAGTGGAGAGATAAAGGGCTTGAGGTACAGGGAGTGAAGATATGAAGATCAAGAACTGAGTGACACCAAGTTCAGAGTGAGCTGCGCAGTTGAAATGAAGATTGTATATGGAGTATAGACAATCCCCTATCTCAGAACATTGTCTAGGGCTGGTAAGTAATTACTGATACTCAAGACCACGGAATGACAAAAAGAACTTTGAAGCATTATTCCATTAACAAAATATCTTCCCATGTTTGTTAGTCATTAATATTTTTAAAGTATATGCAGTGCAAAAGTAACAAAAGTAGATAAAATTTTGCTATGAAACTGTATATAAACTGGTGTAACTTTCCTGAAATAAAATATTTTTATGTAGATATTATAGTTTGATGTTCGATGAGGTTTTTTAAACAGTGAATTTCAGCACAGAAGCAAGTGAGTTAAGCAATACTAATACTTTACACAGAATAATTTCCATTTCAATAATCTTATCCTATACATAGTGTAATTTTTTTAATTGAAATGGATTTTGTCCTTATCCTACCTTTGAATGAATCCCTTCCATTTCCACTTATGACTAAGAAGAGAAAATCAAAGGAAAAATAGAATAGAACAATAGTAAACATTCTAAAGTAAATTTTTTCATCTGTAACAAAAATAAAAATAAAAAAGAAGAAAAAAAGAATTAATAAATTATCTGCCACCTCCCTCAAAAAAAACCATCTGGTATTTATTATTATTTTATTTTTACTATTTATTGTTCACTCCCTTTACACTAAGGCTGTGCCAAGCACCGGAAATACCATGAAGAATAAAATATACTGAGAAGAGGACTTCATAGAATTTATAGTCGAGTAAAGGAGACAGTACTCAGATAATTACATGAACATGGGATGAAGATGCATTGAAGAGTTGTAAAGGGAAAAATCAGAGTATGAGTGCATTGCAGAGAAGCATAAGCCAATTTATGAGACCAGGAGACTTTCCTGAGAAAGTGACATTTAAGAAGAAACCTAAGGTGATCCTAAGGTTGAGATTATCCAGAAGGAAAGAGATTATGTTTTTAGACAGGGAGAAAAGTATGTGCCAGTGTTCTAAGGTGGAAGCTTGTCTTGTTTGTGAAACTAAAAGGTTAGCAAGGCCCCAGTATGACCAATCATGGAGTGTGCCATGACAGAAAGGCAGGCCACGGGGTGCCTGTTATACTTCTGCCTACAACCGTAAGCAATTGCACTATTGGATAGAAAACAGCTCACAAAATCTTACATTGCCCTGTGAAAGGGAGATGAGGCCAATTTTCTACGGAATTCCATGCTTATCAGTTTGCCTTTGATTACATAGGAGACTATTTTTTACATAGTGCGATTAACAAAACAGTAACTAGAGGCTACAGACCAGCAGACACCACTAGTTTCAACTAACTATAAATAAGTACCTACCAAGAACCTCCAATTTCCCACAACTCTACAGAGACTCTCTTGTCAAGGTTATCACGTTGTAAGTCTGATGATTACTTATCTTCTATGACAACTCAGCAGCATTTGTCAGAGATAATCACTTCCTTCTTGAAATTGTTCTCTCGGCTCATAACACTTTGCCTTCCTGGTTTTCTTCCTACCTCAATAGCTCCTCTTCCAAGTCTCCTTGATGCTCCCTTTCCTCTGCTCCAACTCTCAATGTTGAAATGCATCTAAAGCTCAACCCTTTTCTCTTCTCTATCTACACATTCTTCCACTCAGTCCCATGATGTTAAATGTCATCTCCTAAATCTTTACCTCTAGTTCTGACCTCTCACAGTTTCAGACTTATATATACAACATGATGTCTCCACTTGGATGCAGTCTTTACACAGTCATCTCAAATGTAACGTGGCCAAAGCGACCTTAATTTCCCCGATGTAGGGTAAGACCTAAAATTTCAAGTGCTACCTTGACTTTTTTTTTTTTTTTTTTTGAGACGGAGTCTCGCTCTGTAGCCCAGGCTGGAGTGCAGTGGCCGGATCTCAGCTCACTGCAAGCTCCGCCTCCCGGGTTCACGCCATTCTCCTGCCTCAACCTCCCGAGTAGCTGGGACTACAGGCGCCCGCCACCTCGCCCGGCTAGTTTTTTGTATTTCTTAGTAGAGACGGGGTGTCACCGTGTTAGCCAGGATGGTCTCGATCTCCTGACCTCGTGATCCGCCCATCTCGGCCTCCCAAAGTGCTGGGATTACAGGCTTGAGCCACCGCGCCCGGCCACCTTGACATTTTTTAACTTCACAGGGCCTGAAAGACCTATCTGTGAGTTCTCTTGCTGTTGCCAGATACACCCTTACTCAGTAAGAAAGGTTCTCTGCCCAGCTAGTTCTTTTGTCAGCTGTTGCATTCTACCCTGTCCTCAACCTAACAGGTTTCATCTCTCTGCCAACCCATACGATTACTCAAGCAAGGCAATCCAATCCTTCTGCAGGAACCAGGGGACATCTCACCCTCCCGTTACTAACAAAGCCTGCCTCCCACAGCCTGGTTCACTCAGCTCCCGAGTGCAACACCAGTGTGGCCCTTCACAGCATGCAGTGTGTTGTGACTGGATGATCTCATCTGTCCAGTGTCAGGTGTTGTATGTTTCAACATCTCCTACAATTTCAGGCACAAAATTCTTCCTTCACCAATTGGATGAATAGGAAGTGGTCATAACACCCCCAAAACTAACTTTTCCTCAGATCTTCATCTTAATACATGGTGCTATCATTCAATAAGCTGTTTAAGCAGATAAATTCTCTTTGATTCTTATCTTTCTTTCTACCCACATCTAATCAATCTGAAAGCCTTGTCAACTCTGCTTCAGAAACATAATCCCAAACTATCTGCTTCTCTCCATCTGCATTACCTTCTATGTTTACCTAATGTTCTCTCTCATCAGTATCACTACAGGGACACCCTTGCTGAACTCTCAGCCTTTACTTTTACCAAGAACAATTCACTGTTTACATAAAAGACATTTTTAAAAACTCTAGCAGTTTTCCATTACACTTAAGAGAAGAATTATTTCCCTGGCTTATAAAGTCTTAAATGATTTAATTCTGCCTGCCTCCTTGACTTATCTTGCCTTGTGCTTCACATCACCCACTCATTTCAAGCATATTCAACTTCTCATTTCCCTAGAACAGGATAAACTGATTCTCGTCTTTGGCTTTTTACACTAGCTGTGTTTTCTGCCTGAAAAGAGCCTTCTTCTTATCTTGTTATGGCTAGTTAATTATTATCATTCAGATCTCAGTTAAAATGAGAGCTCCTCTTAGCTATATGTCCTTATCTATATCATATCACCTTTTAATCTTCTTCATACATTTATTGCCATCTGTTTTCTGTTTATTTACTTACTCATTTACTTGATATTTGTGTCCACTACCAGGCTGGAAACTGGGGAGAGTCAGTGCCTTGACTGGCTTATTCACCACTGCAATCTCAGTATCTACAGCCATGCTAGACACATAATGGGAAATTAATATATAATGGTTAAAAGAAAAAATGAATGAATTAAACAATGTAATGCAATTATTAAAACATAAATTTATGATTTATACAGGCCATTATTCAAATCCCATTAGCTATGTGATCTCTCTGAATCTTAATTTTCTTTTGTCTAATGGGAATAATAACTATTTCATGGAGATATTAGGAATTAAACTAGATATAATGAGTTTTACATTTCTAAACCTCTCCTAGAACATACTACCTACATAATAATATAAACTGCTATCAAACAATTCAGTTGGCTTCTCAAAAAAATCAGGAGACAACACAGAAGAGAAAAGCAAAATTAGAATCATAAACTCCAATTCACTCAGATCACTTAATTTCTAGATAGTTTTTTTAAAAATCAAAGATTGAACAGAAATTGTATAACTTCCTTTTCAGCTTCTAGTCATCTATTTGCTAAATAATAGCAAAAAAAATCTATAAATAAGAAGCATGTAAGAGATAAAGTCTTCACAATTTATTTGACTAAGTTGTAATCTTACTGGCTTTTTAAAAGTGTATCTCTCAAACTAGGCTTAAGGCTCACTACAAGTGTATAGAATATACAAAAGTCATAGTACCATTTCTCATGTCAAGGTGCTTGGAATTGCAGTGAAGCAACTTAATAAGCAATTTTAAAAAGCTGCAACAGAATTTAATTTGCCTTACACTTTTGAGCTATTATACAAATGCTATCCATTTTACATTATTGGAAAATAATAGTCTCTGATTGTTAGTTGTATTTCTGTGGGGTCAGTGATAACATCCCCTTTGTCATTTCTAATTGTGTTTATTTGGATTTTATCTCTTTTCTTCTTTATCAGTCTAGCTAGTGGCCTATTTTATTATTTTTTTCAAAAAACTAACTCCTGAATTTATTGATCTTTTGAATGGTTTTTCGTGTCTCAATCTCCTTCAGTTCAGCTCTGATTTTGGTTATTTCTTGTCTCCTGCTAGCTTTGGGATTGGTTTACTCTTGGTTCTCTAGTTCTTTTATTTGTGATGTAAAGTTGTTAAATTGAGATCTTTCTAACTTTTAGGTGTGGGCATTTAGTGCTATAAATTTCCCTCTTACCACTGTTTTAGCTGTGTCCCAGAGATTCTGGTACATTTTATCTTTGTTCTCATTACTTTCAAGGAACTTCTTGATTTCTGCCTTAATTTCATTATTTATCCAAAAGTCATTCAGGAGCAGGTTTTTAATTTCCATGTAGTTGTATGGTTTTGAGCAGTTTTCTTAGTCTTGATTTCTATTATTGCACTGTGGTCCAAAAGAATGGTTGGTATGATATTAGTTCTTTTTTATTTGCTGAGGATTGTTCTGTGTCTGGTTGTGTGGTCAGTTTTAGAGTATGTGCCATGTGGTGATGAATGTATATTGATGAATGAAGAATGTATGTTCTGTTGTTTTGGAGTGGAGAGTTCTATAGGTGTCTATCAGGTCCATTTGATCCAGTGCTGAGTTAAGGTCCTGAATGTCTTTGTTAATTTTCTGCCTTGACGATCTGTCTAGTCAGTGGAGTGTTGAAGTCTCTCACTAGTATTGCGTGGGAGTCTGAGTCTTTTTGAAGGTCTCTAAGAATTTGTTTTAAGAATGTGGATGCTCCTATGTTGGGTGCACATATATTTAGGATAGTTAGATCTTTTTGTTCAGTTGAACCCGTTACCATTATGTAATGCCCTTTTTTATCCTTTTTGATCTCCATTGGCTTAAACCCTGTTTTTTCTGAAATTAGGATTGTGACTCCTGTTTTTTTCTGTTTTCCATTTGTTTGGCGATTTTCCTTCATCTCTTTATTTTAAGCCTATGGGTGTCATTGCATGTGAGATGGATCTTTTGAAGACAGCATACAATTGGGTATTGGTTCTTTATCCAACTTGCTACTCTGTGCCTTTTAATTGTGGCATTTAGCCCATTTACATTCAGTAACATGTATCTAATAAACTTTTGTTAACAAGAAGATTAACTTTATTATGAAACATGATATTCTCCATGGACTTCTGTATAACACTTAAACAAAACATTTATCAAAAATAGGTAATGAGCATTTTCTCCAAAGTTATTCCCCTTTACACTATCCCCAATGTATAACATACAATATATGACAATAGAAAGTGTTCAATGATTTTAGGTTATAAGAGTATGTCAAGTCCAACAACTTATCATCAAAAATAAAATTCAACACTGGATTCAAGACTTTAAGTAACATTTAAAAGTAACTGCTTTGAACTTCCTTTTCTGTGTGAGATTTGAAATTTTTTATGTTAGTTTAATGCTATATAATACTCCACTATGTGTATATGCCATACTTTTATCTATGGTTGATGGGAATTGAGGTGTTTTTAATGTCGGCTAACCAGCAGTGATGCCACGAAATGGTCTTATACTAGGTTTTAGATGCATAGGTCATAGAGTTGTAGGAAATATGCATGTTCAGCTTTAGTAGGTATTGCCAGTTTTCAAAAGTGGTTGCAGTAATTTACACTTCCACTAATACCATATGAAATTCCAGTGGCTCCACATCTTCAATTACTTTTGTATTTGAAAAATACTGTAATTTTCCACATTAGCCATCTTATCAGGTATGTAAAAATTTATATATTTGTTTAAATTTGTATTTTACTGATGACCAAAGCTGAGCACCTTGTAGAGATGCTCACCTTTTAAAACAAGTATTGTACCTTAACGTTGATCACCTTTTAAAACACTTATTGTACAAGGTTACTCACTTTTAAAACACTTATTACACCTATTGCATTTGATGATCAAAGTTGAGCACCTTTTAAATATTTATTAGCCATTTGGAGCTATTATTTTATGAGCACTTAGGATTTTTGCTCATTTTTTAAATTGGATTATTTGTTTCTTCTAATTGATATGTAGAATATTTTCTATATATTTTAAGTATGAATGCTTTATCAGTTAAATTTAAGTATAGTTTCCTACTATGTCACCTGAATTTTCTGACATTGAGTGATATCTTTTGATGAACAATAGTTCTCAATTTTAATGTACTACAATTTACCAGTCTTTTCCTTTATGGTTAGTACTGTGTCGTCTAAATAAACAATTGCCTACCCAAAACCCATGAAGATATTCTCCTTGGATTTCTTTTAGAATATTCATTGTTTTACTTTTGACATGTAGATCTACATTCTGTACAAAATAATCTCTGTGTATAATGCGAGATAGGTATCAAGATTCACTTTTTGCACATATTTAATTGCTTGAACATCATTTATTTAAAAGACCAGCTTTTCTCCCACTGAATTGAAGTGGCATTTTTGTTTTAAATCAGGTGGCAGTATGAAGATGTGCAGGTGTTTTTCCAGATGCTGTTTTAATACATTGGTCTGTTTGTCTGTGTTTCATTATCACAATGTCTTGATTGCTGTAATTGTATAGTAAAGTACTAATGTGTTAGTGAAACTCTTCCAACTATTTTATTTTCCCTCGTAAAGACTGTCTTGACTATTCTAAGTTCTACAAAGTTTTGAATTAGCTTTGCATTTGCAACAAGAAAATCTAATCAACTTTGAACGAGATTGCATTGAATGTAAGAATAAATCTGCGCAAAGTTGACATCTGAACAATATTGAGTTTTTAATTCACAAACACTATATATGTGTCCATTTACTTAGGTTTTCTCCTATTTTCCACAATAATGACTGATAAGTTTTCTGTGTAGAAGTAATTAAATTATTCATAATACTCCATTTCAGATGCTATATTGATGATATGAATTTTAAATTTTATCCTATCTCCTTTGGTATATAGAAACACAATTGATATGTGTATGTTGATCTTGAATCTGGATGACTTGCTTCTTCATTCATATGTTCTGAAAATATGTCCATAGATTCTTTAGGGTATTCCACAAACAGCATCAGTCATCTGCAAATTGTGACCGTTTCATTTCTTTCTTTCCAATTCTGTAACATTTCATTTTTCTCTTGCTTTTTTTCTTTCTCCATGTCTCATTTATTTATCTTAAAATATCCAATTGACAAATAAAGATTGTATATATTGAAGTAGTACAACATGAATTCATACACATATATATTATGCATTGTCCCAATAAAATTAATGCATCCACCAGTACTCATGTTGTACAAGAGATCCCTCAAACTTAATTATCTTATAATGAAAAGCTTGTACCTTTGATAAACTTCTCCCCCTTTTCCCCACTTGCCAGCCCCAGACAACTACCATGCCACTCTCTGTTTCTACAAGTTAGAATTTCATAGATTCCACGTATAAGTGAAATCATTCAAAATTTGCCTTTCTGTACCTGGCTAATTTCACTTAACACAATGTCTTGCAGGTTCATCTATGTTGTCACAAATAGCAGAATTTTCTTCCTTTTTAAGGCTGAATAATATCCCATGGTATATACCACATTTACTTTATCCATATATTCAATGATGAACACTCTGGTTGTTTCCATATATCAGCTATTGTACATAAGGCTGTAATAAACATGAGGGTGTAGATATATCTTCAAGATACTGATTTAATTTATTTTCAATATAAACTCAGAAGTGAGATTTCTAAATCGTATAGTAGTTCTATTTTTAATTTTTTAAGGAACCTCCATAGTGCTTTCCATAACAGCTGTACTAATTTGCATTCCTACCACAAATACATGAAGGTTCCCTTTTCTGCACACCTTTGCCAACACTTGTTATCTCCTGACATTTTTATATTAGCCATCCAATAGGTGTAAGATGATATCTAATTGCGTTTCTCATTTTAATTTTTCTGACGATTAATATGTTGAGCATCTTTTTGTATACCTGTTGGCCATTTGTATGCTTTGGAAAATATCTGTTCATTTATCCTATGCTGATTTTTTATAAGGTTGTTTGTTTTCTTCAGTTGTGTGAGTTCCTTATACATTTTGGAGATTAATCGCTTATAAGATACATGGTTTGCAAATATTTTCTCCCATTCTATAAGTTTCCTTGTTATTTTATTTTTGTCTTTGTCATGCAGAAGCTTGTTATTTTGATGTAGTCTCACTAGTTTACTTTTGCTTTTGATATCTGTATTTTGGATATTATATATAAAAAATCATTAATAAGACCAATGCCAGAAGGCTTTTTTCCATATTTTCTTCTAGGAGTTTTTTGTTTTCAGGTCTTACATTTAGATCTTTTATCCATTTTGAGTTGATTTTTGTATATGCTATAAGATAAAGGTTCAATTTTTCTTTTGTATGTTGATATTCAGATTTTTCTGTGTCCTTTATTTAAGAGAGTTTCCTTTCTTTGTTGTGGATTTTTGGCACCCTTGTTAAAGATTAGTAGACCATATAAGCATAGGGTTATTTCTGAGCTCTCCTTTCTGTTCCGTTAGTTTATGTGTCTGCTTTTAAGCCAGAACAACATTGTTTTGATTACTACAGCTTAGTAATGTAGTTTGAAATTTGGGAATGTAATGCTTGCAGCTTTGCAGGCTTTGCAAGACCACTATTGGTCTTTCATAAAATTTCTTTGGCTATTTGGAATCTTTTGTGGTTCCATGTGGATTTAAGGATTGTATTTCTATTTCTATGAAAAATGCCATTTGAATATTGATAAAAATTGCATTGATTTGTAGATCACCTGGGGTAATATGGACATTTTAATAATATTAACTCTTCTTATTCATGAAGATTAAATATATTTCCATTTATTTGTATCTTCTTAAATTTCTTGTATCAATATCTTATAGCTTTCAGTGTACAGACCTTTCAGCTCCTTCACTAAATTTACTCTTAAGTATTTTATTCTTTTTCATGTGTTTGTAAATGAGATCATTTTCTTAACTTCCTTTTCAAATAGTTCACTGTTAGTGTGTAGCTATGCAACTGATTTTTTATGTTAATTTTGTATCCTGAATATCAAAACCAGATTAAGATGCTACATTAAAAGAAATTACAGGTCAAAATCCCTAATGAATATAAATGCAAAAGACCCTCAACAAAACATTATCAAAGCAAATTCAATGGCATACTTAAATGATCACACACCATGATTAAGTGATATACAAGGATGGTTCAACATCACAAATTAATAAGTGTGGTAAACCAATTGATAGAATGAAAGACAGAAAACATATGATCATCTCGATAAATGCAGAAAAAATTATTTGACAAACTTCAACATTATTTTATGATTTTAAAAAACTCTCAATAAATTAGGTACCGAAGGAATGGGCCACAAAATAGTAAATGCCATTTTTGACAAGCCCTCAGCTAATATCATACTCAATGATGAAAAGCTAAAAGCTTTTCCTCTAAGATCGAGAACAAAACAAGGGTTCCCACTCTCACCATTTCTACTCAGCACAATGCTGAAGGACCTACCTAGAGCAATGAGACAAGAAAAAGAAACAAAAGGTGACCAAATTGGAAAGGAAGAAGTTAAATTGCCCTGTTTGCAGATGACATAATCTTACATTCAGAAAACCCTAAACACTCCACCAAAAAAACCTTTCAGAATAAACAATTTTTTTGCTATTTTTCACTAAAAATTCTAGCAAAATACTGAATAGAACTACAGTACATACAACATACAAAATATGTGTTAATTGCTTGTTTATGTTACCAGTAAAGCTTGTGGTCAACAGTAGGCTATTACTGTTTATGTTTTTGAAGAGTCAAAAGTCATATATGAATTTTTAACTGTCCAAGGGGTTGGTGCCCCAACCTCCACATTGTTCAACAGTCAACTATAATGATAATGAATGATTGTTTTGCTCCTATTTCAGAAGACAGGGTTATAGTCATCATTAAACGTACTGTATAGGACCCTTGCAATTACATTTCACCCACTAAGTTAATTGTCCATTAACTTGTAATATATATGGTTATCATCAGTTCTTTTAATGGTTAGCCTAAAAATTACAATATTCATCCTTGACTTATTAATGTAGTATTTCTAGAGAACACAGAGATCTTATCTTAATTTCATTTACCCCAAAGCTGAATTTGGTGATGAAACCCAGGCACTTCTGATGGCTGAGGAAGAGCAAAATTTCAACTTGACAGTCACAGATGATTGCTGAAGCAGATGCAACCACAAAGGCAGAAATCTGACTGCAAGGAACCTGAACTCCTCTCTGATTTGAACACCTACAAAGGACAGGGATTGGGGCCCTTAGGTACACTGCTCTGCACCCAGGAGTTACAGATCACTAACACTCTGAACTGTGACTTTTGTGGTGCCCCATTCAGATGTTTTATATGATGTACATGGTTTTTATTTGCTCTGTGGCCTTGCACAAGCCACCCTAAGACCTTCATGGTAAAATTTCTATCCTGTCTCAAATTGACAGTTTAAACCCTTATTAAAGCCTTATATTTTAAAACATACACACACACATACACACACACAAATGGACATTTACCCCACTCCTGCTTTTGTGCTATTGTGGTCATGCATGGTATTTCTTTTTTGTTGTTGTTTTTCTTGTTGTTTTCACTGTCACACAGATATTTATGATGAAAACAGAATCAGAGACTGACCTGCCTCACTTGAAGTACAAGATTTTTGGGTTGTTTTGTGTGTTTTTAAAAAAATTATTTGTGTTTTTAATCAACAATTAAAAATTGTATACACATAAGCTTCCTGATTCATAATGGGGATACATCCCAAGAAACCTATTGTAGGTTGAAAATAATGTAAGTCAAAAATGCACTTAATAAACCAAGCTTACCAAACATCATAACTTAACCTAGCTTACTTTAAAAGTTCTTGGAACACTTACAATAGTCTACAGTTAGGCAAAATCATCTAATACACAGCCCATTTTCTAACGAAGTTATTAGAAAGGATTTTTATTCAAAAATCAAAGTATGGTTTCTACTTTATGTTTATTGCTTTCACATCATCGTAAAGTTGAAAAATGTAGGTCAAGCCATCTTAAGTCAAGGAATGTTGGTATATCATAAGGGTGTACATGATATTTTGAAATATGTATACTTTAAGAGCTATATTGAGCTAATTAACATATGAAATACCTCACATATTTATTTGTGGCGAGTGGATATAAAATCTACTCTTTTACAAATTTTTAAGTATATAATACAATATTGGAAGCATCTCCAGCTAAGTTAGTTTTCTTTCTGAACAGACATTTCGCACAAACAAGTGCAGAAATTCCCTGTGAACAGGGGAAGCAGTAATGCTGAACAAAACTCAGATGTAAATTTAGAATAAAAAAGGGCTCATGGTTGACTGCTTTGGGCTATACTTCCATAATCTCTCAAAAAAATAAGTTATTGCCCTCTGGAGTATTTTGATGTAAAATTTTAGGAAGACTTGATAATCTGTGAAAGTTGTAGTCCTGAGATCCTAAAAGTTCTGTATCTAAATTCATGTAATGTACAGAAATCTACTTAACGAATCCAGGTTTATTTTTCCTTACTTGTGAGGTAAATGTTGTAATACACATCTACCTCACAAAGGTGTTGTGAGAATTCAATGATACATTATTATAAAGAAAGTATTGATTACCTTTCCTTCTGTCCCAGTGATAGATCACAACAAGACATTACGAAGAGGGCATGGCCGCCATGTCATTCTGGAGAGGGACAGAGTAAAACAAAGAAGGTGATGGGGTAAAGAGCAGTCACCTTCGATATATTGTCTATTTTGTCTATTTTTGGTTTTTTACTTACCTTTTATATTTACACCTTCTATATACAACAGGATTATAAGCAGCTTGAGTCCAGTGAATATACCATTTAATTTTGCTAACCATCACTGCTCTTAGCTTAGAGGAAATAATCACAGCTTATTATTGATTAATTAATTAATAGATGAATGGTGAACAGATGATTATCATCCCAAGAAATGGGATTTTATTAGTTCTGGGCAACTAGGAAAGTTTTTAACTACAGAGAAATACTGGCATGGGCAGCAACTTCATCACATGGCAAAAAGTCTTTTTTTTTTTTTTTTTTTTTTTTGAGACAGTCTTGCTCTGTAACTCAAGCTGGAGTGGAGGGCAGTGGTGTGAACTTGGCTTCCCGCAACCTCCGCCTCCTGGGTTC
>NW_012104354.1:1570368-1576689 GCF_000951045.1 Mandrillus leucophaeus | reverse complement strand
AGTCCAGTGAATATACCATTTAATTTTGCTAACCATCACTGCTCTTAGCTTAGAGGAAATAATCACAGCTTATTATTGATTAATTAATTAATAGATGAATGGTGAACAGATGATTATCATCCCAAGAAATGGGATTTTATTAGTTCTGGGCAACTAGGAAAGTTTTTAACTACAGAGAAATACTGGCATGGGCAGCAACTTCATCACATGGCAAAAAGTCTTTTTTTTTTTTTTTTTTTTTTTTGAGACAGTCTTGCTCTGTAACTCAAGCTGGAGTGGAGGGCAGTGGTGTGAACTTGGCTTCCCGCAACCTCCGCCTCCTGGGTTCCAGCAATTCTCCTGCCTCAGCCTCCCGAGTAGCTGGGACTACAGGCATGCGCCACCATGCCCAGCTATTTTTTGTATTTTTGTAGAGACGGGGTTTCACCATGTTAGCCGGGCTGGTCACAAACTCTTGACCTCAGGCAATCCGCCCACCTCAGCCTCCCAATGTGCTGGGATTACAGGCATAAGCCATCATGCCCATCCCAATAAGTCATTTTATTTAATATTTTTAAAAGATATTGCCAAGTTTGAGAGGGCAGAATGATTCATTTTACGACTGTGACTAGTACCAGATCACAGATCACATATGTATAAAAAACTTGCCTTTGTGGTACTAACAGAGGCAGTTGGAAGACAGAAAGCAGATAAAACAATCAGCTGTGGAAGCTTTTGTCACCACTTTGTTCAAACATACACTGGAACGATTTGGAATGGTACTGATTTTCAACTTAAACCTGTAAGGTAATATCTCAAGAATTGTTACAGAAAGACTGAATAAATATATATGAGAAAGAGCTCTATAATTTAATTATATTATGTATTAGAGAAAGAGTTCTATATTCCAATGTAACATGTGATTTAGGTATACCTCTCTCCTAGAAGGAAATGCAATTCAAGAGGCAAATTCATGATTTATTTTTCAGTGGGTTGGGTGGGCTAGCTTACACTAACTTTCAAAAACTCAACTTTTGACCAAAATTCTGGAAAGAAGTTTTAGATTATGACTCAGGATGTGCATGTTAATGTACTTATTTTAACAGCAGCCTCTCTGCAAGTCTTCTGACCTAACCTTGTGGGAAAACACTTCCTACCACTAAGGTCATCTACTTGATTACTGATACTTTGATCATGGAGCTTTGGGCATGCCACTTTATAGAAATTTGAAGAGCAATTATATTTTTCAAAAAGAGTTTTGAATAATGTTAGGATAGATTGCATACATGACTATCAATTCTTCCCTTCCCAACAAAGAAGAGAGTCTGTTTATCCAGCCTTTGAATCTTGATTATTCATGTGACTTGCTTCACCGAATGTAACATTAATAAGCACAATGCAAGCAGAGGTTTGCCAAGAATTTGTTTTGGTTCTAATGCTTAGAAGAAGAATAGCGTGCCATATTTTTGCATTTAGAACTCATGTGGAGACATGTGTGGCCCAGTTGCTCCTCTTTCATCTTGGGCAATAACCAGACACGGGACTGAGGCCATCCAGGATCAGCCAGCCCTAGCCCACACACAACCTGATCACAGATGCATGAGTAAGCCTAACTGAGACCAGCCAAGACCAGCCTAGAATAGAACTACTCAGCAGCAGTAAAAACTAAATAAATTGTTACCTTAAACTAGTTTTAGAGCTATTTGGAAGTGTATTTTTGTGCAGCAAACATTTGCTAACAGATAAAGTGGTGATTCTTTATCTTTGTTTTATTGATGTTTTAAGGAAATCATTTCTGCTAAAAGGAAATATCTGGTCTTTGTCATGTTAAATCAAGTTTAGCCTAAAGTTGCCTCCTTAAATTTGCAGCACAACCCCCACCCTGCAACACCTCAAATT
Source organism: Mandrillus leucophaeus (assembly GCF_000951045.1). Classification (NCBI taxonomy): domain Eukaryota; kingdom Metazoa; phylum Chordata; class Mammalia; order Primates; family Cercopithecidae; genus Mandrillus; species Mandrillus leucophaeus. The sequence goes on along the minus strand of NW_012104354.1, from coordinate 1,574,811 downwards.
GTTTCACCTTTTTTGACAGAACCAAGATATATCTTAAATGTACTTGATTGATGTCTCATGTCTCCCTAAAATGCATAAAACCAAACTTTGCTCTGATTACTTAGGTACATGTTCTGAGGATCTCCTGAAGGCTGTCACAGGCCATGGTCACTCATATTTGACTCAGAATAAATATCTTCAAATATTTTATGTAGTTTGACTCTTTTTCTCAATATAACTCATCATTTAACCAGTTAAGTATTTTGAGTTAGTTTGGGATTAAATACGAGAGTTTTGACAGGGAGCTGAAACAATAGTAGTTTCATTAAAAGTTGATTCTTGGTGCATGTATGTTTTCTATTATAATGAACACAGATGATAATGATGCATATGTGTTTACCTAGATTAGAGAAAGGAAGAGAAAAAAATAAAAATGTTGGAAATGAGATAAAAAGATACTGATCTCACTGATGTTTCTGAATCTAAGACTGAACTCAACTATTAGTTGTATTTACTGCTTATTAGATTTACTAAGAAATTTCTTTAAGGTACTTACAGCCCTAAAATTATTTGCAATATTCAATAGCAAGGGACTTAAATACAGTCCCGATTACCCATCACAAAATGCCAAAAACAATTAGGCACCTTAAAGGAACTACCCAAATCGGTTTAACATATCACTCAGGCCATAAAAATGTTCTTAAAACTCACTCCACAAAATAGCTAATTGACACATCAGAAACAAAAGCAAAAAAAATCACCCTAATTCAAGGCAATTACTTCAGCAATTCAAAATAAAATGTTAAAAGTAACCAAAAAACAAATGCAAAATATTTTAATGACTTTAAATGGCTGTATAATTTCCTCATCACTTCACTTGGCAGAGTTAAGATGGCATTTAACCTAAAATCACATCATTAATAAAAAACACTGCACCATGATGCTTTTCTTAATATGCATTCTCAAATTAGCATACAGAGAAAAATGAAACTATAATAGAGATGTACATTTAATTCCTATTTAGGTCACCAGACATTTATTAGCGTTACCACAGGTTAATACACATGGATTTGCATCTGCTTCTAAATGCTAATTATGTGACCTCAGAACACTCACTTATGGGCTTCATTTATTGAAAAATAAGTCCCTATGATTTGATCATAGAATAACTTTTAGTGTCTAACTTTACGTAGTATATTACAGTTTTCAAAACATTTTTGTAAAAAGTATTTTGTTTATTTACAGCAACTATATATCATAGATATTAATTTGCATACTTTACATTTAAGCAAGTTGGAGTTCATAAGGTTGAATTATTTCAAATGTGCAAATGGATAGTAGTGAATATTTAAAATACATTTTTAAAAATATGACCCAGAAAAATAGTTGGCATTTAAGAAATATAGGCATGGTATCTGTCTTACATGTATAGTAGGGGTGGACAGTTTTCTAAGATTAGAAGCAAACAGTTGTCAAGCAAGGGTCTGATTTTTGTAAGTCTTTGGGAAAGAAAGATAATAGAGGGTTTCAGTGCAAAGATATAAAACTACTCTAGATAGTTTAAGCAAAAAGTAATCTAATAAATTGGGTTTTCCAAATTATTGAAATGCCTTGAGAACTAGGGCCTGGGCAGGCCTGGAGAAATGACTCCAGGAACAGCATTACAGAAACTCATCTGCCCAGTGGCAACAGTGCCCAGATTGCTCTTCTCCATTATCCAGCCAGAGTTCCAGATCAGCTTGAATACTTCACCTCTGGGAAGACTTTGCAGAACCTCCAGATTTATGCCACCTCTATAACCTGTATAATATTAGTACAATGCATATTATGTTCTATTTTACTTACAGTCAGCCCTCCTTATCTGTGGAGGTTCCACATACATAGATTCGACCCAGAGTAAAATGAAAACATTTGGGGAAAAAATTAATGTTTGTGTCTGTACTGAACTTGTAGACTTTTTTCTTGTCACTATTCCCTAAACAATACAGTATAACAACTATTTACATAGTATTTACATTATATTGGCATTATAAGTAATTAAAGATGATTTAAGTATATGGAAAGATGTGTGTAGGTTATATGCAAATACTGTGCCCTTTTATATAAAGCACTTGAACATCACAGATTTTGGTATCAATGAGGGGTGCTGAAACCAATTGCCCATGGAAACCAAGGGACAGCTATATTTGTTTCAATGTGTACCTCTCCTAAACTCAGTTCTTAAGCATATAGTATCTTTATAGCTATATACCTAGTGTCTATCACAGACCCTAAACTATGGTAGGCCCTCAATAAATGTTATTGTTATAGGTAGATAGATGGGCATGAGTGAGACAGGAGAGGGCTCTCCTTCCACCCACTAGGAATGTCCAGTGATGTTTTGAAAATTGTCACACTGCCTCTCTAAAAATGATAATTCAGCAGCTGGGGAGAGACAATCTTCTATGGTCTACACCTGTTAACATTGAAGTGTTATTGAAGGCAGACACCAGAGAGAAGAAACTTCCTGGGCATGCACATTAAGCGATAAAAATGGCGAAGTATGATCTTCCACATACCCTCAACTGGAAAAAGGAAGAAAGCTTCAGATGGGCCTATGTACACTTGCTAAACACGCTGCGCATGCTCACTTCCCAAGGGTACGGAGGGCTCTGCACATGTGGGCTGCCCATCATAAGGGAAGAATCTTGGGAAAGAGGTGAACCTATAAAAGTCCGAGGATCATGGTTGAACGGGACATTTGACTTTCTCTCTTAAACCTTCATGGGTCCACTCGGGTCTCTTCCAACTGCACCTTCCTTTGTTTCCTGTTCTAAGGCCGTTTTAAATAAACTTGCACTCGTGCTCTGAAACTTGCCTCAGTCTTGTTTTCTGCTTCATGTCCCTCAGTCAAATTCTTTCTTCTGAGTAGGCAAGGGCTAAAGTTGCTTGTAGACGCATGTAGATTTGCTACTGGTAGCTTGGGGTAACTTAGATCTCTGCCACCACCAACAGTATTAAATCTTTTTTTATATTAAAATTTCATAATTTTAAGCAGTTACATGAATTAATTACTTGAATTAACTTTTTTAATACTCATAATTTCCCTGTGAAAGAGGTCTGTAAGGAAAATGGCTGTGCTTCAGTCAGTAGGCCGAGGCAGACATCCAGTACAGTATGACACAGCGGGTTTGGAGCTCAGGAGCACAACCCCATGCATTACATAGTGACATTATGTGCCTGCCACTGTTATCCCCACATTGCCTAGACGCCCACATAACTGGAAGGCAAAATGTTTCTGGTTTTTGCCAATGCAACGAGCCCCCTGGTGGTTCTACCCCTTAGCATTAACTGTCCCTGAAGCGGGTGTCATAACTGTAGAAGTGTAAGTTATGGCCCTTGCAGAGCACACTGCTTGAATACCACCTGAGTTGCCCTCGTTCTGTTAACAGATTAGGTTGATCAAACCAGAAAGGTGGTACTGCAGAACCGTATGGCCCTAGACATACTAACTTTTGCTCAAGGTGGTACTTTTGCTCTTTTGGGACCACAGTGTTGTACCTTCATCCCTGACAATCAACAAAGCATAACAGCAGCTTTCCAAGGAGTTTCCCAGGAAATCATGGCAGTTGAGAGCCTTACTCATGAATCCCTACAGACATGGTGGGTGTCTCTGGGCTTCTGGCCTATGCTGGACCCTAATAATAATGAGCAGCACAGCGGGAATATTAGTCATGGGTGTTGCTTCCTGTATTGCTGCTGTGGCCTCTGGGTCCAGGATTCTGCCCTATGGGCATATCTCCCCACTAGAAGAACTCTCTCAGCCTAAGGGGTGGAGTGTAAAAAAATGGCTGTGCTTCAGTCAGGAGTGGGCTGAGGTAGACAAAGTACAATATGACACAGCAGGTTTGGAGCACAGGTGCACAACCCCATGCATTATGTAGCCATTTAATGTAACCTATTTGTGTGAGCTCTTACCTGGCTTTGAGCTACCATTGCCTGTGAATAATATAACTGCACTGCTGACTCTGTAGGAGAGAGAGAATAAAGCCATGTCCCAGCTTTCTGCCATCTCTCAAGAGTTCTTTCAGCTACCTGCCACCCATCCCCCAACTCCTCTCAGACCCCAGCTCAGGTTAGAACCTGACAGGGTTTTATTTGAAGATAGGCAGTCTGGATCCAGAGTTCACATGCTAATCATCACGGTACTTTTCCTCATTGTAAAGATAATGTCTCCCAAAGATCACACCTTTAGAAGGTTAGAGGAAAAGCAATAAGAAAAACAAATGGAATAACAGTACATAAGAAGACTGAAGCTCCAAAGATTCAATCAAGCTGTAGAGATTAAGCTAACTTAATGGAACTTTACAGGAAAGAGTTAAGGGCCACATATTGATGTAAATAATCATCTATGACAGATTATTACTTTTTTACAATCACACAAAGAAAAAGCTAGAGCCTTTTTTTAAAGACTTTAAATGTGAC
>NW_012104354.1:1568056-1569848 GCF_000951045.1 Mandrillus leucophaeus | reverse complement strand
AGAGGTAACCAATTCTCTCTTTCTCCATTTAAAATGTGATTTCAGTGAGAAATTCCTAAAAAGATAAGCAGCATGAGAAAGAAGACAAAGGGAAGATGCTGGACAACCTGGAAATTGGATAATGGAGACCTGGGGAGCGTATAAAAGAGAAACTACTTTGTAATAACTTATATCGATTATTACTTTCAGTAGATTTTTTGGATTAGTTCAATATTCCCATAATCCATTCTTTGCGACCTGAAGGAAAGGTGAATGAGATAGCTCAGTTCCATAAAAAGGCAGTGGCAGGTTTGAGACTACTGCTTTGTGCTCCTTAATTTGCCAGCTTTTTGTGTGCATGGTGAGGATTCCTGCCCTCTTAGAAGCAAAAAATATCATGAATAACAATCACTCGGTATTCTGAAATCCAAATGAAAGTGCTGGGGGGAAAAATCTGCATTCCAAGGATTTTTCTAAGCCAATCCTTTAGGCTCAATTCCTCATAAATATTTTATTCTGTTGTCGCTACTCAGGATATCTGCATTGTTCTTGGACTACTAGTAAAAAAAGAGATAAAAAGTATCAAGATTTTTTACTATCAAGTTTGTTTTTTTTTTAACTTGGCTACCTCTGTCACCAAATACATTTTTACACAGATACAGTCTTAAAATTTTTTCATAGTACAAAGCTATCCACAATATTTGTGTTGAATACAACACATGGACATACAAGCAAGAAACTAACATGAATAACAAGAGATGAGCTAAAGATTCATTCTCAATTAGACTTTTGTTTTTATAAAGGGTGTGTAGCTGTTTTTCATGTCTTTGACCATTGGTGTGAAACCTAGATAGAGTCAGGAGAACATATTCATAGTAACCATACATAATTTAGGACTAGATGATGCTTTTCAATTTCATTGTGTGTAAAATAAATTTAATTATGTTTAAGATGGTATACAGAAATGAGTTACTTAGTTACTGAGTGAACTAGCCAAAATTTCAGCATTCATATCTCATCAACTGTTGCTATTTATCATCAAACCTTTAGTAACTGTCAGGAATCTAAACTTTACTGACTCTTGTGTGAGAAATGTATAACCCATGGAAGTATTCACAAATTTAGAAATCTACTAAGCTCTCAGAATATATATTTCCAAAATAGGGTGAACTTATATCCCCTGGGACAAACCTGTGTTACACCAATTGACTCAGCATTATAATTAGTAGTGCCCTTTCACTATTGATATGCTCTTTTTTAGATGATGGATTAAATGGCTTTCTGGGTCATTGATTACAAGATTCTATCTTATAGCCATATTTTAATATTAAATATTTATCAAGATGTTCATGTACTATATCAGCAAAAAATTACTAAAGTTATATAAGGTGATTTGATCTTACCTCTCAATTATTTACTAAAAGACTAAGATGCTCTCTCAAGTAAATACCTCACTTTGGTAAAGTTCCATTACTAACACTCCCAAGTATCTGAACCTTTCATTATGTTTCCCTATACTTCTCTTTCAATCCAGTTTGTCAGTGCCTGTTCACAGCCTAATAGAGCAGTGCTTGCAGTGTTAGGGGTCATCAACACTCTGTCAGTGGGTACAAGACTATTTTTAAAATAAACTAAAATACTATTTGCCTTTTTCATTCTTATTCTCTAATAGTGTCTGGTAGTTTTCCAGAGGTTACATGATGTGTGATGATATTATCACTCTGATAGCTAATGGAAAGTATGATTGTATATTCTGTAATGTTCTAGAAGTTTCTGAGGTTTAGGTTTAGGGTATAAAAGGGGGCATGTTCAG
>NW_012104354.1:1565699-1568006 GCF_000951045.1 Mandrillus leucophaeus | reverse complement strand
ACAAGCAAGAAACTAACATGAATAACAAGAGATGAGCTAAAGATTCATTCTCAATTAGACTTTTGTTTTTATAAAGGGTGTGTAGCTGTTTTTCATGTCTTTGACCATTGGTGTGAAACCTATAATAGAGTCAGGAGAACATATTCATAGTAACCATACATAATTTAGGACTAGATGATGCTTTTCAATTTCATTGTGTGTAAAATAAATTTAATTATGTTTAAGATGGTATACAGAAATGAGTTACTTAGTTACTGAGTGAACTAGCCAAAATTTCAGCATTCATATCTTATCAACTGTTGCTATTTATCATCAAACCTTTAGTAACTGTCAGGAATCTAAACTTTACTGACTCTTGTGTGAGAAATGTATAACCCATGGAAGTATTCACAAATTTAGAAGTCTACTAAGCTCTCAGAATATATATTTCCAAAATAGGGTGAACTTATATCCCCTAGGACAAACCTGTGTTACACCAGTTGACTCAGCATTATAATTAGTAGTGCCCTTTCACTATTGATATGATCTTTTTTAGATGATGGATTAAATGGCTTTCTGAGTCATTGATTACAAGATTCTATCTTATAGCCATATTTTAATATTAAATATTTATCAAGATGTTCATGTACTATATCAGCAAAAAATTACTAAAGTTATATAAGGTGATTTGATCTTACCTCTCAATTATTTACTAAAAGACTAAGATGCTCTCTCAAGTAAATACCCCACTTTGGTAAAGTTCCATTACTAACACTCCCAAGTATCTGAACCTTTCATTATGTTTCCCTATACTTCTCTTTCAATCCAGTTTGTCAGTGCCTGTTCACAGCCTAATAGAGCAGTGCTTGCAGTGTTAGGGGTCATCAACACTCTGTCAGTGGGTACAAGACTATTTTTAAAATAAACTAAAATACTATTTGCCTTTTTCATTCTTATTCTCTAATAGTGTCTGGTAGTTTTCCAGAGGTTACATGATGTGTGATGATATTATCACTCTGATAGCTAATGGAAAGTATGATTGTATATTCTGTAATGTTCTAGAAGTTTCTGAGGTTTAGGTTTAGGGTATAAAAGGGGGCATGTTCAGAGATTAACTCAATTTTTTTCTCAGTACTTCTATTGTGTTTTTACTAAGTACCTTTTCTTATATTTGCCATAATCTGTATAAATTTATTGTCATACAATAAATCATATTTTAAAAATCTCAGTGATTTCTTTATGCCTACACAGAAACAAGCAGTAATCTTGTTTTTCAAAAATGTTTGTAAATTTGGTGAAAGTTTTCTATATTTTAATTTTTATATGGAGCTGTTATTATCTTCGTGTTTTAACATATGTAATTCCAAAATTCAAAATGCATATTTATTTTTTTCCATCCATTTTATTTTAAGCTCTGGGGTACATGTGCAGGATGTGCAGGTTTGTTAACACAGGTAAACATGTGCCATAGTGATTTGCTACAAGGATCAACCCATCACCTAGGTGTTAAGCCCAGCATCCATTACCTATTCTTCCTGATGGTCTCCCTTCCTTCACCACCACCCCACCCCTGCAGGCCACAGTATGTGTTGTTCCCTGCCATGTGTCCCATGCGTTCTCATCATTCAGCTCCCACTTAAAAGTGAAAACATACAGCGTTTGGTTTTCTGTTCCTGCGTTAGTTTGCTGAGGACGATGGCTTCCAGCTTCATTCATGTCCCCACAAAGGACATAATCTCATTTCTTTTTATGGCTGCATGGTATTCCATGGTTAATATGTACCACATTTTCTTTATCCAGTCTATCATTGATGGGCATATGGGTTGATTCCATCTCTTTGCTATTGTGAATAGTACTGCATTGAACACACATATGCATGTACTGCAACTTTATAATAGAATGATGTATACCCTGTAATGGGATTGTTGGGTCAAATGGTATTTCTATCTTATAACCACATTTTATCTTATGTCAACTGTGTATTAAGGTATTTCTACCTTATAACCATATTTCTAGATTTTGAGGAATTGCCACACCCTTCCACAATGGTTGAACTAATTTATGTTCACATCAACAGTGTATAAGTGTTCCTGTTTCTCCACAACCTCACCAGCATCTGTTTTTTCAGAATAATTGCTATTCTGGTTGGTATGAGATAGTATCTCATTGTGGTTTTGATTGGCATTTCTCTAATGATCAGTGATGTTGAGCTTTTCTTCATATGTTTGTTGGCTGCATGAATGTCTTCTTTTGAGAAGTGTCTGTTCATGTCCTTTGCCCACTTTTTAATGTGGTTGTTTGTTTTTTTCTTGTAAATTTGTTTAAGTT
>NW_012104354.1:1552376-1563649 GCF_000951045.1 Mandrillus leucophaeus | reverse complement strand
AAAACCCTGTGATACATCTGTGCAATGGAATTCACTTCTCAGCAATAAAACAGAATGAACTATGAATTCATGCAACAACAAGGATAAATTTTAAATACATCTTTCAAATAGAAGAAACCATACCCAAACCTTATGTATTATACAATTCGATTTATATAACATTTTGGAAAAGGCACAGAAACTATAGGAATGGGAAACAGACTAGTGATTGTCATGACTTGGGGGAAGATTCCTACTACAAAAAGACTGTATGAGGGAAATTTTAGGGTGATGGAATTGTTCTGCATGTTACTATGGTGGTGGATACATTTCTTTATGCATCTGTCAAAACCCAAAGAATTGTATACCACATAGAGTAAACTTTACTACATTCCAACTTTTAACAGTTAACTAGATTTGGGGGATCCAAACCCATTTGTTTCTAGTTTTGAAAGCAGACTATGAAAAAATGAATCTAATCGTATTACAAATGTATTGTGTAAAACTTCACTGAAGAGGGTGGGGGAAAATAATCTGATCTATGTAACTTTGGGAAACAGTGTATTAACTGGGTATTTTAAGACAAAAGTTTTCTTTTTAAAATTACAGTACACAAACACTGTACTCAATGGCAAATTTGATTCTCACAAGAGTACAATTTAGTTATTCAGAAACCATTTTGGATGCATACTAGGGTATGCATATAAATAAATAAATGATTCATTAATTAAATGAATTGTAGATGATGGGAGTCAGAGTTCCTACTGTCAGAAAAAGAAATTACAATTAAAAAAAAAGAAGGCTAGAATAAACTCTGTGGTGCTTTCAGTTGGATATATCAGTATATACTCAAACATTTTAATAAATAGGCAAACAAATATAGATATTTCTATGTACATGGATTTCTTACATACAAATATTTCCTGACTAAATTGGCCTATCAGACAGGATTAGAGGCTTTAGAGCCAGTGACACTCCCATAGCAGTGAGCATGCTCTGTGCCCAGATTCTCTTTCCCAAATACCACACTTTAATGAAGTGAACCAGGTACCCTCAGAGACATGGTTAATGGTACGGATGAGGGCAGGGAAAATTCAAGATGAGCCTGGAGGAACTGTCATTCCAGAAAAGATACAGGAGCCAACCTAAAAGAGCTCCCAATTGCCAAAGATGAAACGCTCTGAGCAACAAAATAATGACAGTATAAATTAAGTCCAAAGATTGAAATAATCATTCATGAGTCCATACTGATATATATAAATAATTTCATAAATAAATAAGCGAACAACTGGGAAATTGGAGAACTCTTCTTTACAAAGCAATTTCAAATAATAAATGTGGAGAAATGAAGCAATATTACCATTAGAACACCACAATTGCTGCAAGCAAAATCCTCTGACAAATACTGAGATTAGTGGAAGAAATTCTTACGAAAAATTGATATTTACATATCTCTCCCAAAGTATTGTTTAACTACTGTATTCATACTTCCCTGAAATATTTATTAATCATTATGGTGATTTTAGCCTACACCCACAAGCTTTTTATACTCTCCCTTCCAGAAGATGGAGCTTAATCATTCCCAAACCCCTTGAATATGGGCTGAGTCTAGTTACTTGATTCTAGGAAATAGATTATATGACAGGAAAAATATTAACTTTAACCAAGTGATCAAGATTAACATCATCAGTAAGAAGCTATTGAACAAATGTATTACTGATATGATATGAGGAGAGAACTTTGCCTCTGTGTTATTCTTCCCCAAAATGTATAATCTCAGTCTGGTCATGAAAAAAAAAAATCACACCAACCTAAACTGAGGGACATTATACAAAATACCTGGTCAATACTCTTCAAAAGTGTCAAGGTCATGATAAAGAAGGAAAGCTGATAAACTGTCACAGACTAGAGGAAACTAAGAAGACATAACTGGTGCTATCTTGGACTGGCTCCTAGAACAAAAGACAGTGAATGAAAACCGGTGAAATTAAAATGAAGTCTGTAGTTCATAGTATTATATGAATATTAATTTCTTGATTGTGATCAATGTACCCTAGTAACATAAGATGTTAACATTAACAAAAGCTGGCTGAAGGGTGTATGAAAATGCTCTATGATATCTTTCTAAGTCTTCTATACATATAAAATTATTTCAAAATAAAAAGTTTAAAAAATGATTGGACTTATTTAATTGGTAATAACAAATGGTAAGGTAGTAACAATAAATGTAAAAAAATACTGATTTATAAATATGCATAGAATATGAAAAAATAATTCTCTTCATTTTCAAATAGAAAATGACAGGCTAAAATCCAGGTAAATAAATTGATTTATCTGACTGACTTATATAAATTAGAATTGAAATTCTCTGCACATTTTTTTAAGACTAAAATCTTGAAAATAATCCTGTCCTTGATTTCCCTTAGAAACTTATTCATACAGTTGGGCTTAGGAAACTACTAATTTCTTCAAAAATCTGCTTAACTCTGATTTTATACTTCTAATTAAAGTGCATTATAAATGGATAAAAATGTTTGTCATGGTAGAGAATTACAAAACCATCAAAATCTTTGTGCCAGTGTTAACATTTCACAAAATTGGAAGAGACTGATAGTGTTGAAAAATGTTTATATTGAAGCTTTTCACATAGCTTTAAGATTATAATTTTATTTGTAATAAATGTGGATGCTTGGATTAACACTTTGCACCTTTCATTACAAAACAGTGATGTTAGTGAATGATGGTATAGCAATACCAGCAGTCTCATTGCTTTCCATTTCAAACCAAAATTTTGTCTTATTTTATTGTATTTGTTATTAAATTATAGCATTAGCTAATATTTACTGAGCACCTGGGTCCAAATACTGCAATATTTGCTTTATCTGTATTTTCTCTCTAAGCTTTACAAATACACTATGATAATGGTATTATTACTACATCATTTTACAGAGGAGGGAAATGGGATTCAGTAAGGCCAATGTAAGCAAATCATGCAGTCAGTTAATTAAATAAAAACCCAGAATTTGAACCTAAGTAGTATAACTGCAAAACTTACATTTTTCATTATTATGCTTTTTTACCTTACAAAACTATATCGCATGTCCTTTGGCAATTTCCTGGATATAATTTATTTATTTTATTTTATTTATTTTATTTTAATTTTTTTTTTTTGAGATAGAGTCTCGCTCTGTCGCCCAGGCTGGAGTACAGTGGTGTGATCTGCAAGCTCCGCCTCCCGGGTTCACGCCATTCTCCTGCCTCAACCTCCCAAGTAGCTGGGACTACAGGCGCCCGCCACCACGCCTGGCTAATTTTTTTGTATTTTCAGTAGAGACTGGGTTTCACCGTGTTAGCCAGGATGGTCGCCATCTCCTAACCTCGTGATGCGCCCGCCTCGGCCTCCCAAAGTGCTGGGATTACAGGCCTGAGCCACCGCGCCTGGCCTTACTGGATATAATTTTTATATGTAATTATGTGCAAATATAAGATTTTCTGTGTCCAAATAAAGAGGTAGTTTGCTCACCACTAACGTTTATGCAACCTGTAAAATATTCAGTGTGATGCTACAGGTAAGGAATGGCAACTTTTCACAACTCCTCTGTACATTGACAATGCAAGAGCCACTGAAGAAGTACACCAATCTCATGGCTTAAGGGCAATTCACTTCCCAGGGGATTCCCACAGGATAGCTATTTACCTAGCAACCGTGTTTAGGGCAGCCAAATGCTTCTATCGCCAAACCTTGGTATTTTAAAGTGACTTTAGAGATTCTAGAGCAATTCATGATTCAAAAAGAATCTGCTCCACTTTAAAATTTCCCATTCCATGATATTTGCTGCATGAAATTACACCAAGTGCTTAGGTTGCTGAGTGTTTTAGAAAGTTTACCCCATACCCTAACTTCTGCCTGGAGGAAACTTACTCAGAATTATCCAGATATACTGAAGTGGTCGCACAGCCAACAAATCTGAAATCTGTATAGACTAAAGATATTTAAGTGCTTAGTTCTTTTTGAATCGGAAGTATCTGTAGGTTTACACCCTTTCGCATTACAAAACAGTAAACATTTCTTTATTCATTGAAAAACACATTCACGTATATTATTTCATTTGATCCTCACAAGTTCCCTGTGAAATAGCTTAGACAGCTAATGCGATTCCTCTATTACAAATTAAAAAGTGAGAGAGAGAGATTCAAAAATGGTAGGTTATCTGCTCAATACTTCACACTTGTTAGTTAATGGTTCATGATGTCTTCATCTAATGTTTTAAAACTGTATCAGGTATGGGCAAAATCTATAACAATTTCTGTCTTTTACTTTCTTCTACTTTAACCAAATTTGTTATTCTTTATCTTGTATGACTATTGAAACTCACATCCTACTCAGAAACACCTAACAAATTCTCTAAACAAGTTTGTTTAGAATCCAGCAAAATCTTGAGAGATAAGCATTAAAAGTTAAAGAATAGGAGTAGACACATTTGGCAAATGCTAACCAAATAAAGTGAGGATGAGTATCGTAATAGTCATTTAGTTGAAAAAATAGAAGCTACTTAAGATGCTCAAGGGAATTGATAGGAAATAAACTGAGGAGAAAGAACAGCTGAATATCTACAAAGACTGGAACCAATAACCAAACCATTTTTAGCGCCAGGGAAACACTGCCCTCCATGCTATCTGGATTGTATGGTCTTTGGTCCCTGCCTCTCTCTGCATGTCTACTCCAATCTTCATTGTCTCTGAACACCATATTTTCTTGCTTCACCAACGCAAAAGTCAAACATAGTCACTTAAGCTCCAGCTTTGCACCACCTTTCTGTTTAAAGTACATAGCAAATAAGAAATCAGTCTATCTCTCAGCTAAAACTCTCAGTAGCACTAGTGTTTAATCAGTTCTGACCTTGGGAAAGAGTCATAGGGTCCAAGGAGGGCATTGAGAATAGAGTAAGGGGTGAGTGTGAAGTTAATGTTAGTTTCTTCTAGAGTGAGTTGTGCAAGAAAGATGGTAAAAATGAGTTTGCAATGTTAACATCCTAATTTTAATTTAATTTTAATGTTTAAAAAGTATCAGTATAGACTCAATTATTGGGTTAATTCAAAATTCTACTCCATAATGTAGCTATAAAAGTTGATACCAGTATTAACTTTGTGCATCAAATGAAAGGGCAACACATACATAAGCAAAGTCTTTTAGAAAAAAAATAAGAAATTGATGGCAACAATCAGAGTACGAAATGCTCCCATATCTCTATCTAACTGTGACATGTGAAATGGCCAATTAACAAGACATAGATTACTTTAAATAATGAGACTGAGTTAAATAAATTCATATATATGTAAAAATGTATACCCTTCAAATATAAACCATATCATCTTCTCAGTTCTAAATATTCATAACAATCATAAAAATACCACAAATAAAATTTCAATAATTTGTCAAAATTAGAACATTTATAGGTCATCTTATCTTAATTTCACCCTGTGATTAAATTAATTTAATTAATTTCAAAATTGTAAGTTAACAACAAAAGTATAAGCAACAATATGCACTATTGGCAAGCAATGGAGCTAAAGTGCTTCTATTAAAAAAGAAAAACACTACATATAATGGGTAACAAATTAACCAAATCATAGTACAAGAATGGTGCTTTTTTCTGCTTATTGTAAATATTTTTCATCTAAGAGAACAAATCATTGTTTATACATATTTTAACCTTGTTTTGAGATTATCAGAGAAGTCAATACTGGCTAAATTCATACTAGCAATGACTGTCATGTTCGGCATATAATAAGTATTTAATATTCCTATTGTGATTGGCTTAATTGATCACAAAAATGAGTAAACCTCTTTTCTAAGTAAGTTGTAACAGCTTGGATTTTCACCCAAGCATATCAGGCATGTGCTTTAGGCATCTTCTACACATCATATACGCTTTAGGTATCTTACATGCTTTAGGCCATGTAAGGGACATCATCATTTAAATTTTCCATAGCCAGATATGTAAGAGACAACTTTAGTTAGGTGAGCCTACAAGTGGGCTGTCCACTGTGTGCTTAGGAACAGACACTGAGTCAGGCAACTGTAAACTCATAATAAAGATCATCTTCTCACAATGCAGGTACTGCTCACGCTGGCCAGCTGCCTCAGGGCTAATGTAGGCCTCCCAGGAAACCTAGTGGTATAGAAATCCATAGATCTCATGTGTGTGAGGGGCATTATCATATGAACAACCACAACCCACAATTTTACCTTTAATGAAAAGGAAAGTAATGGATGTCATTTGACTGTTTCAAGACTATGTTTCCAGGGAGTATTTATTCTTGAACTTGTTTTTCTCTAACTGCTAATTTTCAGCTCATTTTATTAAGGATTGGCATGTTCATATGTGGCATGATATGAATAATTTAATAGGATAGGAAGTAAATCAAGGTGTAATGCATTAGCCCAGACTATCACAAACTACATTGACAAAGTACAACAGAGGTCTGTCAAGAGCGTTTTCTCCATATTTTTAAGCCAGGGGTTGTGGTTACTATGAACTGCTATGGGCAGCACAGTATGCTCAACACCAGGTAGGGTAAAGATATTTTATATGTGTGCTGTTCAACAGACTCAAGAAACTACACAAAGGATTAAAATGTTAGTTCTGCTATGCATACCATCACTATATTCGATTACTGGAATATTGATAATTATAATTGGATGCTAATTTGCATAAAGAATTTAAGTAAGCTAGATGCAAAACTTTACAGATGTTGATATTTTGAGGAATTAGAAGTAGTTGCTAAAATGTTTTCATTTACTCTAATATTTTAAGTACTTCAAAATAAAAACCAGTTTTCATGCTCTTCCTAGGGTACAAATTCATGACAGGACTTTCAGTTGCGTATGCTGCTAGATTATTTTTCCCATTAGATTGTAACTGTTAGTTTAAAAACATTAAAATGAATAAACAAATGACTATAATAACCAAAGGTCAATCAGCTGATTTCTTTGTGTCTGCACCTCAGTTTCTTAACTGTAGTGAACAAAATCTCAGATTATATATAAACCAGAAACTAGAATAATGTTGTCTAAATGGTGCAGCAATCCATGCAAAACAAATGTTTGATTTCCAAAGAACTTTTTTTTTCCACTAAAGTTTCCTCACCAGCCCTCTCACAACCAGACTGGTTCTACAGAATTGCTGCATAGCACATTACATCAAATAAGTGAAAAACTTTTATATGACACATAAAAGTACAAAATCCCATAAAAATATGAATTTACTATGATTTTTTTAAAATATTACTGAAATTAGTACATTTTCTGTGTTTGTTCTAACTAGAAAATATAACTGGAAAACATAAATTCAAACAATGCATATTGTTATATATGTACATATATTCATGCATATGTATGTATTATGTATGTCTATATATATGTACATGAACACACAATATTAATTTTAAATGGATGACTCATATTTCTCACTTTTTGACCCAATACATAAATCTAAATATTACTTGTAGTATTCAAATTAAGTGCTATTGGTCACCTCAATAAGAGGTGAAATAATGATCCTAGAATGAACTAAAAAACATCTAAGACTTGGACTAAAAATGTATCCCCTTTGGAGAAGTATAAATTTAATAGAGCTGTTAATACAGATTATCAGTGTCCCCAAAAGGAATCTAAAATGATGGAACACAGTTTAAGTTAGTATTTTCATGGTTAGAAAAGCAGAAATATTGAGGACCTCAGTTTTCCTTGATAAAGACAAGCATATGTGGAGAACTAAGGTAGAAGCTTGAACAACTCAGGAAGAGATCAGCCCAAAGAAAAGGTCAATGGCCAATAAAGGTTCAAGGAAAGATAAATGTTACGTAAAAGTTATATTAAATGAAACAGTAGGAAAAATTTTAAACTCACTCTTTTTTTCCCAAGAGTAACATTCTTTACTAAGAGCAAAACTGTTGCTCAAGTAGTAATTTGGCAACTTTGGACAACCAAGACAAAAGATTGTCATTAACAGTAGTATATGGATCTGCCTATCAATGCATCTGCATGCTCATGCAATGATATAGTGTATGGATTATTTGGTTACCAGGGTAAATCCACTTGAAAGAATGAGGTTATTTTTAGAAAGTTTGCAACTAAAAGTCATAACAGAAAACATTAGGATTGAGCATTTTGAAGGAAAATTATGACCATCAAATTATGAGCATCAAAAAAGTATGAATCTGAATTTGCTAAATTAAAAAATAATAAAAGGCAAAAGTGCCCGTAATATAATTTGGATGTGTGTCCCCTCCAAATCTCATGTTGAAATATAATTCCCAATATCAAAGGCGGGGTCTCATAAGAGATATTTGGACCGTGGGTGAGATCCTTCATGAATGGCTTGATGTCATCTCCATGGTAAGTTCTCATTCTGGCAGTTAACAAGAGCTGGTTGTTTAAAGGTGTGGCACTTCCCCACTTTCTCTTGTTCTTTCTCGCTATGTGATATGCCTTCTCCCCCATACCAGCTGCCATGATTGTAAGCTTCTTGAGGCCCGCACCAGAAGCAAATGCTGGCACCACATTTCCAATATGGCCTGCAGAACCTTGAGCCAAAATAAACCTCTTTTCTTTATAAATTACCCAGTCTTAGGTATTCCTTCTTAACAATGCAAATGGACTGATATAGCCTGACATGATATACATTTCTGAAGTTCCTTAAACTTGACATTATACATTAAAAATTAAATAGTTTTGGAGGCTGGGCGTGGTGGCTCACGCCTGTAATCCCAGCACTTTGGGAGGCTGAGGTGGGCAGATCACGAGGTCAGGAGATCAAGACCATCCTGGCAAACACCATTAAACCCTGTCTCTACTAAAAGTACAAAAAAATTAGCCGGGTGTGGTGGCAGGCACCTGTAGTCCCAGCTGCTTGGGAGGCTGAGGCAGGAGAATGGCATGAACCTGGGGGGCGGAACTTGCAGTGAGCCAAGATCATGCCACTGCACTCCAGCCTGGGCAACAGAGTGAGACTCCATTTCATAAATAAATAAATAAATAAATAAATAAATAAATAAATAAATGGTTTTGGAATTTTCTATCAATGATTTTACCTTTTTTGTAATCCTAAGTTTGAAATCATACATTACAGTTTCCACAATAGATGCATTTTTTTAAGAAGGTGACAAATTATAGGACATTCACTTGCATAAATTATTCTTTAGTTCCTATTAAGCAGACTTTCAAGGAGAAAAGAATCTAAACACATCTTTAGATTAGAATTTTATCTTAGCTGAGTTGAATGCCTGGAGTCACTGATAAAATCAAATAATGAAATAAATGCCAGGGGTTATTTATTTTTCCCTCCCAAATACTTTGTAGAAAATAAAGAGTGTCTTGTATCTATACTAAGACAGTTTATGGCTGTCTTGAGAATTTTTTTGCTCTTTATAGATCATTTAATATTCTACCTACATTAAAAATTAATTCAGAATTAATCAGATTTTCAAGTAATTAATTACTTCCCAGAGCACAATGGCTAGTAATTTAATTTCTGGATATAAGCATTGGACTGATGTAAAATTTATATTTTAATAGAATGTAAATAGAATTCCACTATCTCAGAAGAAATTACTCTTTCTGTGTAATGGCCTAGCCACCTTTTTGAAAAAGATAGTAAGAAGCAGAAGACATTTCTCACCTTTGAAATTCAGCATTTAACCTAGTTAAGTACCTAATCTATTGTATGGTATAAATGTGCCTTTGATTATGGTTAAAGGGTCTTTTTTGAATTTTCTTTCTTATATTTTTAACACAGTCACAGCTCTGAATGTGCAATCACTAAATAAAGGATGGTTCTGCACTGAGTGCTGATGAAGAAATTTGAAGCATGAAAAATATGTAGAAAATAGACCTGGTGTAATTAGTGTTAGTCATTAATACATACTTTACTGCTTTATAATTTACACAACTCAAGTCAATTATTATACACTTATTTTTCATGAACACACATGTTTCTCTAAGAATTACATACTTATTTTAGAAATTCAAGGACCAAAATTACAAATAATGAAATTTGAAAACTGTAGTTACCTTATAAAATAACTTTCCACATAAAATAGAAGAATATTTTGTAACAGTGAATCGAGAAGACATGAGAGCAATTAAAAATAGAAATCACTGAAATAGAAAGCAAACATACAAAAGTGACCTTTAATAAAGTCAAAAGAAGATTTTTCAAAAGTTAATGAATTTGATAAGTTCCAAAAAGACTAGTGAAAAAGAGCAAAAACTCAAAGTATCAATAATAAAAAGTAAAAATGGGGAATAATCACAGATTCATTAGACATTTAAAAATAATAGGATATTATGCCATTAACGTTGACAATTTACATAATATAGAAAATTCTTAGAACCACAACTTGTCAAAATGTAGTACTGGCATAAGGATAAACAGATAGACCAGTAGAATAAAAGAGATAGCCCGCAAATAAATTCTGACTTAAAGGGACAAATGATTTTTCGCAAGGGTGTAAAGACCACTTAATAGGAAAGAAACTATCTTCTCAACAAATGAAGTTAGGAAAACTGGATATCTGTGCAAAAGAATGAAATTAAGCCCCTATACCATATACAAAAATTAACTTAATATGAATCAGAGATCTACACATAAGGGCTAAAGCTACAAAACTCTTAGAAAAAACATAAAGGAAAAGCTTCATAAGATTGGAATTGGCAATGATTTATTGGCTAAAACACTGAAGACACAGGCAACAACAGAAAAAGTAAAAAAAATTGAACTGCATCAAAATTAAAAACTTGTGCATTAAATGACATTATCAATGGAATAAGAAGGCAACTCATAAAATGAGAGAAAATATTTACAAATCACATATCTGATAGGAATTAATATTCAAAATATTAAAGAATTCCTATAGCTCAGCAACAACAACAAACCCTGACTTTAAAATGGGCAAAAGACTTGAATAGACATATCTCCAGAGAAGATATGCAAATGCCAATGAGAACCTAAAAGGATGCTCCACATCACTAGTCATTAAGGAAATGAAAAATAAGATATCACTTCAATGCACAATCAAAACCACAGTAAGATGCCACCTCACATCCATTATCATGTCTATTTAAAAAGAAAGAAAAAGAGAAAGGGAGAGAGAAAAACAATCAAAGCAAGACCAACAGGAAGGACAGAAGGAAGTACGGATGGACAGAAGGAAGGAAGGAAGGAAGGAAGGAAGGAAGGAAGGAAGGAAGGAAGGAAGGAAGGAAGGAAAGAGAGAGAGAGAGAGAGAAA
>NW_012104354.1:1522611-1551866 GCF_000951045.1 Mandrillus leucophaeus | reverse complement strand
ACATACACACACACACACACACACCAAAATATTATTCAGCCTTAAAAAGGAAGAAAATTCAGACATGTGACATGAATGAATCTGAAGTCATAATGCTAAGTGAAATAAGCCAGTCCCCAAAGGACAAATAGTTTGATTCCACATAAGGTTTACATGAGGTACCCTTACAGTAGTCAAATTGATAGACAGAAAGTAGAATGGTGGTTGTTAAAGAGTATGGGACAGCAGAAAAGGAGAGTTTGTTTAACAAATGAAAAACCTTTTTTTTGAATTTTCTTTCTTATATTTTTAACACAGTCACAGCTCTGAATGTGCAATCACTAAATGCAAATGAAAAACCTTCTATGTATGTGTGATGTTGATGGTTGAATGACAATGTAAATGTACTTAATGCCACTGAACTGTACATTTACAAATGATTAAAATGGGGGGAAAACTGTCCCCCCACAAAAAAGAAGTATTTAAATATTATACTCCTATATGTATTTTTAACTGGATTCATTATTTAAACTATTCTGTAAGAAAAACTCGATGCCTAGGAGATTTAACCAATAAATTACTCTAAATTATTAAGATCTATATAAAATGAATCTTATGCCAACTTCCATAGAATAGTGAAAGGAAAATATTTCTCAACATCTATTTTATGAGAACAAAAACAAATTTGATTCTAACACTGGATGATAATATGAAAAGAAAAATATTAAATACCTGTTCAACTTATGAACATAGATGCAAACCTCCTAAATAAAATGTTAGTAATTTGAAGGCAGTAATTTATAAAAAGGATAGTATATTGCAATCATTAGGCTTTATCTAAGAATACAAATGTAATTTTTAAAAAAAATCAATGTAATTCATTATATTTACAGAAAAAAGAAAAATTATATGATTTTTCAGTCACCTCAATAAATGCAGAAAGGAATATGATAAAAATTCAATATCTATTTATAATAAAACACTTTGCAAACAATAAATAGAAAGAAACCTCCTTATCAGATAAAAAGTATTTCAAAATAAATATTAAATGGTCAGTTATTGCATATTTTTGCTCTGACACTGAGAATAGATCAAGAATGCTCACTATCACCAACTCTAGTCAACATTGTATTAGAGATACTGTAAAATAGAAACTCCAAAAGAAACTACAAGAAAACTCCCGAAATCAATAAGAGGATTTACGAAGATCAACATGCATTTATATGTGTAATTTCAGTATACATATTCAGTAAAAATATATATATATAATGAAAATTATATGTATAATGAAATGATATATATAGAAATCAATAAGAGGATTTACGAAGATCAACATGCATTTATATGTGTAATTTCAGTATACATATTCAGTAAAAATATATATATATAATGAAAATTATATGTATAATGAAATGATATATATAGAAATCAATAAGAGGATTTACAAAGACCAATATACACTTATATATATATATATGCATGTTTATAACACATATATAACTGCCCCACACTCTAACAACTGCCATTCTACTTTCTGTATCTCTCTCTCTACATGTATATATCAGGAAAGAAAAAAACACAAATAGACAATGAAGTTTTAAAATAATACAATTTGTTTCCATTTCAGTTACAACAGAATAAGATCATTCTAGACGACTGTATCACGGAAAATAAGAATTCAAAAAGCAACTCTCTGAAAGAACTAGAGAGTGAAGAAAAGCAAACAGATTCTGCTGAAAATTTAGGCTTAAAGAGAGGAGGAGGAGAGCTGTACAATATACTTTCCCCATTTTCATAACTTTTATCCTTTTTTATTTTTTTAAGTGCACACTGGTGTCAAAAGCAATGCTAGAAAAAAATCCAGTCTCTTTAGATAGTGAAACCACAGTTTCAAAAGAGAATGGAAGAATTAAGAAAAGAAAAAATTAGAATGGGGTGCCACAAATTCCATTAGTTACAATTTTGCTGACTTCTGAGCCATGCGTGTCCTGAATAAACTCAGAACAACTAAGTCAAAGACAAAGTGCCTAAAGTTAGACTGGAGATGCCATCCCCCCAAAAAAGTTAGTAATCCAACCTCAGCCAAGATAATTACTTTCTAAAACAAACAAAACATCGCCCACTGTACAAAAATAAAAGAATACAGAATTTCTACAATTTAATATTTATATTGTCTAGAATTTAATCCAATATGATCTAATATATGAAGAATTAAGAAAATAAGCAGCTTCTTAAGAGAAAGAAAATCAACTGAATCCAAACATAAGATGAAGTCAGTACTAAAACTAACAGGCAAGGATTTTTAAACGGCTATTGTGGATTATTTGAAGTCAGTACTAAAACTAACAGGCAAGGATTTTTAAATGGCTATTGTGATGATCCTCAGGAAATGCAATATGGTTTCACAGATGGAAAATGGGAAATTTCAGCAGACTAGAACCAATAAAAAAGAACAAATGTAAACTATAGAACAGAAAAAGGTAGTTCTAAAAAATGTTAGATCTGACATTAAAAATTTCTGTGGCTGTGGTTTGAACAGCCTGTAGAGAGCACAATAAAAAAAGTAGGTAAACATGAAGATGGTTCAATAGAAATTATCCAACACTAAAATACAGATTAAAGAATGTTGAAAGAAGGAAACAGAGCCTTGGGGATCTGTTAGATATCAAATGGCCTAACATATAGGTAATGACAATTTCAGAAGAAGGGTGAGGAAGAATGAGACAGAAAAAATATTTTAAGAAATAATGACCAAATGACCATTGAATAACCATATTACCATATAAATTATGGACATGTGGTACATGTAACAACTATAATATACACAATCAGTTCATTTGTAAGATTCCTGTATGTTACATGGATTTGTACAAGTTTAACACTGACTGGGCTATAAAATGTTAACAATGTTTATTATAACCCTTGAGCAAACATTTTAAAAAAATAATTAACTAAAATGAAATACAATCTAAAATAACCGAAACAATTTTAAAAAATTTTAACACACTTAAATAATCCAAAAAAGTCAAGAATGTAGAACCAGCAGAAAAAAAAAATCAGAAGAGGAAAGTAGAAAAAACAATAATGAAGACATAGACAAAATCCAGTTGTATACATAACTATGTTAAATACTATAGACTAATCAAACAAAAATTAATAACTAAAAAAGAGTGAAATTGTTGGAATAAATTTTTTGAAAAGACAATTACATGCTGTAAAAAAAAGTATACTTTAAGGACACAGGTATGCTAAAAGTAAATGGATGAAAAAGAATATGACATGCAAACAATAAGCATAAAAGGGCTGAAGTGGCTATATTTACATCACAAAAAATATAAGGCAAATGTATAAGCAGAAAGAGGAATATTTCATTATAATAAAATGTCAACTTATGAGGAATAAAAGTCAATAATGTGTATGCATCTAAAAACAGACCAAAAATTGACGTAATTATAGCGAGAGACAGATAACTCAACGGTCATAGTTGACCATGCTGACACCTCTTTCTCAATAATGATTAGAACAACTAGATATACGAATTAGCAAATATGTAGAAAAATTGAACAGTATTATCAACTATCCTGATGATAATTACAAAAAATTATACCCAACAATAGTAGAGTTCACATTTCTTTCAAATGTACATGGTACATTACTAGTATAAAACATAAAACAGGAATTAAAAAATTAAAAAGATTTAACTACATTGGAATTAAATTAGAAATCAATAGCAGTAAGACAATTAGGAAACCACCAAATACTTGCAAATTAAACAACATATATTTAAACAATTCACAAATAAAAGAAGAAATCACAATGGAAATAAAAATTATTTTTAACTAAATGTAATAAAATCTAGCATACCAAAATTTTAAAAATGCAACTAAAGCAGTTCCTAGAGGGAAATTAACAGCACTAAATGCTAACACTAAAAAAAAAAAAGCTAAGAAATGAAACCAATAATCTGAGCACCAAGAAAGTTGTCGAGAAGGGCAAAATAAATCCATATTCACTAAAATAAAGGAAACAGTGACATGAATAAAAATCAATGAAATACAAATGAGCAACAGTGAAACATCAATAAAGCTAAAACTGGTTCATTGACGATATTCATAAAACTGATATGTCTCTACCCAGAATAATCATGAATAAAAAAGAGAAGATACAAATTAATAATATTAGAAACAAAGGAGGGGACATAATTGCAGACTCTTCACACATAAAAAGTGTAATAAGGAAATACTTTTACCAACTTAATGCAAATAAATTTTGCAACCTGGATAAAATATACGTATTTCTTGAAAGACATAGATAAACCAAAACTAATTCAAGAAGAAAAAAAGAATGAATAATCTTTTATCAACCTTAAAAATCAATTTTATCACTTAAAATCTTCCAACAAAGAAAACTTCAGGTCCAGATGGCTTCACTTCAAATTCTATCAAAAATTTTAGGAAGAAATACCACGAATTTCATACAAAAACCTTTCAGTAAGTAGAAGAGGAAGTTTCCATTTTATTATATGTGGTCAGCATTACCTTGCTATCAAAATCATACAAAGATTATAAAAGCAGAGAACTGCAGATAAGAATCTGTCATAAACATAGATCTAAAATCTTGAAAAGAATTTTAGCAAATCAAACCCAACAATATATATAAGGGATAATACATAATGACTAAGTGCAGTTTACCTGGAAATGGAGATTGTTAGCATCCACATATCAAATAACACATTTTATTATATTATTAGAATACAGAAAAAGAGCTATATGATAATTTTAATAGGAGCATTAATTGTTTTTATAAAGTTCAACAACCATTCACAATAACAACTTTCAGTAAGCAGAAATAGAAAGAAGCTTCTTCAACATGATAAGGTGACCTATAAAAAACCTACAGCTAGAATCCTGCTCGATGTTGATAGCACTTTCTCTCTATGGTGGGACTAAGCCAATAATATCTGCTTTGTCACCTTCAATTCGACATTATTCTGAAGGTCCTAGTCAGTGCAATAGGACACAAATACTTATAAAGATTAGAAAGAATGTAATTATTATTACTTGCAGAAGTCATGGGTGTGCATAGAAAAAATACTCTAAAGAATCTACAGCAGAAAGCTGCAAAAACTTTAAAACTGTAAAAACAGAAAAATAAAAACTAAACAATAATTTCATAGAATTTTGAAATGCTTAAATATGTTTTTGAGTAACACAATATTAACATTCTATTTCCATCTATCACATTAGCAAGAATTAACAACCATTTTTAAGTGATATTGCTGTAAGATACAGATTGGATAAATGGGAATCTTTTGATGGAAATAAAGAAGAGAAAACTTTTCTGGAAATTTATTTTAAAGGTAAAAGTACATATACACAATATAAAAGTGTATAACATGATATCAATTATGGAAAGCAATAAAGAAGCAAAACCAGAGAAGGTAGGAGAGGAGGGAAGGAGGTCAGGTGGAGGAAGGGAGGGGAGCGGAGGGGAGGGAAAAGAATAGGGGAAGGGGAAGGGGAAGGGGAAGGGGAAAAGAGAAGGAGAAGGGGAAGGGGAAGGAGAGGGAAGGAGGTCAGGTGGAGGAAGGGAGGGGAGCGGAGGGGAGGGAAAAGAATAGGGAAAGGGGAAGGGGAAGGGGAAGGGGAAAAGAGAAGGAGAAGGGGAAGGGGAAGGAGAAGGGGAAAGGGAAGGGGAAGGGAGGGAGGCAGGAAATGTGTATTTAAAATACTAGAAAGAGGCTGGGCATGGTGGCTCACACCTGTAATCCCAGAACTTTGGGAGGCTGAGGTGGATGGATCACCTGAGGTCAGGAGTTCAAGACCATTCTGGCCAATGTAGTAAAACCCTGTATCTACTAAAAATGCAAAAATGAGCTGGTGTGGTGGCACGCGGCTGCAATCCCAGCTACTCGGGTGGCTGAGGCAGAAGAATTGCTTGAACCCAGGAGGCAGAGGTTGCAGTGAGCCGAGATCACGCCACTGCTCTCCAGCCTGGGTGACAGAGCGAGACTCCATCTTAAAGAAAAAAAAAAAAATTAGAAGGAAATACGGTCCACACTGAATTATAAAAGCAGGTGTCTAGTGATGGGATTTTGTGTGTGTGTTTAATTTTATTCTTATACATCTCCTAATGATCTATAATAAGCATTCTGTAATAATTATTAAAAAACAAACACCATATAATCAAGCAGACGCATAGGGAAAAAGAATAGTGAAGGTATACTTAGAGAGAGGACTTGTTAGATAATTTTTGTTGATAGGGATCCTGCTTTGGCCATCCTTTCTCTAGGGTCCCAATATGTGGGTGTTGATGCTACCCATAACCTCTGGGACCAGAATTGTGGCCAATAATTTATAATATTCTTTATCAAATATATTGTAGTAGAAAGGTATGAAATAGAATGGGGATAATTTATGAGTGAATTAAATTAAATTTACAATGCATTGATTGAACAAATATTTATTGATTACATATTATGTGTCAGGCATTGTTACATATTCTGGGCATATTGTTTGTGTGTGTGTGTATGTTTAAGTGTACATATATGTGTGTGGGTATAAAGATATACACATATATACATATATTCACCAAATGTCATGTAGAAATAAATCCACCTCATCAAAAAAAAAAAAAATTAAGGAGGGAGGATGGAAAGGGCATAAAAATTAATGGGAAAGAAGGGGCTACAATAGTAGCCCTTCATTACTGAATAATGGCATGTCTGAGTATGTGATAGTTTAGAATACCTTGCTGAAGTAAAGGCAGGAAGTAAATAAAAGCACCAAATAGAATCCAGGTTTGTTTGACAGCAGTGTCCATATTTTTTATAACTGTTCTAGGCTAACCAACTGTTAAGTTTATTCTCCAAAGTGCTGGGGTTACAGGTGTGAGCCACCATACCCAGCCTCTAAAGGGAAAATTATATGAAAGTCTTTCTTTACATTGGCTTTATTATATTCTGTTGATGCTTACAACACATTGACATTTGAATAGAGAGTGTGTCTTCCTTTTACAAAATAAAATAATATACAAATTTATTCACTTAATCTTAGCCAAATGGCTGAGATGACAAATTTCTTGAAATTTTTAATATCTTGCTTAATCAAAGTGACCTCTCAAGAAAATAGTACCATCTAGTGGCAGGATTTTTCTGCAAAAATATTTATACATCACTTTCTGAAAGTACCACTCAATAAAGAGATTCATAAAATGAAAACACTAATGCTCAGAGATATCATTTCAGTTACTGATGTAGGAAAAGTTGCCAAGTTGACCAAGTTTGATCAAAATGACCAAACACATTGTTTAGAAACATTAATTTATCTTATATAGAGAATATTTGGAAATAAGATTATTTCATAAATTGTATTCTTTCATTGTTACAGACGTCATGATAGCATCCATACAGTAAAATTTAAAAACTATAGTGAATATTCCTTCATCATTTAGAGTTTACTTCAAACGACATTACTCAGTAATACTTATTTTTGAGAAATCTATATTTGAAAAATGATTAAAATAAAATTAAATAATGCAGAGAAATCTTAAAATTAAGCATTTTGCCATAAGGTCTTCAGAAACAATATATTACTATATATCCTGGAATTATATTTCTATCCCATCATCCAGATTTGTTTTTTTAATCTGGATAACAAAGGCCACTTGACAAAATTCTATTAGTATGATGTTACTTTTCCTGAAGTTGAGATCGTACCAATCTTCCCAAAACTTTCAGGTATTCGCCCTCAAAAAAATAATGTTAAGCATTTGTTGGAGCCAAGGTGGCCAACTATCTAGGAAGAACTTCTCCCACCAAGAGAGGGCAGATCATAAGTAGTCTGGGATAGTCCAAACAGATTTTTGAAAACAAGGCACCAAGAGTGGACAAAGGGAAGATTCAAACTTGGCCTGAAAAGGGAGAAAGCTGGGACCCCATGCACATGGTTGCCTAGCACCAGCACTCATTCCTGGCCCCAAGGGGATCTTGGGAGAGGGATGAGTGAAATAGGCATAGAGTGGCCCACTCTCACAACAGACCTCCAGAATCCTAGTTGCAGGAGATCTCATGACCATCATGGACATTTGACTTGGCAGGGGGAATGTCCCAGAGAGTTGGCAATGACAGAATTTAAGCCTTCATGGATCCAAAAGATTTTGGTATGGGAATGGCTGCAGTGGGGCACAGTACTTTATACAGAGTACAAAGTTCTCTGTACTCCTCTAGGTGGCTTTAGCCTTTGTTATCTGCCAGACCAGGACAGAGTAGGGCTATCTTGCCCCTGAGTCAGGGACAGTATGATCTGGGTGTCCCCCGTGCCTACTGGCCTATCCCAGGATCCCAGCCTGGCTGCCAGCTCTTACAGTGCAGCCTCAGCTGCCTAGCTGCGGGGTTTGCCAGCAACTAATGCCACAGGTCTTTTGCCAGCAAAACCTACCTAACAGTTGGAGAGCTTCTGCATGTAGGCCCCTTTGGGCATGCACCCGCCCACAGCCCTCCCCTTCCAGTCTGCACTCACCCATAGCCTCCTTCTAATGCTTTGATGGCTCATGTGCACATGCAGGACTCACAACTGCCCACCCCTACTGGTGCAAACACATATGTGGGAACCGCTGCAGCCCACCACCTCCCTGGTGAAACAATTTTGCTAGCACTTCTTATTGGAATTTTGTTGCCTGCTAACCAGGCACACCTCTGCCCTTCTAGTACAGCAGGTGCTTAATTTCAAGGGGCCAGGAAAAAAAAGCCATGGGCCTGGTCCCAGCCCCCCATCCCCCAGGGTTAAAGCACAAATCCCAGGAGTGCTGAGCTGAACCTAAGCCCCCTGAAATAATCCAGAAATGAATCCAATCAATAAAACCCAACTCATAACACGAACAAACCCCTCAAGGTCATCAAAGAATGTGAAAGCAAAAAGCGCCATCCAAAGGACAGAGACTTTAAAGATTTAAAGAACATTAGGCCACACACATGAGAAAGAACCAGCACAAGCACTCTAGCAACTCTAAAAGCCAGGAAGTCTTCTTAACTCCAAATGACTGCATTAGCTCCCCACCAACAGTTCTTAATTGGTCTAAAATGGTTGAAATAACAAATATACAACTAAGAATCCAGATAGCAACAAAGATAATCAAGATTCAGCAGAAAGTTGAAATCCAACACAAGGAATCTAAAGAATCCAACAAAATGATACAAGAGTTGAAAGATGAAATAGCCATTTTGAGAACCAAACTGACCTTCCAGAGCTGAAAAACGCACTACAAGAATTTCATAATATAACCAGAAGTATTAACACCAGAATAGACCAAGCTGAGAGATTCTCAGTGCTTGAAGACCAGTTCTTTGAATCAACTCAGTCAGAAAAGAATAAAGAAGGCTGGGCATGGTGACTCATGCCTGTAATCCCAGCAATTTGGGAGGCTGACGTGGCCAGATCACCAGAGGTCAGAAGTTCGAGACCAGCCTGGCAAACATAGTGAAACCCTGTCTCTACGGAAAATACAAAAAAAAAAAAAAAAATTGCCCAGGCATGATGGTGCATGCCTGTAGTCCTAGCTACTTGAGAGCTGAGGGAGAAGAATTGCTTGAACCCAGGAGGTAGAGGTTACAGTGAGTCAAGATCATCCTACTGCACTCCAGCCTGGGTGACAGAGTAAGACTCCATCTCAAAAATAAAAATAAAAATAAAGAGAGAATTTTAAAAAGTGAACAAAACCACTGAAAAATATGAAATTATGTAAAGAGACCAAACCTAAAACTCACTGGTATCCCAGAGAGAAAAAGAGAGCAAGCAACTAGAAAACATATTTGTAGATATTTTCCATGAAAATTTCCTCAAGTTCACGAGAGGTGAACATGCAAATTCAGGAACTTCAGTGATCCCTAGTGAGATACCATATGAGATGAACATACCCAAAACACATAGCATCAGATTCTCCAAGATCAACATGAAAGAAAAAATGTTAAAGGCAGCTGGAGAGAAAGGGCAGATCACATAAAAAGGAACTCCATCAGGCTAACAACAGAACTTTCAGCAGAAACTCTACATGCCCGAAGAGGATTGGGGGCCTATATTCAGCATCCTTAAAGAAAAGAAATTCCAACTAAGAATTTCATATCCAGTCAAACTAAGCTTCATAAGTGGAGGAGAAATGAAATGCTTCTCATACAAGCAAATACTAAGGGAATTTGTTACTACCAGATCTTCCTTACAAAAGGTCTATAAGGGAGTACTAAACATGGAAACAAAAGTCGGTTACCTGCCATGAAAAAACCTGTTTAAGTACATAGCCTACTGACACTATAAAACAACTAGATAATCAAGTCTACCTAGAAACCAACTAACAATATGATGACAGTATGAAATCTGCACATATCCATATTAACCTTGAATGTAAAGGGACTAAATGCACCCACTTAGAAGGCACAGAGTGAAAATCTGAATAAAGAAACAGGAGTGATGTATGCTGTCTTCAAGAGACCCATTTCACATGCAAAGGCACCCATAGGCTCAAAGTAAAGGCATGCAGAATGATCTAAAAAGCAAATGGAAAACAAAAGAGAGCAGAGGTCACTATCCTAATTTCAAACCAAACAGACTTTAAATCAATAATAATAAATAAGGACAAAGAAGGGCATTACATAATGATAAAGTGTTCAATTCAACAAGACTTAACTACCCTAAATATAAATTCACCCAACACAGGAGCACCAGATTCATAAAGTAAGTTATTTGAAACCTACAAAGAGACTTAAATGACACATAATAATAGTGGGAGACTTCAACAGCCCACTGACAGTGTTAGATCACTGAGGCACAAACTAACAAAGATTTGGACTCAAATTTGACACCTAACAAAATGTGTAACAGACATCTACAGAATACTCTACCCAAAAACAACAGGATATGCAATTTTTTTATCTGCACATAGCACATAATCTGTGATCAACCCCAGGCTTGGCCATAAAGCAATTTTCAACAAATTTTTAAAAATTATACCAACCAGACCACAGCACAATAAAAGTAGAAACAAATACCAAGAAGATCTCTTAATACCACACAATTACATGGAAGTTAAACAACCTGCTCCTGAAGAAATTAAGAAAGAAATCAATAAATTATTTGAAACAAATAAAAACAAAAATACAATATAACAAAATTTCTGGAACACTGTTAAAGCAATGTTAAGAAGAAAACCATAGTACTAAAAACGTCACAAAGATCTCAAATTAACAATCAAACATCCCATCCAAAGGAACTAGAAAATGAAGAGCAAAACAACTTTAAGGCTAGTGAGAGAAAAGAAATAACAAAAATCAGAACTGAGCTGAATGCATTTGATAAGTGAAAATCCACACAAAACATCAATGAAACCAGAAGTTTGTTTCTAGAAGCAATTAATAAGATTGATAGAGCACTAGCTAGACTAATGAAGAAAAAAAGACAGAAGATCCAAATAAACACAATCAGAAATGACAAAGGTGACTTTACCTCTAACTTCAAACAAATACAAAAAATCCTGATATACTATTATGAACATCTCTATGCATACAAACTGGAAAATCTAGAAGAAATGGATAAATTCCTGGAAACCTACAACCTCTCAAGAGTAAACCAGAAAGAAATTGAACACCTTAACAGACCAATAACAAGTTCCAAAATTGAATCAGTAATAAAAATACTTACCAATCAGAATAAACCCTGGACCAGAGTGATTTACAGACAAACTCTACTAGATGTGTAAAGAAAAGCTGGTACCAATGCTACTGAAACTATTCCAGAAAAAATGCAGAGGAGGAACTCCTCTCCAACTCATTCTAAGAGGTCAGCATCATCCTGATACCAAAATCTGGCAGAGACACAACAACAACAAAAAATTCAGACCAATATCACTGATGAACATAGACATAAAAATTCTCAACAAAATTCTAGCAAATTGAATCCGGCATCACATCAAAAAGCTAATCCACCATGATTATGTAGGCTTTATTCCTGGGATGCAAGATTGGCTTTACGTACACAAATCAATAAAAGTGATCCATCACATAAACATAACTAAACACAAAAACTACATGATCATCTCAAAGAGGCAGAAAGGGCTTTCAATAAAATTCAACATCCCTTCATGTTAAAAACCCTTAAAGAACTAGGCATTGAAGGAACATACCTGAAAATATTAAGAGCCATCTATTACAAAACCACTGTCAACAACATACTGAATGGGCAAAAACATTCCCCTTGAAAACTGGAACAAGACAAGGATGTCCACTCTCACCACTCCTATTAAACATATTACTGGAAATCCTAGCCAGAGCAATTAAGAAAGACAAAGAAATAAATGGCGCCCAAATAGGAAGAGAGGAAGTCAAACTACCTCTCTTTGCAGATGATATACCCAGGAAACTTCACAGTCTCTGTTCAAAGGCTCCTAGAACTGATACTTTCAGTAAATTTTCAAGATACAAATTCAATGTACACAAATCAGTAGCATTTCTATGCTCCAATAACATCCAAGCTGAGAGCCAAATTGAGAATGCAATCCCACTCACAATAACCAAAAACTATAAAATACCTAGGAGTACAGCTAATCAGAGAGGTGAAAGGTCTCTACAATAAGAATAACAAAACACTTCTGAAAGAAATTAATGGAGACGCAATAAATGGCAAAAATACTACATAGTCATGGATTGAAAGAATCAATATGGTAAAAGTGGCCATACTACCCAAAGCGATTTACAGATTCAATGCTATTTCTACCAAAATACCAATGACATTCTTTACAGAACTAAAAAAGTTATTCTAAAATTCATATGGAACCAAAAAAGAGGAGGAATAGTCAAAGCAAGCCTAAGCAAAAATAGCAAAGGAAAGAATTCCCTAGTCAACAAAGGGTGCTGAGATAATTGGCTAGCCATATGAAGAAGATTGAAACTAGACCCCTTCCTTACACCATACACATAAATCAACTGCAGATGGATTATAGACTTAAATATAAAACCTAAAAGTATAAGAACTCTGGAAGATACCTTAGGAAATACCATTCTGGACACAGGCTCTGGCAAAGATTTCATGATAATAGTGTCAAAAGCAATTGCAAAAAAAAACCAAAATTCACACATGGGACTGAATCAAACTGAAGAGTTTATGCACAGCAAAAGAAACCATCAACAGGGAAAACAGATACCCTACAGAATGAGAAAAAAATATTTGCAAACTATGCATCTGACAAATGTCTAATATCCATAACCTATAAGAAATTTAAATAAATTAACAGGCAAAAAACAACTCTATTAAAAAGTGGGCAAAGAACATGAACAGACAGTCTTAAAAGACATACACACAGCCAACAAGCATATGAAAAAAATGTTCAACATCACTAGAGAAATGCAAATCAGAACCACAATGAGATATTATCTTATTCCAGTCAGAATGTCTGCTTATTTTGTCAAAAAATAACAAGATGCTGGTGAGGTTATGGAGAAAGGTTATGTTTGTACACCGTTGGTGGGAATGTAAATTAGTTCAGCCACTGTGGAAAGCAGTTTTGAGATTTCTCGGAGAACTTAAAACAGGTCTACCAATCATCCCAGCAATCCCATTACTGGGTATATACCCAAAGGAATATAAATCCTTCTACCATAAAGGTACATGCCCATATATGTTCATTGCAGCACTATTCACAATAGCAAAGACATAAAGTCAACCTAAATACCCACAAGTGGTGGACTGGATAAAGAAAATGTGACACATATATACCAGGGAATACTAAGCAGCCATAAAAAGGAATAAAACCATATCTTTAGCAGCAATGTGGATGTGCGTTAACTTGATCTGGCCAATGCTTGACCAGAGATTTGGTTAAGCATTATTTTGGATATATCTGTGAGGGTGTTTCTAGATGGGATTAATGCTTGAATTAGTAGACTGAGCAAAGCAGATTGTTCTCCCCAGTATGAGTGGGCCTTATCCACTTCATTGAAGGTCTGAATGGAACAAAAATGCTGGAGTGAGAATTCATTTTCTGTGCTTGACTGTCTTCAAGCTGGGACATCAGTCTTCTTTTCCTTAGGACTTACACTCAGACTGGAAATTACACCATCAGCTCTCCTGTGTCACTAGCCTTCAGACCTGAGCTAGAATTTATACCATCAGTTTTTCCTGGTCTCCAGCTTGCCAACTACAAATACTGGGACTTCTTATCTTCTATCTGAGAAGCAATCAGAAGGAATGGTCTGACATCTCATTGTCTGTATACAATGATCTAGTGAGTTTCGATCCCTTGCCTGAGAGAAAGTTTCCTGAAGGTGGAACTCAGATGAGACAAAAGTAAATTTCAAGTTTTAAGCCTGGAAGTTTCGATTTCCATGTTTATTTAAAAACCCATAAATATCATCACTATGGGATAATTGGCTTTCAGGATGCCTTGATGTCTGTGGGAGTGTGTGTGAGCCCTGGCATCAACCATAAATCCAATGTTTCCTTTTTTGTTTCTAAAACACAAATAAATTAAACATTTGTGTATTTTTAAAAGATATCTACACAAAACACTGTAATTCTTTTTTATTTCAACTTTTATTTTAGATTCAGGGGGTACATGTGATGGTTTATTACCTGGGTATATTGTGTGATGCTGAGGTTTAAGGTATGATTGATCCTGTCAATCAAGAGCTGAGCATAGTACCCAATAGTCAATTTTTCAATTCTTGCCCCTCTCCCTCCCTGCTAGAGTCCCCGGTTTCTATTGTTGTCATCTTTATGTCCATGAGTTTTACCTGCTACTTATAGGTGAGAACTTGGGTTACTTGGTTTTCTGTTCCTATGTTCATTTTCTTAGGATAACAGCCTCCAACTGCATCCATGTTGGTGCACAAGACGTTACACTTTTTTACGGCTGTATAGTATTCCATAGTGTATATGTACCACACTTTTGTATCCAATCCAACATTGATGGGCACCTAGGTTGATTTCATATGACATTGTAACTCTTTTATTTAAACAACAACAACAACAACATGTTTTCCAGTCATGTATGAAATGTGTGAAAATATCTTAATTCCTTGGTGATTAACAGCTAACATTTCATTTCAAAAATGCTTCTCTCTCTTTAGCTGTAGTCATGTCAGAGTACATTTAAAACTCTAGCAGGATACTAGGAATGTGCTTCTTGTCACAGATTGAGTGGGGAGATGGATGAAAGGGATGGAAGAAGAGACAAAGGAGGAGAAAGAACTTGAAGCAGCCTATAGAACCCTTTTGGTGCAGCCCTAGCCAGGAAAGTACAGATGGGAGAGATTCAGTCCCTGGCCGCTGCAATCAGAGCTTGGTTTTTACCTTTAAAATTCATTTATTTGAATTAAATTGGTAAATAATCAAGTTTAAAAAATTCAAATGGAACACTTCTATTCATATACTATGTGGACAGAAAGCAAAGAACAAGTGTCAATCAACACAGAAGCGCATACAGACCAAGTAATAGAAATCTCATGTCTGATCACACCCTAAAGCAACCCCTAGCAACAGCTTTTTGGGTTACTTCTAGAAATTTAGTATAATTAACTCCTGCTATTGGCATCTTGGCCAAGAATTTTCTTGCCAAGGGGACTGTCCATCATGATACCTAATCTACCCTTATGCAGTGACAGTAGTGCATCCCCTACAGCTTGTTATAGCCTGGAATGCAGCCCACTTCTCACATTTAAAAACTCACAAAACTTGCTCAATTTGATGGGTAAGATTTTAAATTGCATTTTTTAGTTTGCATTTTTAATTTAGACGTGAATATTTTTATTTTAAAATATTATATTTCTTTGTGAATAGATGAACATATCCTGTGCTCGTTTTTCTTTTCAGATGTTTCTGTATTTTTCTGTTGATTTGCACCCACCCTTTATCAATGAAAGACGTTAAACCTTTGTCCATCATTTATAGCAAAATGTGAACTTTTGTGATTCAACAAGTGTTGGAAATATAAGCTCATTTTAATATACACTTAAGAGAACATACCTTGAATTTTAACATTAAATAAAGCGAATTTTTGGATAGGTTAAATTGTGTTTCTTCATTTCATTCATTAGTATGTGTTTGTTCATCATTATTTACTGCGATTACCAAGATTCTCTGAGGCCTAAGTTCAAAACAGTAGTTTGTATATTCTTGGAATTTCTCAGGTAAATGATAACAGCATAGCATAAGGAATAGCCCATCAGATCTTTTCAACTATTGCATAATAGTTTACTTCCCTTGTTAATTAATGACTAGAGTACTTTGCATGGGTCTTATTTTTAGACTGTGCTATTTCTTTTGCCTCTCAGAAAAATTAGGGTTTGAATTAAAATATCTAATGACATCTCTATCGACAGAACCTAAATCATATTTTGCGGAGAAGGATGAAAAGGAGATAGTTATGGTGAAGTCAATCTCTAACTTTGTCTTTACGGATGAGTTTGGGGATCAGTTATAAAGACATACCTATCTTTGGTCTGGTGTACTTTTAGATTAATCCAGATATTTATTAATCCAATTATTCATTCTTAGATGTTATTATTTTAGAACTTCTTTTGAA
The DNA here is from genome assembly GCF_000951045.1 of Mandrillus leucophaeus. Lineage (NCBI taxonomy): Eukaryota > Metazoa > Chordata > Mammalia > Primates > Cercopithecidae > Mandrillus > Mandrillus leucophaeus. Next base: position 1,535,324 of record NW_012104354.1, on the reverse strand, counting down.
AACCTTTCATTTTTTAATTTAGATATCTTATTTGAAATAGTATGCAACATAAAATAAAAATGTTTGCTTTAATATTGTCCAAATAAGTAGCCCAAAAGTTGATGTGGCTGTAGATTACCATGGGTAGTTTCATCCTCATTTTGTGATAACCCAGTGTACCCTCTCTCCCAACACACAGGAAGCTTGAATAGGAGGAAAGTCACAAAATTAAACAATCTCATGGGGTTTTGCAACTCCAAACAGCTTTGAAATCCTAGTCTGTAGACTTCAGCACTAGCAGATCTCTTTCAGACCAGCAGTAAGATCTACTGGGGACAACTTCTTCACATGGATTTAACCTCTTCTTTCTTTAGCAAATGGAAAAGCAGCTCCCAGAGGAGCTACAAGCCCAAATCTTATTTTGGAGGATGGAAATAAATGGATAAGGAATCACTCATGTAGAGGTTCATTTCTTTGACGTGTCAAATGATACCAAGCTGTTTAGCATTGTTGGTTCAAGTACGGTGATGGCTCTGCTTTTTCCAGCATCATAGGGCATTGTTTGAGCTATGTCTAGTTGTAGCTAATGTACACTTACTGTATTTTTCAGTTCTAGAACTCTGTTTTTATAGTTTTTAGTTCTGTGCTGAAATTCTAACTCTTTGAGTTTTAATTTCTTCAATGTATTAATCACAGTTGTTTTAAAGTTTACTTCTGGTGATTTCATTATCCTAATTCTGTGATCCTGTCTTTTGGTCATGACTTGCTTTCTTGTCTGTTTGGGCATTTTTTCATTGTCTGTTAGACATTTTTTTAAATCAAAAGCTATAGAGAAAATCTGAGGCTATGAATGATGCCCTCCTTCAAAGGGGAATATTTTGCTTTTCTCAGCAGCTGGTCTGTGAATGGTGGCGATGTCAGACTCCTGAATCCTGAGGTCATGGGATCTGAGTCTGGGCTTTGGTCTCGGTGAAAGTCAAGTTTCTTTCCAGTTTCTAGGTTTCTCTTCTCAAGGTGTGGCTGTTGGGGCACCTAGCCCCAGAGTTAGATATTTGCCTGGAGCCCTTCATCTTGGCAGCGGGTTGGGGGACCTCAGCTCTAGGTTTGGTTTCCAAGCTCCATGAGTTTCAGTTCATCAGCCCCTCTGTTGCCAGACTGGGATAGGGGTGCTCCAGGGCTGGAAAAGTGGTCGACTCATTTCCCTGAGTTTCCATTCCCTCCTGGGTGTGGATCCTGGCCCTTTACTTCTCCCTGCCTAAGGAAGTGCTCTGATTTTATCACACAGATTTAAATGCATACACATTTCTTAATTTATTAATATTTTGTAATTGTTTTCAGCAGCAGGCTTGACCTGAAGCTTCCTACTCTACCTTTCTCAGATATAGCACTGTGAGCTTTATCTTTTCCACTTTGTTCTTTTATCTACTTAGAATATATTTATCAATGAACCTTAGCTCTACCTCAAATCTCCTGGCATAAATTCATTTGTTTATATTCCAGCCATATCCTATTGCTTTGTAGTAGCACTGTGAAGTCTTCCCTAAAGTGGGGGCTGTGTTGGCTTTCGCAGCTGAAAAGGGCAGAGGCTGAGGGGGTCACCTAACATCTCTCTACTCCCACAACTTAGTGACTTGAAACAACATTTATCACCTCAGTTTCTGTCAGATAAGAGCCTAGGTCCCAAGCCCAGAGCCTGAGGGGCTACAGAAATGACGTCGGACAGTGTGTGGTTGCCCTGAGTGCTGTTAGGCAGGACCCACTTCAAGCTCACTTGCCTGGTTCTTAGTGGGATCTAGTCCTCCAAGGGCTATTGGCCGCAGGTGGCTCTCAGTTTCTTGTCACATAGACCACTGTATGGGGCAACTCACGTAATGATGGCTAGCTTCCTCAAAGCAAGTTAGAGAGAGAGAGAGAAAGAGAAAGAAAGAGAAAGAAAGTCACAGTCTCTTGAGACTTAATCTCACCTTTGATTCTGGGGGTTAGAAGCAAGTCAGCAGATCAGCCACGTAAGAGGGGGTAATCAGACAAGTCTAACTCTGAAAAGCAGGATGGTTGAGGCCATCCTGGAGGTTACCTTACCTCTAGGGATTGGATTCATTTCTAGGCATGTTCTCCCTTCAAGTGCCAAGAGGACTATTGGCAACTCCAGGCTGCAGTTCCACAGTCCAGCATCCAGAACAAGCTCATCCCCCAAGTGTGTCTTGCTGCACCTGGCTGGGTCCAGAGCTCATCCCAAGGCCAGGTGAAAGAAAGGTGTCATTCAGCCATGGTATTTGTCCATTTTGGAGTCTGACAGAGGAGTACCCAGGAGCCACAAGCCCTGATGAAGTAGACAGGGAATTCTCAGAATCTGAGGGCTGTTGCCAGGAGGGCCATGGGTTTCCAACTGGTTTGGGTTCCAGATGATAAAGCCATTTGGACCATGTTCCCATTGATTGGGGCTGTTTGTAGGGTTGGACTCCTCTCCAGCCCTCTTCAAAAATCTGTTTTGCAACTCTTTAAGATCATGCTCAAAACTTGGGATATTTATTTAAATTGCATTTATCATGCAGCTTGATTTGTAATATTAATATTTCAGCCCTATAACATGTTATGTATTTATTCCAATCATTATTTGTATCCCTCAGGGAAGATAGGTAGCTTTCTTTTTGGTTCTGCATACTTTTTATATTGATTGCTCCTGGGTATTCTAAGTTCTTATGGCTACTGTGAAAAAAAGCTTAATTTTTATATTTTCTATGAGTTTATTGCTAATATAAAGGAAAGTTATTGTTATAATAGTAGTTCTTTTAATGATTTTCATGAAGGCAAATAATGATAATTTTTTACCTTTTCTAATTGGTGCAGGCACCATCAGGAAACACGTGGGATAAGACAGGAGTGCTTCTGACCTTTAACTAGTAATCATGATGCTGGCTGGGGAGTTGAGGTGTACCGTGTGTAAACTTTGTTCAGTCAAAATGGACATTGACCACATTATGTGTGTTCCTAAGGCAGTGTATTCATCCGTTTTCACACTGCTAATAAAGACATGCCTGAGACTGGGAAGAAAAAGAGGTTTAATTGGACTTACAGTTTCACATGACTGCGGAGACCTCAGAATCACGTCAGGAGGCGAAAGGTACTTCTCAGAAAGCAGCGGTAAGAGAAAAATGAGGAGGAAGCAAAAGTGAAAACCCCTTATAAACCCACCAGATATCATGAGACTTATTCACTCAGGAGAATAGCACGGGAAAGATCAGCCTCCATGATTCATTTATCTCCCCCTGGGTCCCTCCCACAACACGTGAGAATTCTGGGAGATACAATTCAATATGAGATTTGAATGGGGACATAGCCAAACCATATCATTCCATCCCTGACCCCTCCACATATCATGTCCTCATATTTCAAAACTAATCATGCCTTCCCAACAGTCCCCCAAACTCATTTCAACATTAACCCAAAAGTCCACAGTCCAAAGTTTTATTTGAGATAAGGCAAGTCCCTACTGCTTAGGAGTCTGTGAAATCAAAAGCAAGCCAGTTACTTCCTAGATACAATGGGAGTACAGGTGTTGGGTAAATATAACTGTTTCAATTGGGAGAAATTGGCCAAAACAAAGGGGTTACAGGGCCCATGCAAGTATGAAATGCAGCAGGGCAGTCAAATTTTAAAGCTCCAAAATGATCTCCTTTGACTCCAGGTCTCACATCCAAGTCACGCTGATGCCAAGAGGTAAGCTCCCATGGTCTTGGGTAGCTCTGCCCCTGCAGCTTTGCAGGGTACAGCCTCCCTCCCAGTGGCTTTCACAGGCTGGTGTTGAGTGTCTGTGGCTTTTCCAGGCACACGGTGCAAGCTGTTGATGGATCTACCATTCTGGGGTCTGGAGGATGGTGGCCCTCTTCTCACAACTCCACTTGGCAGTGCCCCAGTAGGGACTCTGTGTGGGGGCTCTGATGCCACATTTCCCTTCTCCACTTCCCTAGCAGAGGTTCTCCATGAGAGCCCCACCCTGGCAGCAAACTTTTGCCTGGGCATCCAGGTGTTTCCATACATCTTTGGAAATCTAGGCAGAGGTTCCCAAACCTCAATTCTTGACTTCTGTGTACCCGCAGACTCAACACCAGGTTAAAGCTGCCAAGGTTTTGGACTTTCACCCTCTGAAGCCTGAGCCCGAGCTCTACATTGGTCCCTTTCAGCCATGGCTGGAGCAGCTGAGACACAGGGCACCAAGTCCCTAGGCTGCACACAGCACAGGGACCAGGGCATGGCCCACGAAACCACTTTTTTCTCCTGGGCCTCTGGGCCTGTGATGGAAGGGGCTGCTGTGAAGATCTCTGACATGCCCTGGAGACATTTTCCATGTGGTCTTGGGGATTAACATTAGGCTCCTTGCTACTTATGCAAATTTCTGCAGCTGGCTTGAATTTCTCCCCAGAAAATTGGTTTTTCTTTCTATTGCATTGTCAGGCTGAAAATTTTCTGAATTCTTATGCTCTGTTTCCCTTTTAAATCTGAATGCTTTTAACAGTACTTGTCACCTCTTGAATGCTTTACTGCTTAGAAATTTCTTCCACCAGATAACCTAAGTCATCTTTCTCAGGTTCAAAGTTCCACAGCTCTCCAGGGCAGGGGTAAAATGCCACCAGTCTCTTTACTAAAACATAACAAAAGTCAGCTTTGCTCCAGTTCCCAACAAGTCCTTCATCTCTACCTGAGACCACCTCAGCCTGGATCTTATTGTCCATGTGGCTATCAGCATTTTGGGCAAGGCCATTCAACAAATCTCTAGGAAGTTGCCAACTTTCCCACATTTTCCTGTCTTCTTCTGAGCCCTCCAAACTGTTCCAACCTCTGCCAGTTCCAAAGTTGCTTCTACATTTTCAGGTATCTTTTCAGCAACAACCCACTCTACTGATTCCTAGTCTGTTTTCATGCTGCTGATAAAGACATACCTGAGACTGGGAAGAAAAAGAGGTTTAATTGGACTTACAGTTCCACATGGCTGGGGAGGCCTCCAAATCATGGTGGGAGGTGAAAGGCACTTCTTACATGATGGTGGCAAACGAAAAATGAGGAGGAAGCAAAAGTGGAAATCGCTAATAAACCCATCAGATCTTATGAGACTTATTCACTATCATGAGAATAGCATGAAAAGACCAGACCCCATGATTCGATTACCTCCTCCTGGGTCCCTCCCACAATACATGGGAATTCTGGGAGACACAACTGAAATTGAGATTGGAATGAGGACACAGCCAAATCATATCAGGCAGTGAAGTCAATAATATATGCAGATTCCACATGCATATTATATTTGTGGCTTTGTCTCCAGTTGGTCATTGTGGACTCTTTCAGTGTGCCTTGTAAACACCTACAAGTGAGATTGGTGTAAGCATTCTTGCCCTGTGGCATCATTTTCAAGTTTTTGTGTCATTTTTAAATCTCTACTCTTTCATCCTTTTATTTGGTCCTTTAACTTCATGTTTTCTTACTTCTGCACTTGAATATCACCTGCATTTCAGCTTTACAACTTCATTGTGGTGTTGTCATTGACCACAAATTAAAATTGAACCAGCAACACTGTGATTTTCTTTTTCAGGGAAGACTAAAATAATTCCATGCTATACTTAGTTGGTTCTTGCTGTACTTCATCATTGTAAATGAGGTTTTTATTAGGTTATTCAGTTTTCCTTCAGGACCAGTTTCCAAAAAGGACGCAGAGTTTCAGGAAATCAAGCACAGTGATGAGAAGGCTTATGCTACACCGTTTGGGGTGTGGAGGGTGGAATCTAGTTCTTGTAGGTGACTATCCCAATGACCTTTTCATATGGAACTAAGTTTATGGAGGGTTCAAGATCCCTTCAAAAATATATTCAGTGACTTACCCAGTTGATGAAAAGAAACATTTTTTTATGTTCTAGAGAAAACTCTTTCACCACTGTATTAGGTATTGATTGCTGTCAAATAACCCCCATATTCATTGACTTCAAATGGAAATGAACAATTATCCCTCACCATTTCTGTGGATCAGAAATTTGTAAGTGGCTTGGTTGGGCACTTCTGTTCTGAGGTCTCTCACATTGTTGAAATTGAGATGTTGCCCTTATCTACAGCCATGGGAAGGCTTGTCAGGGACTAGAGAGACTGCTTGCAAGACGTCTCACCCTCACAACTATGGGTAGGAGGTTTTGGCTTATCACCAAGAGGGACTCTCCAGAGGGCTGCTTGAATATCCTCACAAGATGGCCACCAGCTTTCGCCAGAGCAAGTGATCCAAGAGAACAGGAAATCATCTAGCTTCAGAAGTTACATTCTGTCATTTCCAATCTCCTATGGGTTATAGAAGCAAATTCTGTGAGAAGAGGATGACATAGGCACGAATATCAAAAGGTGGCACCCTGTCTTAGCCCATTCGGGCTGCTATAACAAAAATGACACAAACTGGGTGACTTATAGACAACAGAAGTTTATTTCTCCCATTTCTGGAGGCTGGAAGTTCAAGATCAAAGCACTTGTAGATTCAGCATCTGGTAAGGGCCTCCTTTCTGGATCATAGATAGCACCTTCTTACTGTGCCCTTATGTGGAGGAAGGGGCAAAAAGGTCTCTGGGGTTCCTTTTATCTGGCACTTAACTCATTTATGAGAGCTCTACCCTCAGGCCCTAAACACCTCCTGAGGCCCCATTTCCTGATACCATAATATTGGGGATTAGGATTTCAACATGTAAATTTGAGGGGGGCACAAAAACATTCAGACCATCAAATTGCCCTCCTGGAGACTGGCAACCCTGTCAGCCACATTTTCAGCTATCAAGTGTGTGTGTGTCAGTTCAGGTATAACAGAAGTCTACCATTCAAGGTTATATCTCAGAAAGTCACCAAGCTCCAATATTGATTTATAGAAAATTTTGTATTATTGTTCTTCATATTATTGATGAACAAAATTATAAGTGGTATTTTTGTTTTCCAGTTTCCTTTATAGTAAAGAACTTGCATTTCTTTTGAGATTTTGACATACAATGTGTTATATAACAGTTATTTTCTGTGCTTGTAAAACTCACTACAGGGTAAGCTAGTACTAGTACTGCCATGATGGGTGTTTGCAAGCAGCCACAGAAACCCACTGCTTGGCTCCTTTTATGTCAGATTTCCTGTATTCTAGGTGTGATGCTCCTTTAACTGAAAATTAGAGTTGAAAATATAGCCAACTGTATACTTATTTAAGTATCATCTCTGAAGAGATCTGTTTTAGAGTCAGCGTAGCCCCAGATATCATGCATTTAAGTCAGTGTTTCTCAACTGAGGGTGATTTTGTAATGTTGGTGTTGGTTGCAGGACTGGAGAGTGCTACTGGCCTCTAGTGGGTGGAGGCCAAGGATGCTGCTAAGCACTCTGCAGTGAAGGAAAGATCCCCAACAAAGAGTTATCCCGGCCCAAATGTCAGTAGTGCTGTAGCTCAGAGAGCCTGCTCTGGATGTTGATTTTACCCTCTCTTCTGTCACCCATTCCCTCGCTGGTTCTACCTGGAGAAAGCTAAAGGAAGGATGAGGGCACATGAAGTACAAGTGCTTATCAGGTAACTAACCTGACTGCTGGACATATGGTCAATGGAATTGGCAGATCAAGGCTGTAGGTTTTAAAAATGCCAGAAACTTTTCTTTCTTAGCTTCTACAATTTTAGTGAGCACAAACAAAGCAATTTATTTTAAGCATTTTTCTGTAACAAAATGATTGTTTGCAGATGTAGCCAGAACCATATATGTTAAAACTTCTGTCAATAGTCTGGCACATTATGGGTTGGCATCAGTCTCTTCTCTTGCCACCAGAACTGGCTACCCTTATTTCTTGGTCTTTGTACCTTCCAGTTACTCTAGCTTTATGTCATAAATTTGAGGCTTGTGGAGAAAGCCTGACCCCTTCATCCTATCTCAGGTAGGCCTTATCTATTTAATACAATTGTTAATAACTTCCTTGCCTTACTAAACTGACTTACCTACCTGGCCTCAATGTCATGGTCTTACCTTACCCTTCCAATAAGGGTCTTGCTGGTCCACTTTTGGCCAGCTAACTCTCTGCCGCAAGAGAGCAGCTGCTCTAGAGCAACATGGCTGAAATAAGGAGAAAGAAGCACTTTTCAGAAGGGGCTGTACCTGGGAACAAGCCTGGTGTCCCAAAATGAGTCATGTACTACCACCATGAGTCAAGTAGTACATCCGTATGTCTCCCCTCCTACAGTGATTTGTGGTGGGGGAGGAGGTTCTGGGGGTTGTTCTCTAGGACTTTGGTTTTTCTAGGAGTGGATTGCTGTGGGATTACAGGGTTCATGTCATAGTTGGGACAGACTACTGAGACATAGGGGCAGAGCTGCATCTGAGGCAACCTGGCCCTACAGCTGGACAGTGCTACCACAGGCATTGAGGATAAGAAAAGGCTGCAGTAGGTGTGGGCATCGCAGATGAGGCTGTAGCTGGACAGAACAAGCATGAGTTTTAGGCATGAGGAAAGGCTGCAGCCTCTGCTCTGCTGCCAGAGATTCCCACCAGGCAGGAGGGGATTTGCATTCCCCTTGCAGTGCCTGTGTTGGCGTATATTAGAAATTGATCTTTGTGAGCAGAGGCATAATGTGATTTATGAACACAAGCACAACAGTTGGCATCGCCAATATCACTGCAGTAGGCTGTGTTTGAGAGTGCCGCATCCCCAGGTGTTTTCCCTTTATGATGGAGCCTGACTTGCCATCAAGGCAGGACTCCTCAGTGGGCAGTAAACAGATGTCATTCTTGTGGTTTCTTATATACTCTCTACTGCTGCCAGGAGTGAAACAGTCCCAGCTGGCTGCACCCATCAAAGAAATCCATTTCCCTACCAAAGGCAGCAAATGCCACCACCTCCTGCCTTCAGTCCTTGACCCTGTACATGTTACACATCTCTTCATTTCTTAGTTGTAGTAGTGAAGAAGGATTAATAAATAGGGAAGCCAGTAGCAAAATAACTTCTATGAGTGACCCTTCTATGAAGTTAATAAACGGGATTTGCCATAGGGAAGAATGGGGTGCATGGATGATCTGCAGGGGCACTAGGAGCTGGTATAGACTTGACATGGGGCAAATGAGCAAGTGAGAAGGTGGCCATCCTCCAGTGGGTATTTGTCCAGTGCGAGGATGAGTTTGTCTCATTTAGTCCATTAAATCATGATGGTGATGACACAAGAGGGGAACTAACTTGAAGTAGTGGTATATGCCATGCTTCGCCTGTACTTCACATAGTGCTTCCCAAGACCAACAACCCAAAGATTATTATCATCTCCTGTGAAGAAAGTGATGAATGAGGAACATTATATTCTCACAGGTGTAACTGCTAAAACTGGGACTTAGGCTCAGCCAGGACCTGGCCAAGGTCTTTAGCCCTAGGTCTATCCATCTGACCTTAACTTCCTGGTACTACTCTCCTAAACTTAGCTTCTGGGTCCCCCCTACCCAGCCTTAACCTGGGAATCATACTTACCTGGTTTTACCCACCTGGCCTCAATCTCCTGGCCCTACCCATGTGACCCTGCCCACCTTGTATGAATCCATAGCTTTATTTGGTAGACCGTTACCTTACCCACTTGGCCACATTAACCACCTGGCTATATCACGCAATCTTAACTTCCCGGCCTTACCCACCTGGCCACACATACTTGGCCTTAACCACCTGTCCTAACTCAAATAGCATTACATAACTGGCATTAATCTAGATGTAGGAGCCTAGATTTATTCACATGATCTTATTAACCTTGTGGCCTCTCTCACTTAGTCTTAAGCTTCTGGCCTTACCCACTTGGCCTTACCCTGTAAGCTTTAGCCTTCTGAATGTAACCTGCTGGCCTCTCCCACCAGGTGTAAACCACCTAGCATTATTCAGTTGGCCTGGACTTCCAGGCTTTAAACTCTTAGGCTTAACCTCTTGTACCCACCCACCTGGCTATACATCCTTGCCCAGGACACCCCCTTGGCCATTCTGTCCTGGCCATACCCCACTGGAAGTACCCCTTTAATCATACTTCCCATTGCACATACCCCTGTCTATACCATGCTGACATTATGCTCCTAGCTGTAACCCCCAGGCCTTCACCCCAGCTATACCCACCTGACCTTACACATCTGCCATTAACCTTCTAGCCTTACCAACCTGGTTTATATATGAGGATTATACTCCTGACTGTGCCCCCCTGACCTTATACCCCTCATCCCAGTCCCCTTGCTTTACCCACAAAACCTCACCACCTGGCCTTCCCACCTGGTCTTAATCTTATGGCCATAATCTCTCTTTGTAATCTCTTAGCCTTACCTACTTGTCCTTAAATACCAAGTCACCCACCTGGCATTAATATTACAGTCATAACCACCAGTCTGAACATTCTATCCTTAACCTCTAAGATTATGACTGTGATATTAATGCCAGGTTACCTACTGATCTTGCCATACGGGCCTTAACCTGTATTTGCCCACCAGGTTACCTACTTGGTCTTACCATATGTATTAGTCTGTTCTCATGCTGCTAATAAAGACATACCCAAGAATGGGTAATTTATAAAGGAAAGAGGTTTAATAGACTCAACCAGTTCCACATGGCTGGGGATGCCTCACAATTATGGCAGAAGGGGAAGGAAGAGCAAAGCCACATCTTACATGACGGCAGGCAAGAGAGTATGTGCAGGGGAACTCCCCTTTATATAATCAGCAGATCTCATGAGACTTATTCACTATCAGGAAAACAGCATGGGAAAAACCCACCCCCATGATTCAATTACCTCCCACAGTGTTTCTCCCACAGCACGTGGGTATTATTACAATTCAAGGTGAGATTTGGGTGGGGACACAGAGCCATAACATATCACCATCCTGGCCTTAACCTCTTGGACTTACTAACTTGGTATTAACCACCTAACTTTATTCAACTAGGAATACCTACCTGGCCTTACACACTGATCCTTACCCTGTTGGTCTTACCAAACTGGCACTTAACTGCTGGACCTATCCTTCTGCTTATTTAATGGTTTTATTAACCACCAGGCCTCAAACACCCAATTTAACTTCCTGCTCTTACCCACCTGACCTCAGGCAATTGGCCTTACCTACCTGGCTTTAACTTCTGCTGTTACCAATCTGGTGTTAACAACCTAGCCTGATTCATCTAACCTTGACCTCCTTGCTTTAACATCTTGACCTCACCCATCTGACCTTACTCACCTGGTCTTATCTATCTACAATTAATATCTTTACCTTACTAAGCTAGCTTTAATACTATCTACAATTAACTTCTTTACCTTACTACCTGGCTTTAATGCCATGCTCTTACCTATCTGGTATTAATCACCTAGCTTCATTCACCTGACCTCAACCTCCTGGCCATAACCTCCCAGTGTTAACCTCTTGTACTTACCCACCTGGTTTACTCCCCTGACCCATCTGATGTTAACCATTAAGCTTTCAGTAGACTTAGACCAGCATTTAAGGTTAAGTTGAGACGGCTAAAGCGTACAGGGTAAGGCCAAATGCTAGTAGACTAGCATTTACCCACTGCTCATAAACTCTTGGGCTTAGTTGTACCTGTCTTATCCACATGGTCATACACACCTGGCCTTAAAGTTATAGCCCTAAATTCCTCACTTTAAATCCTTGTCTGGGCATTCTGAACTTAATTACCTGGTTTACCAAACTGTACTTACCCACCTGGTTTACCCACTTGGCCTTATTTTCCAGGTTATCCACCTGGGCTTCACTTTCTGAACTTATTCACCTGAACTCACCCCGACCTTACCCATGTGGACTTAATCATATTGCCTTTACTTCATATGCTTTAACTCATGGCCTTACCCACATGATATTAACCTTCCGGCATCACCCACCTGGCCATATCCTTCTAGATTTAGCCTCCTGGCTTTACCAAACTGGTCTTGACCACTTAGCTTTATTCATCTGGCCTTGACCACATAGTCCTAAACTCCTGGCCTTAATCTCTTGTACTCATCACCTGACCTTATCCCCTTGGCCATTCCTCCCTAACCCTCCCCACCTTGTCATAACCCCTTGATCATACTCATCTTGCCCTAACATCTCTGGTTGTACCACCCCAGCGTTATTCCCCTGGCTCTTACTGCAAGCCATTAAAAACCTGGCCTTAAACTTATGACCATAATTAATGGTGTTATCAACCTGGCCTTAACTTCCCAACATTAGCCACTATCCTTAGCCACTGGGTAACCTACCTGGTCATACCCACCTAGCATTTTGGCCTAAACTACTTAATGTTAACCACCTGCTTTATTCAGCTGGCCTTGCTCTCCTTGTCTTAACCCTCTAGACTTCACCTCCTGGCCTCACCCACATGGCCCTACCCAACTGGTCTTACCCATGTGCAATTAACCTCCTGAGCTTTACCAACCCAGCCTATGTGAGATTATGTCCACGTTGGAAGGACATAATCATGATCTTACCTAATGGCCTTAATCATGTGCCCTCATCCACCTGGTGTTGACCACTTAGCTTCATTCAGCTGTCTGGCCCTTCCAGCCTCAACCTCCCACCTGACTTACCTCTGAGACTGTGCTTCCTAACTGTACACTCCTGGCCATATTCCATGGGTCCCAGTACCTGGCCTCACCTCTGAGATTTTTATCCCCTGTCGTATGTAATCTCATGCCTCTAACTTCTAAATATCACATCCTGGGCTTAACCTCTAGACTTTCCCCACCTATCCTGGCAGAC